>NW_022170511.1:24768614-24847701 GCF_008802855.1 Photinus pyralis
GGCGGATTATCGCGATTTTTATGATAATATACCTTACAATACTAATTAGTTTTCTACAAACATAATAATTAAAGATAACATTGTTTCATTAACCATTTTGTTTTCTTGCTTATCCTTTTGATTTCAATAAAAATAAATATGAAAGTTGCGTAACTCCATTATCACCTGCACATAATATTTGCAAACCTCGTAACTCCTAAAATCGAATACCTTGTAAGTCCCGTCCATGGCGCCTTTTTATAATAAAACCACGTATCTCCTCCATTTACATCGTTTTTTTTTAAATACCTGTGTATATTCATATTAAGATAGACAGTAATTTTACCTTCATATTTGATACCTAACATCTTTCAATTTTTAACTCTGAAAAAAAAGAAATAGTTTTTTTATTGCCCTGTAAAATTGAAATTTTTGGAGTTACAAGGTTTTCGTATGAGGCCGACGATATGCCCTAATGTGTAAGAATAAACGGAAGAAGCAAAGGATTTGTCAGGAAAGCCTTTAAAGCCACTGCCGCTTCTCGTTTATATTCCCTCTGTGACCTTGACCATCTTCAGAATTGAATACGATTGACTACTGCAAAGTTTGGTCTTGCCTTCATTGCCGGATTAGCTGCCTCAGAGTATGTCAAAGAAAAAATTTTTTAGACATGTGTCTCATGCACTTCTACATCTCCCTAACAAATCCCATCTTGTTGAATTTTTCTCGGAGGGAGCAGGAATTAAACAGCTCCCTCTATTTACCGAGGCACCAATTCATTTAATTAGAGTAGAAAGGAAATCAAATGCGAGCCTACAATATTTTTTTTAAATATAAATATCAGATACTAACGTATCCAAAACTGTGGAAAGGGTAATGGATAGGCATCAATCAAATATTGGCGCATGGGCAAATTGAAGGCAGTACTTCCAAAGTCACTGTGTGCACATCTTACCTGATTCTACTGCAATAACGTCCATAACGTGTTACGGTAAAAGTGTAGTTTATTTTTGATTTACTCTTGTACACATTTCTACTCAACACAGTTTGTAGCGATTACACAATCTTAGAGAGCATGTTGTCAAATTCTGATTCATTTTGACATACAACTGAATTGACAGGCACCCTTGCGTAAGTGTTTTTCGAGAGGTTTTTTAGGTATTGAAGTCGTTACTTTTTTAAGTGGTTGTAACATAGGTAAAATAAAAACGTCATATAAGATATAATTATATATTGAAATAAGGTACACATTCACAATGGTATAAATACAGTCAAATTCCAAGTTAAATTGGTAAAATCACACCGTTGTAGTGCGAAGTGGTTATCACAGAAATTTGACTTAAAACAAATCAGTGCTATCGAATGATGATTCAAAAATACTCATTATATAATTATACGAAAGTAAAACTATTCTTTGACAATAATAAAAATAATCTTAGGATTAATCATTTATTAACCTTAAACTAATCTCGGGGATTTTCGTTCCCGCAAGAAGTAATACTCACTCAATGCAGTCCTTAAAACAAATCTCTTACCTGAATCATCACATTTTTTGCTAACTACGTAAATCTAAATAAAATATAGTGAACTATAAATTAATTACAACAAAAAATGAAACGTATATACAAAGAAATTCACACGTGCACAATAATCAGTGATCATAAAATAAATCAAATCGAAACAAAGTTCTCAGACGAGATAACATTATAACAAACTACGACTAGTTTTATTAGCAAATTGGCATACACGCAAGGAATTTTAGAAACTCTGCTTCTCATAGTAGTAATATATTAAAACTGGACATTTTTAATTACAAAATCTTTTTTTAACGCCGCAACAAACAGGTAACATTTACCGTTAGTTACTGTAATAAATTAAAATTACGCTATAACAAGAGGTTCGTCATCCGAAAATCCCCTAATTTGTGGACTTTCATCTTCCTCTAAACCGTTATCATCGAATGTAGCTGCTCCCGATCTGGTATCGTAATGCGAATTAGCAAATCGAGTGAAACTATTTTGCAATCTGCGATTTCTAATAATTAAAAAGGCAAGTGCGCCCCCTAGCGCTACTAGTAAAATACAGGCGGGAACCAAAATCGCGGTCATATTACTTTTACCAATCAACTCGAGAGATGACTGCGTCTGTGCGTAATTCGCGGCGGGCCACTCGGATAGCAAAGATCGGTAACCGCGTTCGGATACTATTTGCACACCAAATGTGTACATAGACGGCGCGTCGTCATTTTCGAATAAGAAAGGCGGCTTCAGTACCACAAACTTTGAGGCGCTACTCGTATTCAACATGTCACCTTTCGACACGAATATCTCATATTTATGCGAGCCGATTTCGGACGGTATTTCCCTTTCCTGCCAGTTCAAGATGTAACTGCCGTTGCGTTCCAAAAACACCCTTAATCCGCGAGGCGGCGGTATGGGTGGAGCGTAGTAAGTAACGGGATGGGTGTAAATCGCGCCTACTATAGACGTAGAAACTTTAATGTCGTAAACTCCGCCGTATGTGACCCTAAAGGTTGAACTTAACTCGATGTCCTTCGATTCTAATTTGTTATGGTTTACAACTTCGTTGGTCAATTTGTCTAGTATCGTAATCTGAAATAAGTTTGATAAGTGTGAAGTTTTTGAAAGGTACAGTAAAGCTAGGGTGATAGATAACGATAAGCACCTTATTTTGCAAAAATTTAAGAACGAATTCTTTATGAAATTGAAACGGAAACCGATGGGTTTTCTTTTAATAAAATTCACGAAACATGAAACATTTATAACCATTTTGTAGGTTAGGTTTTACATTTGCTTACAAGACCAATGTTTTTAAAGTGACGTGAATCAATTTTGTCATTTTCAAATGTACAAATATGCTAATGTGTCAAACTTTACGTTTTGGTCCTATTAAGATTTAGAAAGGATTTATCAAAAATGTTACAAACTAAGGGTAATGGATACACATCCTTCTTCTACGAAATTGGTTATTTGTATTAGAAGAAGCTTTTAGTACACCGGGAATTAAATAGAAATAGAATATGTGCTGTTACTTACAATATATCCGACTGGTTCTGCGAACGTAGGGCACGATGCGGACCATGACACTTGCATCTTAAGGTGATCAGAAGGATGTTGAGTAACTGTAAGTCTCTTGGGGGCGGCTCGTTTATTTAACGACGTCATGACCGTGGGAGAATCACTCGATATATTTCCTACTCCAGATGGTCCGACGATTCCCACAGAAAATATGTAAGTCTCACAAGCCCCCAAATGTGTAACCGTTACTGTTGTGTCGGTAGTATTTAAACGAGATTCTAAAAAATTACAGTGAAATGCTTTACACGATTTAATTAGTCAAAAGATTTACTTTGTAGTGTTTCCTCCTCATTCAATCCGTAGTAGACACCGTACACCCAAGCAACCTTCCGACTATCCTTCGGTCTTTCCCAGGTCAGTTTTACAGAGGTTCCGACACTTTTATCTACCAGAGCTTCTAATTTATGAATTACCGGCAATGGGTCGCCGCTAGTTCGAGCGGCTATGCTGCTGGGAATTCCTTGAAACGATTTTCTAAATGCCTTTACCTTAAAGAAGAGACATACAGTGAAATTATGGAATGTAATTCACAATTTTAAAATTGATCAGTAACTAAGGGCTAATTTCCCTTGTGTCAATTAAATTTATCTAATAGATAAACTCTATGTTTTGTTTCCATGACAAAAGACGAAAATCCGGTCTTAAGTGTTATCACTATACTGCACTTCATACTTATATAGCCGGATAGCCCATAAGAAGATAGGACAATACATTTCGGCATGTAATTTGCCTAAGTCAAAAGTAAGTAGATCATGTTGGCGATAGATAGGTATGTAAATTTTAATTTTCCTGACGCGCCGCGCCGGCTGGTAGCCATTTTACCCAAACATTTACGTTATAACGTTACGCATCGAGAAGTATCAGTTTGAATAGAGACACTGGGTGACATTTTGGGCGACAACATTAAGAAGGCCAAGGTCCTAAAAGCATTTAACAAATGTTTAGTACCAATGGTGGCGAAAATTCCAGAGGAAATCGTGGCCGCTTACGCAATATTACGGGATTCGACGTAATTACGACTGGAGAGAAGGAACAATTTGGGTCTGCCTGATCTCAACGCAATTTGTACCAAGAAATCTCACTGCGTATGTTTCAAATTAGTACAAATAGATCGTTGGCTTAATAATAATAATAGTATGAAGGAAAAGGCGGCGACAGACCTTATCCATTACATTGTGGATGGAATACCAGATCCAGCTTTCAACAAGATGACCTTGTACGAGGCCACAAGCCTCAAGGAATTAAAATGCAAATGGAAATTTATGGGGGGGGGGTCAAATCTAAGGCTGCTCCACATTTTGCTTCCATTTCCAGTACGAGTTGCCAATTTTACAAAAACTGAGCCACATAAAGGTAAATCAAATTTCAGCTGCTTCACCTGCTACAAGCCTGACCATGGCGCTCATGAATGTAGGAAGCACAAGCTTGAAAAGGGATCGTGCTTCAATTGTTGATCGATGGACCACAAAGTAATTGCCTGTCAAACTACTAACCATTGTTCAGTCGACTCACGTTATTAGTTCAGAACTTTGCATATTTCATTCTTTACTTTCTCTCACCTAAGAGCATGGTATTACCAGAATTCTTAATATTCAAGTCGTATTCAAAGCTCTTTTGTTTCTCAAATTTGTTATTCCTCAGAATCAATCACTGAATCACTTGCTGGGGTTAATGCAAGTCCAATAGAAATCTTAGGTAAGATGTTGATTTGCCTTTTGAAGTTTGTTTATGTGTGGCACTCGATAAAAATTTGACTCATGGCATGTTGCTAGGTGGGGATTTTATTAAATCATCCAATTCGGAAATAACCATTGAACTCACTGGTGTTCAAATCAAAATAGAAAATATTCCGCTTGTGTTAAAGATGACGAGATTTGAAATATTAACTTCGGAAATCTAAATGGAATCCAGAAAATTCCATTAAGTATATGTCATTCATAACACCACTTGAGCAATTCGAATTTTACGAATGCCATTTGGGCTTACCAATGCCCCTCAATTGTTCCAACCATTGAATTATTTCAATGGTTCTAACAGTATGACCATAAAATCTTTGGTGGAAAATTGAGGATAATAGCATTTTAGTCTACTAAGATGATATAGAAACAATTGAAGAGCATATATCAATTTTAAATGATGTTTCTAGGCGTGCTGCCACTTCTAAATTGGAATTTCGCTTAAATGCTTTTTTTTTAAGTTCAATTTACATTATACTTTTTTCGTCTAGAAACTTGGAACTTGTACTAGACGAACTTGTTAAAATTTTGACAATGTAAATCAAAAAATTCCGTCCAAGTTTCTAATCTAGAAACTAGGTTTGAAACTCGGTCCACACCCATTTTCTATTCAACTTTCATACTTGTGACTTGCGCACTAGCACCAAATTAGAACAAATTCCGTGCTGCCAACAACTTTATTATTATACTCTTGAACATAACCTCAAATATAAGAACATGTACATAGCAAAAATGAACTTCTTTTGCTTGTTATTCATGTTTGTTTCACAATGTACAATATTGAGATTTGTTTTCCGAAATTGGCAGCACTGCCATTGAAACAAAAAAAGTCAATGCACCAAAAAGGGGTAAATTTAAATCTCTAGTATAGTGTCGGATATAGTAAAAGTTCTAATCAAAGCTTCTAGACGAAAAAAGTATAATGTAAATTGAGCTTTAGATTATGAAACAACCTATTTAGAATATTTACTCAAAATTCACGAAATATACATGCTGTTTTGGACTTCCCAATCTCAAAAAACCCTCTTGAACTATACTGCATGCATTATTGGCGGATTTATGGCTCAGTGGTAGAGCATTGGGTTATAAATCCGGAGGTCTGTAGCGGAGATGGAAATTACTTTAGACCAGTTCCGAGCATTCTACCAGCTACTCCGAATTAGGTTTTCCTGCAGTTTTCCTAATTCGTGAGGTAAATATCGGAGGAGTATAGACCAACTTAAGACCTTCTGCAGAGGCACCTCTAAATAGCATTATGCGGGTCACTCTGTAATTGGGCGCATGCCTGTTGAGGGCCCAAAAACAAGAGAGGGATAAGAATAAAAAAAAAAAGAATAAGAAGGTAGTAGATGGCGCTGTGTTTGAAGATCGACACACACAATAAAAATATAAAACGGCACAAAATTTGAAAAATATAAATCAAACGATATCACGCTAGGATCTTTGAAATTGACAGCTAATGACAGTTCGACAGTTTAGTTCGTAATTGAAACTTCTAACAGACAGAATTGGTTACTTTTATTTTTCAGGGTAATACTGACTCGTGTTTTAACCAATCACAGTGAAGGCAAACTGTCCCTACGCTTTCTACCGCCACCTTCTTAAAATGAATAGCGTATAAATATCTTTCTTAGATTAGTTTCCATAGAAACAGTGTTGTATTATGTTCTGAACTTCATTTTATTTTGTGCTGCGATTCCCAATTGAAATAAAAATGGCAAAAATAACACAATCCGTCTCAGACTATAATACCATTCTAGTGACCATATCATAAGAGAGACTTACGGAAGATTTTTATTCTGTATTCACTGGATCATGGAAAAGCAAATGTTTGTATGATATTTTCATAAGACGATTCGTATGCCGAATCATAGTAAAGCATTGGCTGTCTGTGTTTAAACTTACCTTAAAAGTATAGTAAACGCCTGGCGCCAAATTATCCATGACGATATTTTTAGCTGTGGTAGTCCTAGAAGGTAGCTGAGGGTAGGGATGTAACGCTTCAATTTTCACAGTAAATCCGTCAACGGCTCGCTCGTATTGCCACGATAAGCTTATACTATTCGTCGTCTTCGAGACTACGGAGAGGTTTATTACGGCATTTAGATCAGAATCGCCATCGAAGATGATCGACTTAATATCTGAGTGATTGCTTTCGTGCGCTCGGTTGTGTGCGATCACCTGTACAGAACCAATGGAGATTGATCAATAAAGAGGTTAACTTACGTAGAATGAATATTTGTGATCTGGTGGAAAATCGGCGGGAAGTAAATGGGCGGTGCTGTCATCGCTGAGCTTCAATTTGATTGGTGGTTCAGGTGGGAACCAGCAGATTTCGTAATATTGAATTATTCCATTGGGTGTAATTGGTTTCTTCCATGATATTAAAGTGTGAGAGCCATTTTGCTGCTCCACCGTTACATTCCAAGGTTCACTAGGTACACCTAAAAATTTAATTAAGTAATACCGTCAACGAGTCGCCATTTTACCTTCGCCGGTGTTAGCGATGAAATACTTAGCAGGTGGGAATACATTACTTGAGTCCTTCAGTTTTACATACACGGTCATATTATACTTGGTGAAGGGCTCCAAATTCATGAATCTGTATTCGGTATGCTCTGTCCATGTTTTATTATCAAACTTGTTGGATCCCTGCTTGCTAATGCTGGGTAAGAATTCCAATTTTACTTTATCCGGCAAAGGAATCCACCAATAAAGCAATAGACTTGTTTCGTTGATACTTCGCTCGTCAACGCCCATTTGAAGCACTTGATAAACTCGTGTGACGGAAGAGCAATTTTTTTCGTCAAACCCATCTCGGCAGTCGATCTTATTATCGCAAAGCATCGCCAGTGGATGGCACATAAAGTCGTCACACGGAAAGTAGCCGACGGAGCAGCTGGGACCTGCCGAGCCGCTGGGTACATTGTGATCGGTTGAACAAGCTGACTCATCTGTACCATCAGGGCAATCCTTGTGTCCATTGCAGACATCAGTAAGCTACAAGAAATTTTTAAAAAAATGGTACTCGAGTCAAAGTGAGCATTACCGGAACACAAGTGCCATCCATGCGACATTTAAACTCATCTCCAGAACAATGACGTATGCCATCACAATTCTCTTCCTCTTCGCCTTGAGGACAATCACGAGAACCGTCACAGACCCATGACAGTTCAATACACTCTCCTGATGTGCACTGATACTCATTGTGAGAACACGTGCGATAAATCGGATGTGGTGTAGTAGGAACTGGTGCCAAAGTCGTTTTGGCTACATTTAGACATCCAATTTCGTCACTGTTATCACCACAATCATCTGCTGAATCACATTTCCACCAGTACGGTATGCATTTACGGTTAGAACACATAAACATCCAATCCAAACACGAAGTGCCGTTCTAAAAGCATCATCTTACAAACTACCCACTCAATGTAACACCTACTGTAGGTAAAAACGGATTGGGAGTGGCCATCGGTGGTTTATCAATTGTTGTACAGTTTTTCTCGTCTATACCGTCGGGACAATCTTGTTCGCCATCGCACACCCATGACGCATAAATGCACCGGTAAGTCGGCGCGCCGCACGCAAACTGATATTCGGCACAGGTGTTGTTACTGCAATTCAACTCGTCACTGCCGTCCTTACAGTCGTTTTCTAAATCGCAACGCCAGGTGGTGGGTATGCAACTAACCCCGCCGCCGGTACAGTGAAACTCGTCGGCTAAAATAAACGCGTTAGTGGAGGTCGTTTACTCGCCACTCTTACATTTGCAAGTGGTGGGATCAGGACCGACGCAATCTTTTTCATCCGAACCGTCGCGACAGTCGTTCTCGCCGTCGCACTTCCAACGGGCCGAGATGCAACGACCGTTTCCACAGGCGAATTGGGTGGCGCTGCAGTTTTGTTTGGGGCAATTTAGTTCGTCAGAACCGTCTGTGCAGTCTCTTTCATAATCACATCTGCAAAGACAAAGGTGTCGTGAGATCTGTTCTGTTAAAAGCATGAACACAATTTTGGACTTGTTAAAAGCATTTTGGTGAGCTTCGTACCAGACGCACCTTAGACGTATGATAAGGAGATGATTTGACCAATGGGACACCAGGCCAAAGAGATTTTAAGTGGTCCGTGAAGTTAGCAGAACATTGAAGGCACAAATGTCGAGACTAGGTGGGTTGGTTAGTGCTTCGTTTGTGCCGGTTTGTGCCGTAAAAAGTTTGCCAGCAAAACATAAGGTTTGGAAATTATTTCGATTTTTAGAGGTTCTGCTAAGAGGCCAGTCATTGAAGATTTTTACCTGGAAATAACTCGGGAAGTACAGAAATTTGGTATGCTTGAGTGCGTAGAACTAAAATTCATAAAATGCACAATTCTAAACTTGCCGCCATCTTACCAAGATGGCCGTCAAAAGCGGTTTTCCGCCGATATCTCCAAAACTGCGCATTTTACGAGAAAATATGTGGTGAGCAAAATTAAAGAAACGAAAATTTCCTACAAAAAATGTAGTTAGCATATTTTCACTAAAGTTAGCCCTTACGCAGAAATTCAGAAATTTTTAATAACCAGTGGCGTATATTTTATCCAAATAATTCATTATTATTGTTTTATGGACTAAAATCTCTAAAATAAATTACTATAGCATGGAATGGTCAGAATAAACGCTTTCCATGATAGACTATGAATTAGAAATGACTTTTCCGCACGGTAGCATCTGTTGAGACCCAGCACTTTCCTTTCATTGGATTTACTTCTCATACATCGCTTCGCCTTTTATTGAGCGAAGTATCTAATCGATTTGGCAATTAACTACATGGATGTTTAATTTGATTTACCGTTAAAATTTCACAAAAATTGGTCAACAAATAAGAAATTTACTTTTGCACATGCGCGAAAGAAGCTTTTGATATGTTTGAAATAATCGATCGATTTGCCTTTAGTAAACGATGCTAATGTTAACATTTCAGTAAGATCGGTCCAGTAAGCGGCCCCGGCGGCAAGTTTAGAATTGTGCATTTTATGAATTTTAGTTCTACGCACTCAAGCATACAAAATTTCTGTACTTCCCAAGTTATTTCCAGGTAAAAATCCTCAATGACTGGCCTATTAGCAGAACCTCTAAAAATCGAAATAATTTCCAAACGGTACGTTTTGCTGGCAAACTTTTTACGGCACAAACCGGCACAAACGAAGCACTAACCAACCCACCTAGTCTCGACATTTGTGCCTTCAATGTTCTGCTAACTTCACGGACTCGATTTTAAGTAACATTGTGCAGAAAACGACTGAGTGTAGACCAACTAAAGGGCGAGTCGTTATTGAAACTCTATATTCTATAAATAAGATACCTCAACATAAGGGTCGGTGGGAAAAATGACAGACAGTAGCTCAAAAAAGATACCACCAACTCAGCAATAAATGGTGAGGATATAAAGAACGAGAGAACTGGGGAGCAAAAACTTTTTAGATCAACGTCACTACAGGGAGATGCTTCTGAAAAAACTGTGGTGGCTACTTCAGCTTAGATTGGAGCCTTTAAAGCGATTAAAGATTAAAACCTAACTAATGAAATGACGTAATTTTCCTTACCGACTCGTGATGTGATTTGATACAGTAAATAATGTACTTGATAATTCAAAACTTAATTTGGATAGATTTTATCACAAGCAAAATTGGAAACATTGTGCTCAAATAAAGCGCCAAATATCCGTTTAAAATAAAAATCGATACGTTACCTGAATTATACCTTTAAATCCATAGATACTGCTTTATTTATGATGCCTAAACCATAAACTTATGTGCCGATTTCTCAACAATATTGATCAAAGGGGTGGATGCTCTTCGTTTTACAAAGTGCTAATATTTCACTTATTCGGTCTGAAAAGGCCACCGTGAATTAGATGCGCAGACGGTTGCACCTTAAGAAGGTAGCAAAATTTTTGTTTCTTGGAGCTCTGAATGGAGAATGAAGTAGCAGCAATAGGTGCGGCTTAAGAAAAAAGAAAGACCGCCAGACATAAAATGACAAAGACACAACGCACTACTGATTCCGGTTGTCAAGATTAACTCATCTTAATCAATCGTCTGCGTCATCATCAAGTCAAACCACCACCTGGGATAATTCTTAGGGGGGTAAAATCACAACCTTTCCACTTGCATCCAGTGGACATAGGCTCGAATATGAACCACTAGATTAATTTTAGTCTACCCATTTAATGACATAATGAGTCATTTTTTATCCAATCAGACCTTTGATGTCAACTGACATTGTAGAACCACTTACCTTTTAGTACCTGTATCCTGAAATGTAATAAATTCTACTAACCTCCAATATTGCGGTAGACATTTTCCATCACCGCACACGAAGTAATTATGGGCACAAGTTTGTGGTCCACAAAGAAGTTCATCGGATGCATCTCCACAATCATCCTCCCCATCACATCGCCATCCCTTTGGAACGCAAACGCCGTTGCTGCACGCGAAATGTTCCCCACCACAGGTGCTAGCAATTTTAGGACACGTCTTGTTACTATACGGTTCCACTCCGCCTGGGCATACACAAGTAGTGCCCTTCATGTCCATACCATCCGGGCATAAGCAGACGTGGCCTTGCTTGGGAGCGCTGACACAAATATGGCTACATGTAGAATTGGAACAACCGTTCGTGCCCTCTTGGAGACTATGGGCGAACACCTTCAAATCCATTAGACCTTGTAACTGTTTCAGCAGTAATTCGATAGCAACTCCGCTATCTTTATCGGCACTGAACACTGAATTTTGCTTCCAATCGTCCCAGTACATGTTATCTTTAAACACGGCTACAGCAAACGGATGCGAGACCAGATCATTATCTTTGATGATTTTCTTAAACCGTTCACCATTCAAATCCGAACTGGCAATGTAATCTTCACGTGCGTCGACCCAATAAATACGTTCGGCAATGTAATCGATCGTAATTCCATTTGGCCATTCTACAACTTTCTTATCAAACAGCGTTCGAACTTTGGTACCATCTAAATTGGATCGAGAAACTGAAGAGGTTTCCGAAGCCCAATCCGTCCAGAATAAATACCCAGCCCGCGGATGCACCGCGATTCCGCGCGGTTTACGTAAATTGCGCGAATCTAAAATGGTTTTGCGCATACGACCTGAATGATTTATATCAGTTCTAATCAGCTCTATTTTCGCTCGCATTCCGTCAACAAAGTAAAGGTGCTGTGAAATCCAATCGAAAGCCATCCCCTCAATCGACGCCAAATCATGGGATACCAAAATTTCGGGCGTGCTACCATTCCCAAAGCACTGCCTTCCGATTGTGTCGGTCACAATGTCAGCCCAATACACGCAATTGTTTTTCATATCGAAATCAATTGCAATCACATTTTTTAGATTCTGAATGGGCAAGTGCTCCAGTTTGTGATTCAGCAGATCGTAACGCCCGATGCGATCGCGCAAAGCGAATAAAAGAAACTGCCTCACTTCTTTGAACGGGCAAGGAATGAGGTCGGGCAGGTATTGGTGCTCGAAACCGGCCACGCAGCTGTCACCTGATATTTTGCGATAGCCTTTTGTTCGATTGTAAAATTGGAATGGTTTACAGGTCGACGGAACTTCGTACGGATTTTCGACGGTAGTTTTATTACGAATGCAATGGAAGGGTTTTCCCGAACGCATAAATCCAAAATCGCTAGAAAATTAGATCGATGATAGAATTAAACTATACCTATAGTGACCTGCATTCAATTATCGTCAGATTGACACTTTTGAGTGGGAATTTACCTTGGACTATATAGTACATGGACTGCTATTTGCCCTATGCTTTCAATACAAAATGGGTAGTCACGGATAGAGGTTGACAGTCTCAAATTGTGTCTCATCGGACAATTTCGGACAGACCTGAAACTCACATACCCAGACGACGTTTCATATTTTAGTCAGCAGTCCATGTACTATAAGGTCTAAAGGCGGGTTCATAGCTCTCCGTTCATCCGTTACGTTGATTTGTTAAGGTTCATAGCCATCCGCCCATAATCGGACGTTTACAAGGTATAACCATAACCTCAATTTTATTTTGTACTGTACCCACCGTGATCTTCAGTACATAGAAACTACTATCAGATTATCACCGCGAAGAACGTAATAGGCGAACACTGTTAAATTTGCTCTTAACCGTCAGCAATAGAACAAACATAACCTTACTCTTGTTAAAAAACGGACCAACGGAAACGTAAATGTTCAACTTCAACTTTTCCGTTGAAAATGGACGACGTACGGTTTAAAAATTTACTGCGTTCTGATTGGGTAACGGACAAACAGAAACTAATGAACGGAGAGCTATGAACCCACCTTAAGGAATTTACTCTATTACACCAGTTCAGCTGTGACAACTTGCGCTCATATATTCATGTCAATGTTAGATGACATTTGATACAATACTTGTGGAGATGCTCGACATTAGTTCATTTATGGTCATTCTATCTACAAAACTTGCACAGAGTTGAATTAGAATTTTCTCTATACTTTTCTTAAAATTATCGTATGCTGGGTGACCAAATAAAAATGACACATAGCTCAGAAATTCATAAAAATAGTGCTTTAAGGTAAATTTGTATTATAGAGGGTGCCCCTTATGTATGGAATATCGTATATATCTCGGTAAATATCGAATATATACACCATTTTTCTATATGAAAGTTGTTTAACATTGTATTTCCCATAATAAGGCAGCATTCAGTTGTTTTTATTTCAGAAAATAAATGGGTAACGAAAAACAATTGATAGTCACTTAATATGATTTTTTTTCTTTTTTCAATGATTTAACATGTTAGTACCCTTATTCAAAAAAAATTATTATAATTTGATCAATAACCAGATATCCACACATCAAAATAAAACAATTGAACGTGTACGTTTCTTATTAAACCTTGAAGACAAAACGAAATTAATCGGAGATATCCATGGTGTGGTGAAACTCAAAATGGGGTTGTGTATATTAAGAGTTGTTAAATCCCAAAAAGAGAAGGTTTTGTCTTTTTGGGATTTAACGACTCTAAAACGAAATTAGTAGTAAAATGGCTTTCATCACAATGAATGTGCAAAATGTTCACCATTACTGCAAGGCAGTGGCATAACCTATCACAAAAAGCTTGAAATATTTTTTTCTACATGGGTACCAACGTGGCACGTCATTGAAAAGAAAAAAAAATTTCTATCAAATGAGCCTAATTAAAGTGTGAATTGCTATTTAAAAAAATTCAATTCTTTTTCGATATTCATTTGATTTCTGAAATAAAAACAATGAAATGCTGCTTTATTATGGGAAATAAAATGCTAAACAACTTTCATATAGAAAAACTTTGTACACAGTCAATATTTACCTAGATATATACTATATTCCACACATAATGGGCGCACTGTATAAATGTTGGCAAGAGAAAATGGTGGAAATTGTTTTTAATTCCATACTATCATCACTAGAAGGCGGAACAACAACACAGATTTCTGTTTAAAATTGTAAATGGAATATGTCAAAAACGATACTAACGTAACACCGTTTGAAAACAGAAGTTCTTACGTATTTTTTCTACCTTAAGAGTAGGAGTTAAACTTCTCCTTTGTTTTATGGATTTTCAAAAAATTGGTTTTTTAAAAGTCCACGTACTGGATCTCAATTATAGCATTTGGCTCATTCATAGCCGCTAGATGGCGCCTTCTGATACCATTATATAAAGTCACTAAATATAGAAAGTACCGCAATCCATTGGGCTCGTGTGTTAGAGAGAGAACGCACGATTTTTGCTCAAAAATGGCGGAAGTTATCAGATTCTAGCAACTTTAATGTTAGGGATTGTTCCACCTGTTTGGAGATACTGTGCGATCAAAAATGAGTTGCTGTCGAGTCACCTTTGGAACTTTTGTTTACATGGGAAATCGTATTTAACTTGAACTTCCAAAGGCGACTCGACAGCAACTCATTTTTGATCGCCCGTTATCTGTATATATTTTTATAAAACATGACAGTACTATGAAGTTAGGTTATAAAAAATTACAGCTATTCAGATTTTATTTGTCAATTTTTTTAATTTGGCAGCAAATTTGCCCAAAAATGGCGGATGATTGCGGTACTTTCTATATCTAGTGACTTTACCGTTATAGATTTAGGCCTGCATTTCCCAAAAATTAAACAGAATGATGTATTTACTTTTGCATAAAATATAGGGGTATAAAAACATCTACATTTGTGTAAAAAATACATGTGTTGTGTATATCACTTTCCGTTACCAAAATCACGTAGGCGTACGCATTAAAAAAAAATTATTTCATGGCTTCCTTTTTTGACATTCTTTTGTTTAGAGTTTAAAGAATTCTGATCATCAAATAAAAATACAAAATTATTTGTCTTCTCAAAAAAGGGAAAAATGCTTACCTACCTTTTTTTAATTTAATTTATGCCATCCCCCCCCCCAGACTCCTCCCCGATAATGCGCTCATACTCAAAAATGTTTAGTATTAGCTTAGAACCACAACCCTGTGAAGTATAGAACACTGCTCAGGAAAAAGAGAGACAATTTTCCTTTCCCAAAAAAATATGGGTATGGAATACCCCGATCACACGAATATGCAATAACCTTCTTGCTGAGGGCACACTTTTGGTTGGAGACCCTCGGTGCGGCGCTCTTACTAAAAAACGTTTAAATGAATGGAGTGAATATACCAATGAACTTAGAACCACGATCTTGTGAAGTATGTATAGAACACTCTTCAGAAAAAAGAGATGCAGTCACCAATAAGCGAACTCTGGACACCAAGAAACCTCCAATTTACATACTACTTTCCTACGTTATGGGACGCTGCCGTAGGTGGCCTTTTATTTATCCAGGACTCGTGGGAAAAAACTGAAAGAGTGGGGACCGGTGGGGACTCACGTTCCACCAATCCAAGCTACATCCATCATGACTTCTAAGCATTAGGCTTATGGAAAAGTCCACGTGTAGGTTCTGTGGCGAGGTAGAAGGAGCTATCAAGCAAGTGTTCTATCACTGTCACGCCTTGAAGAGAGCAGACATCAGCTGCTTGGTGACAGTTATCTGGAACAGGGGAGGGTGAAGCAACTTAGGTTAGACAGGTTCCTATCCTTTATTGAGAGGAACAGGCTCTAAATCTGGTTACGAAGAAAAGAGGGGGTAGGCCTTAGGTGTGCCTGGTCGGCATGAATAGAATAGAGTAGGCCAATAAGTTCACGAACATAACCATCAAGCAAAAAGGCGGTAGACCTCCAAAAATAAGCCCGGGCAAAAGAAGGCTGGAGGAGCCTCTGATCTTTCATCTTCCAAGTAGTGGTTCTTCAAAGAAGAGCAAGAGAAGTGAGGACCAAAGAAGCAGTAGTTCCAAACGTCCAACTAAAAAAGACAATATGTCTTCACATTAAGCGATCAAGACGGCTCCTTAGAGATGAACCTAGAGCACGGTAAGGCACCCTACCAAATGAGATAAGTTTGGTACTAAGAAAAACCTCAGTAACCTACCTACCATTAACGTAGTTTATTTCCAGAGAACAGAGAGAACAGTGTTAGAAAAACTTCAAAAGGCTCTAAACGTTATTAAAAAATAGTGTAAAAAACATAACCTAGCAGTACTGTTTACCAGACATAGGAAGCTAGCAATTAAAGCACTGAGACCACAAGGTAAAATACTCAGCAAGGACTCTTGACTAAAGAATCAATTGAAACTTCACCAACAAACTGTCCACAAAGATAGTAAAGGCAGGAGGACACTTGGTAGAAATTTGGGACAACAGTCAAAAATGATCAAATGTCATATGTGCCAATAACCAGACCACAAATGCCGAGTGTGGTGGTCAAAAATAGACCAACAAACACATACAAAGGCTAAGACAGCTTTTACACAGTGATACAGCCATTCCCAAATGCATCTGTGTCTGGGAGTGCATCTGTAATCAGAACCAGTTGACAAACAACACACGGGGTTACACTATGATGAGTGCCAAGGCATTAATACTATGCAGGCAACATCAAAGTGGATGAGCTGGCAAAACAAGCTACCAGACTACACCTAGAGGGCCAGACCAATTTGATGAAAAACCGCATTAAGAATCACCGGAATATCAACCAGGGCTGCGATTCATAGCAAAACAAAGGGAGAACTACAGACCCTTACAGGGCTCTTCATAGTTCATTTTCTGCAACGGTACCATCTACATATGATAGGTATAGCCGAAGGTACATAATACAGGGTGGCATGTTACCCACCTATCGAAACATAATATCCTATTTCATGGGGAAACTGACATATGCGCCACCCTGTAGATGCCACCTTTGTGGGTTGGTAGCTAAAACAGCAGAAGATGTTCTCTGCACTTCCGATGGGGTCGCAGACAATAGAACCTGCCGTAAGACCATTCTAACGGCTGACGAAAATTGGGGAGGCCTCGAATCGAAAAGCACATGCAACGCGCATAAAGGCACAACGCTAGCGGAGTGGCTTATACACGCGTTTCTTATCGTATTTTTTATTGTAACTGCAACATAAATTAAAAATAAGGAAATAAATAAAATCATATTAACGTTATACTCGCATTCATTTCTAATCAAGTGGGCTGCTTATTCTTAATTCAATGATTGCCATGGAAATGCCACTGAAGATTGCTTATCAAAAATCACCCTCTTTGTAGATAAAAAAAAAAGATATGCACCGTCTATTCCAGAAACTTTTGCAGAAGCAGAAGAAAAGATGGTACCTGCAAAATCCAAACTCAAAAGTCTATTGTAAAAAAAAGCAAAAATTTGTAGGCGTGCATGAATAGGAAGCATCTTCCAGACAAAGTCTAAAATCCATCATTAATGCTGGCGTATATGAAGGAAATGTCAAACGTAACCTATGGGGTAAAAAATTACAAAATTAACAATTACAAATCAAAGATGGCGCTTTTCCAAATTATGTATATTATATATACAACTTCTGCCGTAATCATTATATTAAATTAACTGTTTTCTTGTGTCAAATAACTGGCGAAGAGCAATTGAATGTTTGTCACTTTAACTTTAAAGTAGATAGACTTTAGCAATTTTTTGTGACTTACCACTCAAAGTCCAATGCGTCACAGTCACAAGGCTGGTAGGAAATTTGTCTAACATAATTTAGTCCGACATAGCAGTTAGCGTGAGGTATTCTTCGTTCATAGGTCACCTGCTTTCCTAGGACACAAGGCACATAGTTACGACTTCCGTCATTCTGACTTGGCGACCACTCCTTATAATCATCCTGGAAAAATAAAATGAAGAATGTGTCACGTAATGGTGTAGTACCTTTGAACAGTTGTAACTGAAGACACTTCTCATGTCAAGTTTGATTATAATCCATTGATGACTGTGCGGTTTTGATCCAAACATAGTGAAAACAGTTGTATTTTCACCCGGTTCCGTCATTAAACCGTACAGGCGAAGGTCTTCATCGTGAAAAGCAACTTGAGACCATTTCTCGCCCAAATCTGTCGAATACAAAATGTGGCGCGTTTCGGCAAGGTTTTTGTAGTATTTAACTGCGGTTATAACACCGCCGTGATCTCCCATATTAAAGAAGAACAAGTCTTTCAAAACCTGACGCCACGTGAATCCCGCATCCGTACTGATGTAAACGCCAAAATGTCCCTGAATTACCAGTACTTAGTGTACCCTTAACACTTTTTGTAATACGAACCTTTAAAGATTTTCCAATAACTCCAGTGGCAATAATAACGCCAGGAGCGGATCCGCTAGATAGAATGCTTATTGATCTTGTTTCCGGATAAAGTTGACTGAAACGCTGACTGAGATGCAAAGAGCAGTTGTTCGCCAAGGAGCACGAGATTAATTGCCGTTCGTTATCATGAACCGGAGGATTAAGTGGCCGCCAAGACCCTCCATGGTCAAAAGTAATCAAAGACGTAAGATGCTGAGGGCCCAAGTTATGATCCACAAGTTTTCCTGACACCTGAGATGCGATGTAAATACCAGTGATACCCTGGACCTTATACACATCAGTAAACGCCTCCTCGGATACATGACTAAAAATATTCATAGGAAATACGAGACAAAACGTTCACAATACTCAACTGTAACCACGAGTCATGCCAGCTACTGTTTGGGAAGTAAGCTAAAACCGCCTCGAGTGACAGAGTGAAATGTACTTTGTCATCGTTGCCACCTAAATTTTCGGAAACGTACAAATGTGACAATGTATCGGTATGACTAACTGCAACTAGAGCTCTACTCCCCGTAACATCAACTACTTGATAACCTCGACGATCCAGTTCCGAATCGAAGATACATTTTAGCTGCTCGCCCAACTTGTAAGAGACAAATAAGTCGTAATTATCCTAAAAAAGTATAATAATTGTAATATTCAGTCGTCAACACTCAAAATAAATATTGCAATTAATTTTTGTTAATTTTGGTTCAAAGCATTCTTTCTTGGGAGCGGATCGCGGGTTATGCGTACGCGAATTTTTTTGCCACTCAACTCGTATTCGGAAATTAGTATTTTGATTCGCCTCATATTCAATAGCACCGATCCCTGAACTCATAGAAATCGATTGGCGAAGTTTGATATCGCTGTCTGTTTTCGTTCTCAAGTTAGACGGAATCCATCACAAAGGAGAATTTTTTTTCTTTCGAAAAATTCCCCTAAAAACGGTAGTTCTGCGACAATTGCGCGACGAAATTTCAGCAATATTCGCCACTGTAACGAAGCACCTATTTTCCGCCTTAAAGTTTACATACTTTCATGACCACCCTGTATCTGCAGGCGCTTCGTTACGAATAATGCCGTGCCGAAAGTATTTGTGTTAGTTCTAGGTGTTGGAAGAGAAAAGGTAAAGGTAATTGATTTAATTTCTAGAGTTGTTTCTGCCGCCGTTCCCATAAACAAAGGTTGTAACTGATTCGACGTTTACAACTGCTCCCGTCAAGATATTTCAATTATCTTTGTTGCGTCCGAAAGCTCGCGTCATTTAGAAGACGACGGCAAATTAATATTTTAGAATTTCAGTTCCGTTAATTAATTACTAGATGATTTTGGTTTCTTAATTTAAAACAAGCATTAAAACTGCAAGGCCGTATAGGTCTACGCCGGTATCAGTTTGATACGAGACCTGTTGCCGACCTGAGAAATTCCAAGAGAGAGAAGTATGATTTAGAAATTCCATCTGGCACATTTACGTGAGTATAATTAATAGTAACTAATTTAATGAGTTGCAAAACAACATCCGATTACGTCCTGACTGGTCTCAAAAGGAGAGCAGACCGCACAATTAATTATGGGACTTTAAATGTTTGAATGTAGATAACCGAATACGCTATGGCGGCTGAGAAAATCGTCGATCCCTCCATCAAACAGCCGAATTTTATAAAAGGCAAAGACGTTTAGAGGGGATCATTTACAGCTTTTGCGTTTTCTTGCACAGAAATTTCTACCGCTCTTTATAATTGCAAGGTAAACTTTTTGCTACTTTCTGTTCCATTAATTATAAGGGGGGATATGGTTTTGTTTTCCTGCACTTGCTTTCCCGTAGGCACCGCTAATTAATTTGTGTTTTGTTTTCCCGATATACTTAAGAAACCTCTTGAATGTCTTTGACAAAAATAGAAAAATTGCCATAAAACTTTTAAAAAACCTGTTAGTTCCGTAACTATTGTCAAATGATGAGGTGGTGCACCATCTTGTTGAAACATATTTCTCTCTACTAAGGGAAGATCTTCCAGAAAATCCGCAACGCGTCGATTTATGATAATGTCGAAATTTTGCTCATAATTTTAAAACAAAACACTGTAAGTCAGTTCGGTTTTCAGCATCAAAAAATAGATCAAGATTGCGAAATCAATTTATATAGTTTAAGAGTTACCCCATACTAACGCCCAAATTTGACCACCCTGTACACCATTTTATGTTCAACACTTTCACATTTTAAATCTCCTTAGTTAATTTAGATGTTGACAAATAGGCAACACAAATTCATATTTCTTTAAAATGTTTTTCAAAATAAACTGAATTTATTCAGTTAAAGGAATCAACCCACAATATCCTCTGTATACAAATTTCTGTAATGTGTGTGTAATTCACCATTGCAGATAACCAAGCATAAAAATTTCCTATTGTTTCAACCTTGAAATGTTTAGAGCAAAGTACAAGAATAATTAAATGAAATAAAAATATTACACAAAAAGAGGTTTCTAAACTTTAAATTACGTTCTACACACGGTTTTAATATAAGATAATTGTTTGTCATTAGCCCATTACCAACTTGTCTCCTCTAAGGGGTCATATCGATACAGATGATTCACGATGTTTACCTAATAAAGAAAAGCGAAGTGTAAATTGTATGTACACAATTTAGCACTAATGAGTGATCTCCCCCCAGTAGAGGAAATACCTATTACAACTCCGGTTAAATTGACTTGTCAGTAATGGTGCCATCCAAAAAAAAAGACGTTTGTTTGATGTCAATTTACCTCGCACGAATCCCCTTTCATTACTTTTTTTCCACTAAATAAAAAGGAAATGATATGAATAACAAATTGACCTTGAACATATCCCCGTTTATTTAGTAGTACTGGGCTGTAAAAATAAATACTTTAAATTATCGCGCGAGAAGATAACACAAATGGCTAATTAACAAAAATCAATTGCTTAAAAAATGTTTACCAATTATGTGGATATTGTATATTTTGATTAATGAATCATTCGATTACTTAAGTACGAGAAATGAAATGCATTACCTTACTGGATTTCTTAGTAAAGAAAATGTAATCTCCCTTGAAGGAAATGTCTTTAACATGAGAGGCGAGAATATGTAATTGTTCAGATTTGAACAGATTTCTAGAATAAATAATTTCGTTGAGACCGTTTACTTCTCCTCTCTGTATCACCAGTATCTGCTCGCCCGTCTTATCATCTTGCAACCAAAAGTACGAATTGACATATTCTTCCAACAACCGCCAGCTACTGCCGAAATCTTCAGTTATCCACAACTACAAAAAACTGACTGACTGTCCGATAAATGTTGTAAGTTACCTGTGGCTTTGGCTCCGATTTTTGTAATACCAAAAACGTATCGGGGCGTAACTCGTGAAAGGAGACCTCATTCGGGGTAAAGCTAACGTTGATCCTTGTTATATTTTTGCCGTGATTCTTCGTCACAAATATCGCCTTGTTATTTACATCCGTAAATACAAACTAAAAATGGGGGTTAGCTTCCTCGACTTACTTTCCCATTTGTCTTACATGCGAGTTATACTTGGGGTGATTGTAGAATTTCTCGACAGTCGAAAAATTTCCATTTTCCAACTTGAACAGGTGAGTTTTATTCTCGTAGGTATCGCCGTAATCGTATGAGATATAAACGCACGAAGGATTTAGAGATGTTTGGGGTGTCGGATCTCGAGCGAGGCAGATTATCACGTTGCTCCCTTCGCCGACCCAATCTACCATTAGCTGTTTGTGGCTGTCATTGAGATGGGTGATCTGAAAACAAAAAGTGTGGAAGTTAGAGAGTGTTCTCAGAGATAAGGTAACAAAACAACTGTTAAGAGTCAATGTCATTGACTTTAATACAAAAGGGCATATGATTGGTACCTATTCATAAAGAATGCACTGGCCGTACGCTAATATGAAGGGAAATTACGTGTAGTAATTCGTTCTTTTGTGTGGGAGTAAAATAAATTAACTTATCCAGATGCAATTTGTCCGATTTAAGTAACATCGAATGCTGCGTCAAACAAGATGTCTCTGAATTTGGCAAGTTAAGTTAAGAATTAATTGCACCGTTAATATTAAATGGAAACCGTGGGGGAATTGGGGGGGTGGGGGGAGAGTAGTGTAGCCCCAAAGCGTTATCTATGAAAAACATAGCGGCAATAATTTAGTTTATGGACGTTACTCTTGTAAATAGGTGGCACCCCCAACCGTTCCATTTTATCCCATTAATTTTAAACTTTAGGTTAATGCACATGGCGTAGACAATGTTACCGATAAGTTAACAAATAATTCTACAATCTGGTTTGTAATTTATTTCTAGCCTAAATACTGTTGTGTACAGGGTGGCCAACTAAGAATGCGAGGTACTGTATCTAGGAACCTATCCCTCATAGAGGCTTGCGGTAAAAAAAAGTTATTTATTACTAAAACGGCCACGAGAAAAACCTGAAAAATATTTTTAAGTTTCTGAAATGGCCGCTAGGAGGCGTAACTGCAATCTAGAATCGAAAAAAGTGATGTTTCTGTGAATTCCGCTATATTAACATAACAAAAAAATGTCCAGTCTTTGAAGTCGACGATAATCTGAACATTTTTTGTTTGACAATTTTTACTGTATCCCTAAAAATGAGGTGGTGGAGGGTATTCAAAGGTTTCCGTAAAGAACACCCTGTATGTTCGAAACGGCTGAGCCAATTTAAACAAACTCAGGTTAGTTCAAAAAAGCTATTCTTCAGCTACAAATATTATAATATTTGAAGCTTTGTTAGTTTCACATATCACCGCTTGAGGGCTTTTTTTGACATTCCGACAGAAATGGTTAATTTTCTCAAAAATAATTAAATGCATTGGTTCGATTTTTTTTTCAAATAAACACAGAATGGGAAAAAATTTGTTGATTTATCATTTTAATGTTAGTTTCTTTGTTGTAAATTTAATCGGTAATTGTTTAATTCATTTAATTCTAGTTGTTTTTGTTTGTATGATAAATTTAAAACTGGTAAGACCAATGTACGTTCTAGCGGACTCGGTAACGTCACACCAATACAGAGACAAGCTCGTGACGTCACAGCCAATCAGACACTCCCCCTCCCCGAAAATTTTAAACATTTTGTATTTCTTATTATAAAAATCGAAGAAAAATCTGATGTCGCTTCCCTAAACTCATCGCCCTATTGTAAACAATTCAAACATGTAAAGGGTATGGAAATTGGTGAAAAGTTTGGGGAACGAATTACGGTCAAAACCGAAAACTTCAAGCACGTACTGCCCCAAGGTTACCATACATACTTCAAAGAAGAAAATCGACTGGAGTGCTTCAAGATGACTCTAACAAATAAAGTTGTACTTATTACCACTAATTTCTTTTAAATATCTCAAAGTAGTAAGTCACAGTTTCCTACCTTTCATCCTTACGACACACCACTAGAGCGAGTAACCATCGCTTCATTATAGGTTAATAATTCTCTGGGGGTCCAAAATAGATTTACAGGTTAGAATGTATGTCTTCCACGCCTGTTTTTTCATTGACTTCAAGATCCTAATTATCCCATTTAAAAAAAACCAAAGAAGCAGGGGACAATGATACTATTTTAAACAACCAAAAGAGCAGAGAACAATGATCCCATTAAAAAACCAAAAGAACAGAGGACAAAAATCCCACACATCCCAATGATCCTATTTCAAAAAAAAAAGAGCAGGGGACAATGATCCCATTTTAAACAAAATCTAAAAGGGCAGAGGACAAAGATCCCTGCCGTCACAATTATCCCATTTCAATAAAAACAAAAGAGCAGACAGAGTGATCCCATTAAAAAAAACAAAAGATCAGGTGACTAAGATCCCACCCATCCCAATATCTCATTTCGAAAAAAAACAAAGTAGCAGGGGACAAAAATTCTATTTAAAAAAAAACCAAGAGCAGGAGACAATGACCCTATTTTTAAAAAAACCAAAAGAGCAGGGGTCAGTGGCAAAAGATCAAAGGACGAAGATCCCACTCATCGCAATGATCCTATTTAAAAAAAAAAGACGGGACAAAGATTCCATTTTAAAAAACCAAAAGAGCAAGGGGAAAAGATCCCACTCATCTCAATTATCCTATTTAAAAAAACCAAAGGAGCAGGGGACAATGATTCTATTTTAAAAAAACAAAATAGCACGGGACCAAGATCGTATTTTAAAAATATGACATAGGACAGCGATCACATTTTAAAAAATCCAAAAGAGCAGGGGGCAAAGATCCCACGCATTTCAATTATCCTATTTAAAAAAAACCAAAAGAGCAGGAGAATGATCCTATTTTTAAAAAACCAAAAGAGCGGGAGACAGTGATCCCATTAAAAAAACAAAAGAGCAGGGGACAAAGATCCCACCCATCCCAATATCTCATTTCGAAAAAAAACAAAGTAGCAGGGGACAAAAATTCTATTTAAAAAAAAACCAAGAGCAGGAGACAATGACCCTATTTTTAAAAAAACCAAAAGAGCAGGGGTCAGTGGCAAAAGATCAAAGGACGAAGATCCCACTCATCGCAATGATCCTATTTAAAAAAAAAGACGGGACAAAGATTCCATTTTAAAAAAACCAAAAGAGCAAGGGACAAAGATCCCACTCATCTCAATTATCCTATTTAAAAAAACCAAAGGAGCAGGGGACAATGATTCTATTTTAAAAAAACAAAATAGCACGGGACCAAGATCCTATTTTAAAAATATGACATAGGACAGCGATCACATTTTAAAAAATCCAAAAGAGCAGGGGGCAAAGATCCCACCCATTTCAATTATCCTATTTTAAAAAAACCAAAAGAGCAAGGGACAAAGATCCCACTCATCTCAATTATCCTATTTAAAAAAACCAAAGGAGCAGGGGACAATGATTCTATTTTAAAAAAACAAAATAGCACGGGACCAAGATCCTATTTTAAAAATATGACATAGGACAGCGATCACATTTTAAAAAATCCAAAAGAGCAGGGGGCAAAGATCCCACGCATTTCAATTATCCTATTTAAAAAAAACCAAAAGAGCAGGAGAATGATCCTATTTTTAAAAAACCAAAAGAGCGGGAGACAGTGATCCCATTAAAAAAACAAAAGAGCAGGGGACAAAGATCCCACCCATCCCAATATCTCATTTCGAAAAAAAACAAAGTAGCAGGGGACAAAAATTCTATTTAAAAAAAAACCAAGAGCAGGAGACAATGGCCCTATTTTAAAAAAAACCAAAAGAGCTGGGGTCAGTGGCAAAAGATCAAAGGACGAAGATCCCACTCATCGCAATGATCCTATTTAAAAAAAAAGACGGGACAAAGATTCCATTTTAAAAAACCAAAAGAGCAAGGGGAAAAGATCCCACTCATCTCAATTATCATATTTAAAAAAACCAAAGGAGCAGGGGACAATGATTCTATTTTAAAAAAACAAAATAGCACGGGACCAAGATCCTATTTTAAAAATATGACATAGGACAGCGATCACATTTTAAAAAATCCAAAAGAGCAGGGGGCAAAGATCCCACGCATTTCAATTATCCTATTTAAAAAAAACCAAAAGAGCAGGAGAATGATCCTATTTTTAAAAAACCAAAAGAGCGGGGGACAGTGATCCCATTAAAAAAACAAAAGAGCAGGGGACAAAGATCCCACCCATCCCAATAATAAAAAAAATATCAAAAAGGGCACCTCCCATTTGAAAAAAATAACAAAAAAAGCGCAGGACCCATTTTAAAAAAATAACAAAAAAGGGCAGGTTCCATTTCAAAATAAAGGGTAGGTACCATTAAAAAAAAAACGATAAAGGGCAGGTACCATTTAAAAAAAACGATAAAGGGCAGGTCCCATTAAAAAAAACAGGGGGCAAAGATCCTACCCATCCCAATGATTCCATTTACGAACCAAAGGAGCGGAGACAATGATCCTATTCCGATTCCAATTTCAAAAAAATATCTCTATGAATAAGAAAGATGACATTGCGCAGTTTGCGCATGCGCACACGAATCGTAGAGTAGGAAAATGTGATAAAAACAAAAGACCAGGGAACAAAGATCCCACCCATCCCAATTATCCGATTTAAAAAAAACCAAAGCAGGGGACAATGATCGTATTTTTAAAATGAAACCAAAAGAGTAGGGGACAAAGATCCCACTCATCCCTATGATCGTATTTTAAAAAAAAACCAAAAAGAGCAGGGGACAAAAATCCCATTCATCCCAATAATCCTATTTTAAAAGAGGACAGGGGACAATATCCCATTTTAAAAAACCCAAAAGAGCAGGGGGAAAAGATCCCATACATCCTCATTAAAAAAAACAAAGGAGGAAGGAACAATGATCCTATTTTTTAAAAACCAAAAGAACAGGGGACAACGATCCTATTTTTAAAAGGACGGGGACAACGATCCCATTTAAAAAAAATTGAAAAGAGCAGGGAACGAAAATCCCACCCATCCCAATGATCCCATTTAAAAAAAACCAAAGGAGCAGGGGACAATGATCCTATTTTTAAAAAACCAAAAGAGCAGGGGACAAAAATTCTACTTAAAAACAGGACGGGGTCAGCGATCCCATTTAAAAAAAGAGCGTACTTCGCTCCATTTAAGCCGGTGCAAACCCCCCGTGGACCTCAACTGAGACAATGACAAAAAAGCGAAGAGCAATGAGATCGAATGTGGGGTCGCTGCCCCAGACAGAATGCCTCTATGCTAAACCCGACAACAAAGCACCATGTACCTACGTAGAAAGGACCCAAAACCTATGCGAAAAACTGACAGATGACACGTCTATAATGCGTCAATGTCAAAAGTGCACGTCCTTACAGTTTACAAAATTATGGGTCCACACGGAAGTACAGCTACGGGTCGCTATAACTCACTGGCCTCTACTATACAACTTGCCGAAGAACAAATTCAAGAATATCCTTGTTGTGACGAATCTGGAGTTTATATTGTCATCCCACCCGACGGTGGATGGGGATGGGTAGTTGTAACGGCGGCGTTCTTCTCATTTCTAATATCCGATGGAATATTGTACACGTTCGGAATATTTATAAACGATATGTCGGAATACTTCCAATGCCTCAAGAGCGAGGTAGTTCTGATAGGGGCCATTACATCAAGCATGTTCTGTTTCACAGGTAGGTATACCAGTTTTGATAACGTTTGTGGTTACGATACATTCTGTAGGACCGTTTACTGCAGCGCTCGTCAACAAGTTCGGTTATAAACGAATAGCTGTACTGGGTAGTATAATAGCAAGCATATCGTGCTTTTTGACTGCCGAGTCTCCATCTCTCCCACTTATATACTTGACAACGGGTCTCTTAGGGGGGACCGGATTCGGCATGATGTACCTAACTGCAGTAATTGCGGTGGGATTTTACTTCGAGAAGTGGCGAGCTTTGGCGACAAGTATGGCGATGTGCGGGGCGGGAGTTGGTGGATTTGCGCTGCCTATGTTACTCGGGATTATGATAGAGAAAAGTGGTTGGAGATACACGTACCAAATCGTAGGGTTCATGAGTATGCTGTGTATCGTATGCGCATTTACGTTTAAGCCCATAAAACCAACAAAAGTGTGTGTTGACATTGCGGAGGATAATAATCTATCGGTTATCCTGGAGGAAGGAATGCATGGTCGATCTCACAACTTGGCGCATCCGACTCTGTACCAAGTTCGTTCTCGAATTCATGCTTATCCTGATGACTCATCCAACATAACTACTTCCACTGTGACTATTCTGAATAAAGGAAAATTTGATGAAGAAATTACTAGTGAAATGATAGTGGGCGGTACTTCCTATGGTAGTAATACAAATATTGCCTACGAAGAGCCCTCCTCAAAGATCTGCCCTACATGCATTGTTAATAATCCAATAACTCGATGCCTCTGTAAGCCGAAACCAATTGCTAATCCGCTAGAAACAATTGCGAGACCTATGTATCGAGATGACATCTTCTACTGTGCCTCTTTAGCGTTTCTGCCGGAATACCAAAAATATACCGCCCCAGAAACCCCTACTCCAAATCCAACCAACACTGTAGGTGATTTACACTTCAATCTCCGAATAAAATTTTTAATGAACATTTCTAGAAACGATCCACAGTCAGATACAGCATGGCAGTTACTCGGGCAGTAACGCAAAGAGAAATAACCGAATCGAGACGCTACGTACTCTGCTCGGAGTCGATCAAACGAACACTAGCGACAATGCTCGATTTTAAACTACTAAAAACCGTCTCCTTCGCCCTACTAACGGCAAATTCAGTTTTGACCTCGATGGGATACTACACGCCCTACACTTTTATCCAACACCGATCCGAGCAGAATGGAATATCGAAAGATATCGCCTTTTGGTTCGTACCAACCATGGGCGTCGCGAATACCATTGGAAGGATCTCGTGCGGAATTATTACGTCGTTCCCCGGAATTTCAACGGTTCGAGTGATGTACATCAGTTTATTCGCCGGTGGCCTGGCGACGACTGTTTCGGACGTTTCGTTTGAAGTATGGGCTCAATTTCTATACTCCGTTGTATACGGATTCACATTAGGTAAATCATAAGTCAAGTAACTTTAGAGAAATGCTTGGGTATTGACTCAGAGCAGATGCAAATTCCTAAAATTAGACTAACTGGGTTTGGGGTTAGGTATGTGTAATGCCGGTCAACGGTTGGCCATCACTGTGATCTAAGTGGCAATTGGAGAAAATTTACCGATTCATACTAGAAAATACAAGTCCAGAGAATTTGAAAATCTAAAAAAAAAGTTCCATGGACGCTACACAACTCCCTGGCTCGCTGTGCGCTTCCTATTTATACTAGGTCAGAATTGAACCAACGGAATTTTTCAGATTGGCGTCCCCTTTCAACCAATAGCAGATTAACATCTTTTGTTTACACTGCAAATTTCGCTTCGACTAACCGGAACAGCAGCGTCAGTGAGGTTCGCATCTGCCTTGATAACGACCCAAGAGTGCCAGATGCGCAATTTTATCGTTATCCCAGCTACTATACGCACAAACGGTATACCTGTAATTTCTTCGTCTTTTTGAAACAAAGCGGACTGGCCAGTCGAGCGATCGCGCGAATGCTGTAGACTAACTGGCGACCAAAATGGTCGATTTAATTGAAATTATTTTCAGTCCATAAAAAATTGGACCGAAATGATAAGTAATTGCATTGTTTTCATAAATGCCTTATGAGTTATGGTGGTCAACGTGAAAAATAAGAGCGTACGTTCTGTTTGATGAATGCAATACCTTCCAATTGGTCTTAGACTGAGATAGCATCAATCCCCATACAAGTCGTCTTGATTGAGAATTCCCCTAGGCCAAGGCTCGTATTCGTGGTATATGAAGTTTATACCGGCCCGCTATCTTAAATCGATCTACACTTACGCGCTTCTGCTCTGGGTCTCTGCGCGTCTCTCGAAAATTTCCCTTTCCTATTGCTGCATGAAGCGGTACATGTGCAATTTCACTCGGTCGTGCCGCAACGCAAATATGTACACTGTGTATCATAGGGATCTCGGTTATTATCAAACAACCAGAAAATTTCGATAACTTCCGAAGATATGCTAGAAAAACCGAAATTTGCCGATTTCGTTTTTTTTTCTGATGTTATTTGAACAAGATACAAAAAAATACAAACCACAAGTCCTCGGACTTCATTTTTTCAAAATGGCGGTCATTTAAATATTTAGCTATTTAGTTTTTAAATATTAAAACCCTAATCCTGTACAAGAGGTAAAAAGTAAGATTGAGGAACGTACTGACGAAGAGTCAAAATATGCACAATAGCTGCATTTTCTATTGTGCAAACAGACTAAAACTGTATAAATATGAAAACATTTTTTCTAAGCCAAAAGGTTAGGCAAAAATCTTTACGATATTATAAATTATTAAAAAGCACAAATTTTATTTCTCTGTGGCCCAAAAGAAATACAATTAAAAGTTTTATAAATGAAATTGCTGTTGAGTCAGTTTTGGTTAAAATGAGCATGGTCATCTTTATTTGATTCGAATTTTACTTCAATTTTTTCAATGTTCTACAAGGGCGAGTGGTCCTGAAATACGTTTGAAAGCTTGAGGCGCCAGTAAGTCGTGGAACATAACGCGAGCAATTCGGATTACGCAGCGAGTAAATTCATCTCAAAATTTATAGATGCCAAGCGTTCTGATTGGACGGAAAATTAGTTTTGATTGGTGGAAAAGGTTAAGCTAAGGGATGGGCGTGCCTCAAAAAGAAAAGTAGTGGGAAGTTGGTTGTTCGGATGGAACTGTGAGACAGATAGCGCGAAGTTTGGTTGTTTTCCTGCGACTCGCTGTAGGGTGGTTTTTATTTTTGTGCGAAATTCGCGCTGGCCCGTGAACGAAGTGAAGTCAACGGTCTGTAATTTGCCGCAGGGTGGATTTTATATTTTGCGTAATTCGAATTCGCGCCTGGAAGTGGGACGGAGTTATGCCAACCACCTGTAAAATATTACTTGCGAAGAAACGGACGAGGAAATAATTTTCGAGTCAAGTAATGTGGTTATACTGACGAGTTTTGTATTACATTTTTCCCGAAATCTTCGTTTTGACTTGACCGCACATTAGTATCTACAATCCGCGGGGGATTCTGAATACGTGGAAACGGGGATAAATACCACTATAAAAGATTCGATAGTTAGAATGTGGGGACATCCATAAATGTATCTCCGGAACTCTGCGGATATCTTCAGAAATCTGCGGGTATTCCACATCCGTTTGCACTGGGGGCAGCAATTTTCGACTCTTATTCTCAGACTAGTTGAACGTCGTAGCCACCTGTACGAGTGAATCGACAATTATACGAACGGAGATTAACAAATGAACTTTAGTTGTCGCGTAATTACTGAGAGATGTCCTTATCTATCGTGAATGAGCACGAGGAACACGTGTAAATTAGCAGTGATCTAAATTTAACAATGCGTAGGAGCTTGCCAGGGCGCACTTACAGGAAAATTATGCAGGCGTTTGCTCAATTTAAGCGGATTTCATTTCATCTAGCAAGGGAATTAATTATTGTTCTCGACGCCCATCATCGATTCGCTATTTGTATTTCTTTCTGCCACAATTTAAAAAAAAACGAAAAGAAAAACAAACAAATAACAACGCTGTCGTACTCGTGCCAGCTACGTGTAATTTCTAATACCTATCTTACAAGATAGGTACTTTGATCCATTTCTCAACCTTACGCAAAATTCTTTGTTTTCACCTACTCGGCGGCTACGATGCGAGTTCAATTTCAAAATGTATTCAGTTTTTGGGAAAAAATGCACTATTCTGTAGCCTTTTTCGAGGTCTCTCGATGCTGAGATCTCAACCCTCGGATGGACGAAATTAGATACATTTGTGCGGATTTGTGCATCACGTCATTAGTGAAATAATTCCCCGTAGAATCTCTGGCCTTCCTTTTTCATAATCGCATACTTCCCTTTTTATATCTTATCTCGTTTATGAGTGCTTTCCAATCCTCCTATCACCTTTTACAGTGCACTATTATTCATTCACTAATGTTAGAGAAGATGATCAAATCAAAACTAGAAGAAATAGACAATTTCAATATTCCTCCATTCGTATTAGTTGGTGCATGTAAGAATATTTCAATTATACAGGGTGTAGAGTCTAAGGCCCCTCTTAATCATAAAAGATACCGCAAAAAAACTGGAGCATTGTTCACAATCTTACATATTGAAGAGTATTTAATTGAACTCCAAACGTCCCCCTCCCTCCCCCCCTCTAAACCAAATTTTTACCATATTTTCTCTGTGACTATCCGTCCGTTGGAGGCCTTACTTTCACCAGTAGTTTTTAATTTATATTTAGTTCATTATTTTTCTATTCGGTAGCTTATAGCTCTGACACTTTTATTTACAGGAATATTTAACAGATGCTTCTGGTTAATATGCGCATGCGTAGGCTCTTCAAAGTCAATTTTCATACAAATATTTTTAACTACCTACAAATGCAATAAAAATTTAATTACATATGCTTCTAATAAATGTAACCAAACCGCAAACAGTAAAAAAAATAGATGTGCGCATGCGCAATCTGCGCAATGCTAACTTTCTTATTTATGAAGATATTTCCGATCAGATTATAGGATTTTTTTTAACTTCTTTTTTCATTCCAAACTTGACAAATTTTGAAGATGATTTACAAACCATCTTCAAAATGTTTCAAAACCTAAAATTAGGCGGTACACCCAACACTTAATAGTCAAGTACAAAAGATTGAGTGTTTTAGTCTAGCTCGAGATCCAGGTCTAGATATACAGAAGTGCACGATAAGAGCTCTTTACATGTAGAAATCTGACCGTCTAAAACAGGCTTTACACACTTTCCATATTTTGGAAGCGTACCCAAAACACTTGATGCTTGATATCTTCTAAGGTCGTAAGATTAGTAACATTAAAATCTATGCGATTACTTTGGTTAATCCTCCCGAACTTTTTTTGTAGATAAGTATAAATAACATCAACTTGGCCGCGATTATCAAGTTCATGAACTACGCATTGCGGAAATACGGATAAATTTAAAATTGTTGACCTTTTCGGTTTAAAACGAAGCTATGCCGATAAGCAGCGATTTATTTGGCGCTAATCTCATCTCATCCACATCGAAGATGAAGTACCTACATCGTTGTTTTATATGCCGTTATATTTCGTTACAATATTGTTATTATATGTAACGGGAGCCCGTTGGTGCATCTTACTCGATTGGAATTTTTTTTTTGAGATCTTATATTAATATTTCGTGGTATGTCTTTCGGGCATTTTTTTAAATTACAATTGTAACAACCCGTTACAGTCTTACATATGGTAGTACCAGTGGGCGAGCCCGTGCACTACCTCTCCAACGTTGGAACCGTGTTGCATGGTGACTCGCGATATTTAAGGGTTTTTGTTTAGAAGGCCACCAGGAATGGTCAACATCCTGGCACCGTCGGCGATGCAGATTCCGATGGTGCATGAATTTTAATTTGATGTGTGAATTTTAGGTCCACGCTTCAAACCGTATCGCTTTTCGGCAATCAAATAAACGTTCGGGTGATTTCTGCCCCTGGTTTAAGCCCAGCACTTCTTGTCTGGGTATGCAGGAAAGTGGCGTCCCTAGTTACTTGAAGCTTCAGAGTTGGGCTCTTTCCAAGACGCTGTATGCTTTTTTCCTCCTTCAAATGGGCACGGTCCCATGCATGTACGAGGATTGTTCAATAGAAACACGTTTGATCTATGCAGCCATGACCTGGTCGTCATGTATGTATGTAGTATAAAGGGCCCCATTCACATGCGGATATGTACGGCGGATCTGTACGCCGGACAGATCCGCCTTGAGCTACACACAGGCGGATACGAGGGCGGATATGTCTGTACACAAATCACGGACCAATCTCAATAGACGAGCAGGCGGCGTTCTCTCACTATTTCAGTTCTGTAGTGCTAGCCCCTGGGTTGTGTGGTTTTGAGTGCTGTGGTAATTGCTATGGATCATAAGAAAAAACTGACAATAATTGCAGGATATATAGTTTTATTTGAAGGTAGGAAACAGAAGAGACTGTGGTCAAAACAGTGGTTCTTGAATCAAAAAAGTACTCTCGTATGACTTTACTTAGAGATTTGGAAACGCCTCATGATTTGCACAATTTTTTGCGCATGGACAATGAGACATTTGAAACTTTATTAAAATATATTCGCCCAGTTATTGAGAGGAACGATACCCATATGAGGCAGTTACCAGTAGAGAGCGATTAATTGCCACGCTACAGTACTTAGCAACTTGAAGGAATTTTGAAGACCTAAAATTCAGTTGTGCAATCTCCCCACAGTTTCTCGGGAAAATTATACCTGAAACTTTCAAATAAGCCACCTGCCTTAGCAGAATATGCTCGGAAATGGCATAAAATGGTTCCAGTTTCACCATGAGTTCGGTGTTGTTCCGCAATTTTGCTTGTAAAATTACCCAAAAGATCATTTAAATCTTTAGCACAATTTGCGCCTGCATTATATTCAAAGTAATTTAAACAAAATATTTTTTTAAATGACTGTTTAATTGGAGTAGGTTGAGTCGCATTTCCATTTTGATTTCTTAAATTTCCTAACATATTTTCAAGAATTTCGTATTTGATGATTCTATGTCCGGCAAACAAATCCGTGAAACGACTACACACGTGCGTATTTGTCCGGCTCGCTGTCCGTGCTCGTCATCCTGATCGACGGATGGCGAGCAAGATATGTACGCCGAACACGCGGATACACACATACGAATTGATACGGATCTGTCCCGCGTACATGTCCGCCGTACAGATCCGCCGTACATATCCGCATGTGAATGGGACCTTTAAAAGACACGTGCGTATTTCTATTAGTTTGATAGGTGAAACCGAGGGTGAAACAGAGGATTGCTTCCAGTTTAGGGATTGAAGTAGAATTTTGTATGGTTGCACGCTTTTTAAATTGGGTCATCCATTGAAGAATTCATAGAATATAAAGTGGTCCTTAAACACGGTTCTTACTTTTTAAATGCGTTTGAAGTCTTGGGGCGTCAATGAGTCGAGGGATATAACGTGGTTGGGAAAATTTTGTTCATTTTGCAGTTGTTATTGAGGCTATGTAGCGTAGGTTTTGGAATATTATCGGGAAAAATTCCGAGTCGAGTTGAGCTAGGCTATAGCTGTCTCAATAAATTTAATTGGTTGTGTAGAATTAGTTTGCGTCCGGGAATGGGAGACATACAAAAAACTTGTGGGAATTTGAACCGCGAGGGAGAATGCGCGTTGAACTGTGAGCAAAGTTAAGTCATACACCTCGAAATTAACGCGTGCTCGATTTGTGTTAGAAAATTCACGTGGGGCCGCGAGCAAAGTTATGTTAACCACCTGTAAACTTATTGTAGGGTGGACCACCTTACTGGTCCATTGGTAACTATCCAATTTTCTTAAAAAAAAAACAGTTCCGTAACTATTCTCGAGTTAGGAGGTGGTGCACCATCTTGTTGAAACATTATATTCTTTCTCTCTACTAAGAGAAGATCACCCACAAAGTTCTCAACGAGCCAGTTTATGATATCATGGTATCTCTCCGAGTTGAATTTCCCTTGGAAGATCTCATAAATCACGATTCCGAAAGAGTGCCCACATCATACACGAAACCCCCGAGCTAAACCCAAATTAATCTCTTTGTTTGAATATCGACAGATGGATATGAGGATTGGCATCTGACCACCAGTTGACGTGGTGCCTGTTGCTACACTATACTAATATGGACCTCATCTGTCCAAATAATGTCCCTGTAGAAGTATGGATCTCGATGGCAAAATTCCAGTCTTCGCTCAAAATCGGCCGGTCACAGTTATTGTTGTTTCTGTATGATGTAAGGTCTGATGTGTGTTTTTTCGATATAGTCAACTCCTACTCCTAGATATTCCGGATTCAGATCCGATTTGATATAGTGAGATTTGCTATACTACGGCTCCAATGACACTAACGGTTATGTTCTCTGTATCTCGAATCATATACTTTTTGGGCCTTGGCTTCTTAAATGCTTCGATTTTCTTTTAATCTCGTGAAAATCGATTTATAAGGTTGCCGTCTCTCTGTCTATTAATTGAATTCAGATGCAGATACTTGTTGTTATTATGCTAGATAAAACACTCTAACATATCATATTTTTTGGAACCTTCAAAAGCCATTTTTCACGTTTATTCTTATCTAAAAGTCGAAAAATGACTGCACGTCACTTTGGATTTCAATATCAATTTTATTTAAAAACCAGTAAAAAGATTAATAACTACCGTATTTGCCATGCATTGATCAGTAGGTACTTCCCAAAAGCCCATAGCTATGTGATTTATGTTTTCAAGTAAGCAGCATCTATGGTTTGCAGAGAAATCTCTCTATAAATAAGAAAGTTGGCATTGCACAATCTGCGCATGCGCACATCTGATTTTTGCAAACCTAAAAAGCATTATGCGGATCACTCTGTAATTGAGCGCAAGCCTGTTGAGGGCCCAGAACAAAAGAGGGATAATAAATAAAATAAATAAAAATGTGTGTTTGCCTTTACTAAAAGCACCTGTGGTTAAAATATCAAACAATATACTTAGCTCTATGAGTAAGGAAGTTGACATTGCGCAGTTAAACGCATGACACATTTGATTTTTATATATGCGCTATGATTTTCTTTACCTCCTAGAAGCATCTATAGTTACAATGTCTATCAAGGTGGCATTGAGCAATCGGCGCATGTGCACCTGATTTTTACAATATGCGATATGTTTGGCTTCACTAGAAACGTCTGTGGTTAAAATATCGAAAAAATAAGAATGCACGCGCACGTTAATCGTCAAGATTTTACTTAGCTCAGATGACAAAGTTATAATTCAAAAAGAATGAACTAAATGACTATAAACAACTGTAGGGGTAGTTAAGGCCTCGAACGGACTGCGAGATCAATTTTTTTACCATTTCTAGTTTAACAGTTATCCCATACTAACAACCAAATTTGGACATCCTGTGCATAACTCTGAAAAGGACCCTTCATGCTTCCAACCATCGATATGTACTCCCTTACTAGTTACTATCTTGTGATTTCGAAAATAAGTTATCCTTTTTCTTAGGCGCAGTATTATCAAACTTATGGCACAATTTAATCAAAATTACCTACGGTCAGTACCTCTAATAAAGGCAAACAAAAGACACGTACCAGAAATCGTACTGCGCATGCGCAATATGAAACTCTTTTTATGGACCAATTTAATAGAATTTTTTATGGTAAGTCCGTCTACCAAAAACAAACAAAATGCACGCATCCACAATTGTACACTGTACAGGGTGAGTCAACGATTGCGCAGAGTAACTTAATGCCTTGAAGATAAGATTTTTCGATGGAGTGCTTTTGTATTATGATATGGTTGAATTTTCTCCACATTTTAAAAATATTTGGAATTATACAGGGTGCGCCCACAAAGCAGGTCTCCCAAATGGTACATTTTTTTAAATAGATTTTCTGTCATCGTTTAGCTCCTCCAAAATCCTTCAACTTTTGATAATAATGTCCTATACCTATCTCTGATAGTTTTCGAAATATCTTGGTTTTCCTGGGTTTTATATTCTAATTTTAAATAAGTTATAACGGGCGATCAAAAATGAGTTGCTGTCGAGTCACCTTTGGAAGTTTAAGTTAAGTATGATTTCCCATGTAAATTCCAAGGGTGACTCAACAGCAACTCATTTTTGATCGCATTGTATGTAATTTACACAATAGTGAGATGGCCATGGAAAAAAAGGCAATTTTTATCTATCTCGTCCAAAACGACAATCATATCGATTAATTTATTTTTCAAACAATTTATTTTAGGTCCAAAAACTGGAGAATAAGTAAAAACATTTGACTACAAAGCAAATTTAATTTAACTCCTAATGTCATCCAGTCAGTGATATTAGTTTAATTTTTTTTTTCATATTCACCTGGTTATTATGTAAATTAGAACTTATTTCAGATTAAAATTTAAAAACTAGGAAAATTTGTTGATGTTTTTACTATCAAATTTATTCTCCAGTTTTTATAGACTTAAATGAATTATTAGAAAAATGAATTAATAAACATGGTTTTAGCTTTGAACGAGGAGATAAAAAGCAATTTAATAGAAACTCTTATGGGAGGTTTCCATAATTATTTAGTTCCCTCCTACTTTACGCATCCACGAGCACTTTTAAGCATGTAAGTACTTACCCACCAAATTCTGTGCTCCATCAAAAATGTTTTTTTTAACTTATTTTGAATTCGTTGTCATGTTGAACACCCCCTTCTCAGACACTTCGGTGACAAAAATTATTTGGGGAAAATCAGAAAGGGCACACATTTTTGGGACATTTAAGAGATTCAGTTCTCAAACGAAAGATGTGATTTGAAAAAACATTTTTATATTAGGTAGGTATATCCTGTATACTGCTAGTTGCTGATTATATACAGCACCAGCAGTCAGCACGTCCAGAATAACAGGACCATAGCATGACCGTGAAACATTTTACCTCATAGCATTTTATTTTCGAGATATTAACCTCAGACCCTAGCTCAGACCATTAGAAATAGAGATGATACAGAAATTCGAGAGTAAAATCAACACGTATTTAAGTACCCAAAAACTATCTAAGGGTGGAATTCAAAGATATTACTTAAGTTGGACTCACACTTTACCTCGCATTTTACTAATTGCACACTTATTTTAGTTTAAGTCGATGTGGATGATATATTTACTGCTCATATTCCTACTTAACTGTCCGTATTTCGCTTTAGGTGTCGAGTCACCTTTGGAAGTTTTGTTTACATGGGAAACCATATTTTAACTTGAACTTCCAAAAGCGACGCAACGTCAATCCCGAGGTCAATCCTTTTTTGATCGCATGTTAGCATTAATGCGCATGCGTCAGTTTACAAATATTTCTTTCATTACCAAAATATTGCCAAGTACCCCTTAAGTAAAGTCATTCTAAAAGAAGATCACCCTAAATTATCTCAATCCTTTTCATAGCTAACTTTGTTACTAGGAATGCATAATGCACTCTTTCTATAAATAAGTACTTATCTTATCATTTCAACAGAACTTGTATATCTAGCAGTCCTAACTACTTCAACTCTCAAAATTTGTTGCTCCCTCAATAGTTTTTAGCAAATGCAAGACATTTTGGATTCATGACAACAGACACTTTTCCTTAGTACCCCCACATGTAGAATGTGGTTATGACAAATGTATTAATCATACTGCATTATCATTCAAATGTTTGATTCCATTTAATGTGTCACTAGAATTTGTGTCTCCAGATAAGCTGCTCTGAATTGAACCTGAAACGATGATCACATCAATGCAATCGATAACCAACATTTTAATCACAGTGTATCCCTGATTACACTAACAGCTGTACGAGCAGCTGTAGTATAAACTGTGATAAGATGCCAAGCAGGAAGCAAAGGTCAAAAGGTCCCACAATATCAGCTCGGCTCGTTACATAAAATGTGTGTGAGAATCTTTTCCGGTAGAATGATGGCCCTACAAGTTCAAAGCACTTTTACTTTTTAAAAACTTAATTATTCTCAAAAACACCTCCAACCTTGACTACAAGCGCATTTCCTTTGTTACAGCTTGCTCGTCTGTCCTACGGTCGATTGTAATCGTCGACCTTCTCAGTTTGGACAAACTAACAAACGCTATCGGGATATTGCTGATGTTTCAAGGAATGGCATCCCTAATCGGTATGTACATCGCGGGACTGTTAAGAGATACCAGTGGAGATTATCAGATGTCATTCTACTTTGCCGGTGGATGTGTCCTCGTTGGTAGTCTACTGCTGGTACCGATCAAGAAGGTGGCGGAATGGGAGAACCGAAAATTGAATCGTTAACCGTTAATTTGTAAGCGAAGTAAAATTTTTAGAGTCATGTTGATTGGCAATAAACGAAATTTGGCAACTGTACCTGAATGACAACAAAAACAATATGCAGGTAATACGTAGAAGATGACCGGCGTTATTATGTGCGTTGTCAGCAAAATTTACTATCGCTAAATAAAAGGGTTAATAATCTTTACCTTCGTAATTATTGTAACGTTAGTATTGTCGTTTATGACAGGAGCGCCTTTTACGTCCCTTTTATGTCTGTGATTATACAAGTCACTATCACTATCCGCATTAATCACTAAGGTCTTTCTCTCGTGATGCCGCGGTTCCTTTATTCCATACAGCCCGTTTGTATTTACTAAACAAAGATTTAATAACACATAGATAAGCAAGGTAAACGACTGCGCCATTTTACACATAAGGCATTTGGCTCGCAACTGAATCAAATGAATCAAATCGTTTATCAAAATTTTGACGAATGACGTTGGTGGGGTTTGGACAGGGGCGGCTTTGCCACTATTGCCCAGTCAGTGGCGTGACAACGTGTTCGTAAGAATTTGGTTTGGCCACTTATAACCATTGTAATCGTACAAATGTGATTGGTGAAAAAATGAAAAATTAGCAGGTACATTAAATAGGTAGGTATATGTAATAGAGACTGTAGTAACAAGTCTCTGATATGTAAGTATATGATGTTTTCATTATTTATTTATGACTTAGGTACATCGTTATCAGTGATGTTTGGAATTAAATATAATTAGACATAAATAATTATTAATTATCAGAAGTGTTTGTAAGATAAACTAATCCGTTCTTTTTTTCATAATGCGAGCGACCTTCGGCACTCCAACCCAACTCAGTAACTCTAGAATTTTTCCAAGACTTCCTAAGTTTAGCAAGTGGTAATTTACTACCCGGTGCGATGCGTTTCTATGCTACTTCAGACGATGGTGTGAAGTTCAAAAAAGTTTGATTTGATCGCCAGCCATCGCACATATCGCAAGTGAAATGGACATTGATTTTATTTTATTCTCAATATAATTGAATGTGTCTAGTGTCATCCAAAAATAAACACGACATATTTCAGGTTCCGCCATCAATTTTGCAAGCAGGTGAAGAAATTCACCAAACACTGTTCGCTTCATATTGATGGTATTTACCAATAGATGTTTACAGTAAAGTTGAATTCTGTGGTTCTAATTTAATAAGCGTATACCCGAAACCACAAAACAAGTTTTTGTGCAGTAAAAGTAAACAATTCAAATTTGATGTTTTGACTCCATTATCAGTAAGATCGTGTGGGGAGCACCCATTTTCGACGACGGACGACCGCCTTGGAAAAAGTGGCTAATTTCGCACCTAGGAAAAAAACACGCAGGAGTTGTGCGCGTTTACAAGGTCTTTCCGGCGACACCAATATATGAAAACAATCGGATCCCAAAACTGTAGAAGATAGGGAAAAACTGGAAAATCTCCAAGTTAGCGTAACACGCTCGGGAATGGCGCCCAGATGTCGCCGACCCGACATCATGTAGCCCCATCCCTAAACTTGTTAATTACACCCCGGTAGGTACAGTGCACACTCCTCGTTTTTCTACAAGTATTCTTCTACGGGCTTGCATTTGCCGCCAGTCAACCAGCCGGCAGGCCAAAGTCAGATTAAAAGCAACCTTTTAACAAATAAATTTGCAAAAATTCAAATTGTGCATGTCTGTGTCTGAATATGTCGAATAGACAAAAAAGAAGCAGTTAGGTAAAAACGTTTAGAGAAATTCGCAACGAAATTGGAGTGGATTACGTGACAATTTTCCCATGGATTTTCGAAACTACATGTTCGAGAATGGATTCTGAATCATCATTCATCACATTAATTTTCTGCAGTTTAAATTCCTACATTTTGCAGTGTTCCAAACGTGCATAAATAAAACACCTTGATAATTGGCGTAATTATTCAACTCCAAGAAAACGCAGCGCGAAAATACTGCAAGACAGACACAGTGTCACATCTTATAAAGGAGTGATATTTAGCAATTTAGCATTCAGTGTTTATTTTTATATACTAAAATATTTACAATGCATTCAGCATTAGCATAATAATTGCAATTGCAACCTATGCTTAAAATAGTTAATTAACCTAGTCTACTGATAAAATAAGTGCAATTCATTTTTCATATTGCTTAATGTTTGGCTCCCACTCTGCTGTTTAATTTTGATATTAAGCACAATATTCAAGCAAGTATATAAATCGCAAGCAACACCATTGTAGTAGGTACCTATACAATATACGGTGCACAAATATTATTATGTGGTTACATTTGTAACACGTAACACAAACCCGTATTTTGTTATTTATCATTCCGACATCGATGTTAAGACTACACACAATCCAATTTGCTTATAGGTTTATTATACCATGCTTATAGGTACCTATAACCATAGCCGTCTATAATTACAAGCCGTGCTGAGAATTATGACAACACTGCATGGTAGGCCGATTTCCTAATTTAACTTGACAGATTTTGGGTGTATTTTATATGTGTTTTGGGTGTAATATTCCAATTTACCTGTTTTAACAGAGCGAGATTGCGACAATTTGTGTTACTCCCTACGGAACAAACAGAAATTATTGTTCAGGTAAGTTGCTAAACGAAATATATCGATTTGTTGTCATAACCTCTAAAGCAGGCTACTCCCTACTGGACCCTTTACAAGCACTTGTATTGGTTCAAAGTACCTGTACAAGCTCAAATATGACCTACACACTACGTGGTACGTAAGTACGGTAAGTGTTTATCGTGAAAAAATACAATTAGTTTGTATTTCAGGTTTTCTAGCACGGACATGTCAAATGGATTTTCTGAAGGAACCTTTCAACTTATTCCCAGGAGTTCACGGTACGGGAATTTGAAGTCTATGGGGCTCCCCTCTTTAAAAGCTGCGTACCAAGACCCACTGGAGTAGGGACTGGCTTAAAGTCTGCCATTCCGAATCACATCTGGTCGTTGATAAAACCTCGCTGATTCACAGCGATTTACTGTCCTTTTGCCGAAATTAAGTGCTCAAGCGTGTGCTTCACTTCGACATCTTTCGACAGAAGTTCACCAATTTCGGAGATCTCAATGGAAAACACATTATGATGCAGTTACCAGTTTACAGCGTTCCGAATTTTAAAGTCAAATAAAAATGTTATTATCCATTTTTGTAAATAAGTAAATAATATATATGCACAATTTTAAGCTGCTTAAGTATCTTTCTTCTATATTAAAACCGCCAAGGCGAAACACAGGAGAGAGGAAAATGCCATTTTTCAGGAGCAACAAGACGCCATTAAAACTTAAATCGGCCCACCGATGGACTTTCGAACAACGTTGCCAAACTTCTCAGCATGGCTTGTAATTATAGACGTCTGTGCTATAACATAAACGATAAACGGATAAACCTTTTAGAAATCTAAAAGGCATATCATATTTCTCAGTCACATCTGCTTTTATTTTTGTGGGGTGGGGGGTTTGTGGGGATTCAGCAAGAAAAGAACTATCTCAAACGTTCGCTAATAGATTCCTACGAGTCTATGGAGTAGTGGTATTGAATGTGAGCCAAATCAAATGTCGAGTTGGATGTAGGGTTTCCAGATTTCTTCCTACTCAATATAGGGAACTCTGTACAATAATATGAGTTTCAAAAAAAATATATGAGATTTTATTATGAAAAGAGAAACAAAGTTATATAATTTAAAGACTATTATAATATAGGAACATCAGTTATGAATTAGGGATCGGCGCGGACTCCTTCGAAACGTCACGGACGAGCAAGAGCTACGTATTATAACCGATAAGGCGTGTGCGCCTTGCTTTGGTAAGTACCATGCAGAGTTAGTTTGAATTTTAAATAAAATTATATAGCAAAACAGAATTGTGTAAAAATATGAGTTTTTGTCTCATATTAAAACTCTCAATATGAGATAGGAAACTTCTTCATAATATATGAGACTCATATTAAATATAGGGTATGGCAACCCTAGTTAGATGGAACGTCAATTGGATAATTGCTGTTCCCTCCGTGACCATAAATGCGCAAATCCATGGGAAAATATCAAAGTTGGGATGCCTTTGCGCAGAAAGGGAAACTTATTCAACATTGTTTTTCATTTCGTCCACCCTACACGTGTTGATAATAAAACCTATTAAATAAACAAAAAACGCAACTTTCTACAAGGTCTCAGTACCGAGGACAAAAACCCACAGACGGACGGACAGAATTCACGCAGGTATAAAATATAAAACTGTATTTTTCATGAAAAATACGCTTTTAGACGAAAATAAAGAATAAATGAAGGTTTTGCTTAACCAAAAAAACAGCAGATCGGGAGAACTCGCAACCTTTAGTTTTTGTGCATCATGTGTTTTGCCACGAAATTGGGAAATAACTTAAAAAATACGTGGAAATTAGCGAACGACTACTCATATCGAACATGCTCGAAAGTAAAGAATTACTCTCGGAATTACTTTTTGCTTTTAGCATAATATCCGACCTCTCGGACCTCCTTCGGAAATAGATTAAAAGTCGAGTCATAACCGCAAGCTTGGTAACAAGTGCCGTCGTGACTTCTTTCTAAAATTCAACAAGACGGTGCCGATACCACCACATATCACCATTGAATAAAAACACTATTTTATTCAATGATATCACTCTATCATATCAGAGGAAGACACCTATTTAACGATTCCTTTACTCATGGACGTAGTTTTCTTTTTCTTTTCAAATTTCACCAGCAATGCCTACCTGAAATTTCATTTTATGACGCTAACTCCACGTATCCTAGTGTACATACCTACAAATCACCGTATAAATTATCGTGAGTTAATATTTCGAAATACCTATATTCTTTAGCGTAAGAATAAATCAAAATTCTCTCAGTCCGTCTCTGTGTTAAAGAGATTATGATTTCATGAATCATTTTAACGGACAGTTCCTTATATAAAAGTGGTGCATGATTAATTTCCAAAACATCCTTTTCCAAGAATTTACAAAGTCATATTTTTATATCTTTGGCTTGTTCAGGAGTACAGTAACTTTAATTATTAAGTAAACATGTGCTCTGGACCTCATATGCGGGTTGCGGAAGAACTTTTATTAAACAATTATTTCATAATAGGCGCTCGTAATAGAATAATTTGAGATCTTCTGTCACAAAAACTCTATATAATACCTACACATACTGACCGCCAGACTTTCACATTTTAGTCCAATTATTTTATTTGAATCATTTTAGCCTGACCGATTAAAGTTAATACCTTCCACCATTATTTGCATATTATTCAGTTTTTTTTATCAATGTAAATACCACAAACCGCCTGAATGTATGAATCATGCGGTCACATGAATGTAAATAACTATTTCGTAATTGCATGTAGAAACTGTTTCCTTTATGTTTATGAAAATCTGCTGTCGTACGAATTTGAACCATTTATGCTGTTATTTTAAAAGCAAAGCAAGCAAACTAATTATCAAGTTCGCACAGATCATATTAAAAAATGTTGGCAGAATATCCCACTCCTCGGATAGGGAACTGGTTCCTCGTTCGGAGTATGACAGTCTATACAGATGCATTAGCAGATCAACTGATCAACACAGCTGGACGTACCTAGTGTTATATAGTAATTCACTTGTTGGCATACCTATCGGATTGTCTTTTCACAATCATTAGTATTAGTAGGTATACTGCAAGCAATTTGATATATGTTCTTTATAAAAGAAGAACAGGTAAAGAAAAATTAAATTTCGAAGAAACACCATGTAACCAGTTACAAAACATATTAAACATGATGCTAATGGAATCGATAACAACTATAGACAAATTGAGATGCGATCAGAAAACACACAAAATCAAAAATTACATCAAAGNTTAATTTTGGTGCGTAGAATCCAAAACAATTCGTACTTTTTCGATCAGACTTCTCAATCAAAAGTTATAGACTAGAAACCAATTTGAAAAAAATTCAAAGGGCTGTAACTTTTGAACTAGTAGCCCAATCTTGGAACTGTTTGAAATTATGGATTCTACAGGCCACATTCTATAAGCAAATTTTTTTTCCGGGTCGATCTGAGAATTTTTTTTTCGGGGCTCAAAAAAAAGGCAGTGTTTCCTTTTTTACCAAAAATCGACTACACCAAAATTTCTTGGGAAAACACTTTTTCTTATTAATTTGGGTGCGTAGAATCCAAATCAATTCGTACTTTTTCGATCAGACTTCTCAATCAAAAGTTATAGACTAGAAAAAAATTCAAAGGGCTGTAACTTTTGAACTAGTAGCCCAATCTTGGAACTGTTTGAAATTATGGATTCTACAGGCCACATTCTATAAGAAAATTTTTTTTCCGGGTCGATGTGAGACAATTTTTTTTTCGGGGCTCAAAAAAAGGCAGTGTATAACCTTCCTTTTTTACCAAAAATCGACTGCACCAAAATTTATCGGGAAAACACTTTTTCTTATTAATTTTGGTGCGTAGAATCCAAAACAATTCGTACTTTTTCGATCAGACTTCTCAATCAAAAGTTATAGACTTAGAAACCAATTTCGAAAAAAAATTCAAAGGGCTGTAACTTTTGAACTAGTAGCCCAATCTTGGAACTGTTTGAAATTATGGATTCTACAGGCCACATTCTATAAGAAAATTTTTTTCTCCAACCACCTGAATAAGACGCTATTTTGTGACGGTGTTCGGTACGTAAAATTGACGTTTTGCGGATTAATCGCTTTCACCATGGCAACTGTACAAAAAGTAGATACTTTTGGTCCTAGTACCAAAAAGAAATTGACCTTGAAAGTTGGCCAATTAAAAAATTACAATCACGGAGATATGTCACATTGACATCGTTTTACATTGCAGGTTATAAGATATTTCTATACATACAAATCAAATCTTTTTGCATATTCAATGCAAATAATGATGTCACCTATACGTATGTACATGTATTGAAAATGATTTACGCTCGCTATTTTTATTTAAACCATGTGTAACGTAATTTACATATTCGATGAACGTAATTTTAATACGTATACAACCCGCCGTCGCGCGTAACGCCATCTACTTCAGACCCCTTGCACTATTATCTGTCATTTTGAATTCAAAATTTGAAAAAGTTAATTGCAATTAATTTTAATTAAAAACCTGTACGGTAAGTTTTTTATTTCAATACAAAATATAACAATATTAATTGTGTATACGATAAAATGACTGAAACTGATAGCGACATGGATTGCACTCCGCCAGAGATTATAGAAACGGCAGAACATGCTACCTCAAGATTTGCTCCCTACAAAGTCGCGAGAGGTGAGAAGTAAGAAGTCAGAACGAATAGGTTATAAGTTAACCTAAAAACTAGAGTGGCATGACACGTGAGGACAAGAAAGCAGAAGTTCTCAAACTAGTAGTGAAACTGTGACTGAATCTAAATTCGAATATAATTTGAAGTAAAGGGGTTGGAGAAAAAATTTTATGTTTTATTCGTACAAAAAATGCGTTTTCGGGACTCGGAAGGTTGCTGGACTCCGCTAACGCGTCGTCCAGCAACTATCTTCCTCGTCCCGAAAAATGACATTTTTTGTACTAATGAAACAAATAACTATCTTTTTGTTTTTTTTTTAACGCGTCGTCCAGCACTATCTTCCTCGTCCCGAAAAACTGACATTATTTTGTACAATGAAACAAATAACTTATTCTTTTTTTTGTTTTTTTTTTACCACACAAAATCCTTATAAAAATCGCAATATATGAATTCAGTGGGCGGAAAGTGGAAGTAGAAGTAATATGAAATTAAATTTCTAGATTGTGTTTTGGCCGCCGTTACCGTAAACAAAAGCGGCGTAATTATCTGTCTTGCTAACGAATAGGAGGGGGGGATTAAATATTTAGTGTTCCAGCTCCTTTAATAATTATGGCAGTTTTTAGTTTCCCATGGTAATATGGAAACGAGCATTAAAACTGCAAAGGCCATGCCAGGTTTACGCCGGTGTCACTTCGCGATCAGGACCTTTTAACCGTGAGCTGAGAAAATTGCAAAGGACCAACGGGGGTTTAATATTAGAATTATGAATTTAAAAATATTATCCCGGCGAATTAAGCAAACGCAGCGGTAGCTATTCATAAGTGCAAAACAGCATTCCGATTAGGACATGAGTGGTTCTCAAAAGAAGCGTTCTAATTAATTTGAATTTGGGATGTTTAATATAAAAAAGTTTTTAAAGTTATTTTTTTATCGCACCAATTATAGAACAAGACTGACAGACGGAACGGACAAAAACCATCAACATACAGGGGAATTTTTAACCTTCCAGTTACGATGATGAGAGTATGAAAACTAAGAACACATGCACCCTGTGTATAAAGTGCATACGCCTCAAAGGTACAGCAAATTAAAGCCACATTTCTTGCTACCGCTCGCTAGCAGGAGAATAGCCACAGCATGTTTTTGGCTGAAACATAACCTACACCTTTTTAAAATTTGGAAATAGAAACTATTGTTTTAAAAAAAATAGTGCTATGAATATCAACGTTTTGAGAAGTTTCGAAAAAACGATATTTAATTTGTGCAATATTTACCGTTTTACATGCGTGCGTTCATCCACCAATGCTTCCATTCGGCACCCAAAAATTGAAAAGGAAAATAAATCTTTAACCGAAGACTTCGTTCCCAACACAATATTAAACAAACGGATAAAAACCGCACACGATTGGGAAGATGTGAGGCACAAACTTTTAACTTCTAGTAAACAAATTTCGCAAAAAACGATCGATTCTATAATATTGAGTGTGTGTATATCGGCTAAGAATTATGACCTCGGTTTTGCATACATTGACTTCCTGAAGCAACAAAAAGTCAATTTGGGTTTAGCTACAGTTGGGAAGTATTTTAAATTATTTTATTTAGCTAATTGTGGAAATGCGGCGATTAGGAACGAAGACGAAATTTATAGTTTGTATGTTAACCAATCAAATGCAGTGATAACTTATCAATTCTTTCAGATATAAATCGATGAGGGCACAGTTTAAGGTCTTTGATGCTGTTTCGTGCGAGAACATCATTCATGCCCTTTCAATTACTCGCTACTGGCGAGAATGTCTGCAACTTTTGGATGAAATGAGAATAACTTGTGATCCCAATAGGCCTACTTATAGTGTGATAGCAGCTGCTTGTTTTCGAAATGGAGCAGAAGATCTGGGTTGGCAATTTTTAAATGAATGTGCCAGTAAGTATGTTTAATAAAATTAGCGAATATTTAAGTAAAAGTATTGGGTAGATAGCGGAAATCCTCCACTAAGTGTGGCATACTTAGCCTACATCGATGCATATGAACACAACGAGCCTCTCAAACGAATGGAAGTGCTGTTTTCCTTTTTTAGACAGTACGAGATTGAGTGTGATATACAAGTGGCAAACAGGCTGATCGGCTTGTACCAAAATTTAAACTTGAATGCAAAACATACAAGTTTCTATAATAGGTTTGCGTCCAACTGGGAAATTTTAACAATGCTTCATTTGTATTTTTCAGTGCCAAGTGTAAAAATTGTCGTACTACGCTTAGAAAATCAGAACTGACCGAAAGTGAGTTCGAAGCACTCAAAGATGCAATTTTTAAAAACATAATAGTGGGATCAAATGTCTTTTATAAGTCTACACCTGCAGAATTAGAACAGTTTAAACAATTTACGGCTAACATGAAAAGTTATGACGTAGTTATTGATGGGTTAAACGTAGCCTACACTGTGGGTACAAAGCAGTCACCGCATGTGCTTTCATTTTTCGTAAGTTTTCTAGGCCCTCAAAGAGCTAAATTGTAGGATAGGCAACTTATGTGACAATACCTGATCATGTCTTTGTTAAAGTTTGTTTTGTGGAGGGGATCAAATGTGCATACTAATTAGCTTTTGCAAAGTAAATACAAGAGTGATCATACTACAGAAAAAGTAGTAGAAAAATATACCAAAGGTTATAATGCTAAATCGTTGTAACGGGAGCCTGTTAACGTATTTTTTGTTTCAATTATTTATTTATTTTTATTATACCTGCATCAGACTCGTTGATTAAAGTATCCCTGAGTATACGAAAAAAGGCGATTAAAGCATGCAGGTTGGTAAGTAATGTTCTCAGTAATGTTACTTCAAATATGACATACTCGATGACATATGAAACTATGATCTAGGGCTGAAATAAAAAAATCTTCTCAGGGTCGCTTTCTGCAAATACAGAAGATGTCTTTAGCGTGTATCCTTTGTGAAAAGCTTTTTGAAGGTGTCAATTTTTCTTCTGCTACTGCAACAAGCCACTGAATGAACGGTGTTTTCAACCGAAGTAATTTTATTTACAAAGACGGTGAATGTCGAATGAGTGACATTTCTATAGCAGTCATGGGATTACGATTAAGTAGCCCTATTAATTAGACATGTATTTGAGTATAATAACGTCAATACAATTTTATTTTGTCTTCCCTATTTTTTACGTGTTCAACTAATCAAATAGGACTGCCACCATAAAATAATCTCTAAGAAATTACAAACGCCGCCAGTCACAATTAGACTTGATACCTACTGCTAGCTTCCATGGGGCTGTGCTACACTGTATAAGAAAGAAACCACAACGAAAAAGCTTAAACTGCAAGACTAGTAATGGTACAGACGGACAAACTGCGGACAATAGCGTTCATTTTCCTTTTGGGAAATGAGCTAAAAGTAAGCACATTTAATCTTCTCCACATAGTCAGTCAGTGGAATACTGTCGATTGTTTATCCTACAGTGTTGCTATCAGAGAGCTGTTAATTTTACATTGCAATTGTAGGTGAAATCGGTAGTGAAACACTTTGTAGATCAAAATAAAACTGTTCTGTTACTCGGTAGAACGCACATGAACACTTGGCCAAAAAGTAACTGGGCGTACGTAACTGAACATTGTGACACTTTCCTAACTCAGTCGCTGTCGCAAGATGATCCTTACCTTCTGTATTGTGCCCTCCATTGTGGTGTTAATACGATTATTGTGTCAAGGGATCTTATGCGTGGTCATGTCTTTAAACTTGCGGATGTAAAATTAAAAACGTCATTCAACCGTTGGCTTGTACAAAATCAGTATCAGTTGTTGTACGTTAACAGTCAGGGGAAGGTGAATTTTAAGGTAATGAGGCAGACAAAATATGGTCGTTTACATTTCATGTTTTTAGTATCCCCTTCCCTATACTAGGAGTGCACAGATGTCAAATGGTATTTGGCACCTTCCATTAGCTGATGATGGGGGAAACAGTAATATGTGGATGTGTTTGACAAGTAAAGCATCCTAATATATGTAGTACATATGTGTCTTACTTTTGAAAATTCCATTTTGATCGTTTACCGTCCCCTGGATTTTGGTTCAATTTTTAGATTCTTAAGGGGGGGGATTGGAATCCGAGCCCAGTAATGGCGGGTCTAGCGTATATTTTGTTCGTTGTGTTTTGAAAAGTGTAGATATTTATAGATCATTTTATTCTTTCTTGTACTAAAACTACCTTGAAAACGCACAAAATTGCACTTTAAGCATGCTATTTGGGCTCGTATTTGGGAGTACCACTAGACTATTCTTGCCATTTCCTAACACAACTTTGGCACAAATGCTCCACAGTTACATTGTAATAGGTGGTCACTTTTTAGGGTTTTTGTTAAATTAACAAAATTGCTAGCATAGGAAATGTTATGTGTCCCGCTTCATAATGCAAGAGAACAGAACTAATATTCGAAAAATAAAATACCAAGCACATGACGAAAATACAGGATTTGTATTGGTTAAGAGGGCTACGCTTCCAGAAGAATTGCGTTCAGAAAAAGGGGATTCGTTTCGTACTTGGAATGGAATCCAGCGTGGTATTTAAGTAAAAATCTGGTGGGAGAACGGAATTCTTACTAAAATTTTGGAAAATCCTATCCCGGTCGAGCGCTACTTTTTTCGATCGCGTATTAATTCTTTGGCCGAACCTTCGGTGCATATTTACATATTGTGAACGCAAAAGAGTTACAGATCACGTAAAATTTCATTAGCAATTAAAAGTCATATAACCACAGTGTGTGGGAGAATCGTTGTCCTCGTAACCGTAGACAGTGTCGCCATTCTTAACGTGTTGACCGGTTGCGTTCAAATTTCGCTACGACTTGCCAGCAGAAATAACACTTGGCTGGTTTATGCAGCAAGAGAACTTAATTGCGTATTGATACGCAAGCGAACATTTTTCGTTTCGGTGCATATTTGGATCAAGGTGTACGTGTTTAAATAAGTTGTTACTATGAAAGTGTTTAGGGTCTAAGGTGCAAAACTTTCCATTGTGTCAGATTTTTAATGGCCAGTTACATAAAAACTAATTTATTAATCAGAGTTGTGCATCCAACTTGTTTATATGAAGTGCGAACAAAGCGGCTACCGGTAAAAAGGGTAAGACAATTAATTCAATTTTCTGTTTGCTAAAACCCTAAGTTACAGGGTACATTTATACATTGCGGAACATCGGTAATTTATTACTGTGAATAAGTCAACGTTCAGCCAATTAAATCAAAGTAAGCCTGAAACACGGTTTATTCCTGAATCAAATTTCGTGTGCTACCTTTCGATATTAATTTTCAACAAGCAACCCAATTCAACCGATGGTACAAGAGGTCCATTCGAATTGCCTAAGAGGTTCCACTATCCAATTTTCCAAATTGCTGCTGCAGAAAATTTCAACGCATCGATAAAAGTAAGTTATTTTGAATTTTGTTTAAAAATAGTAGTCGGCCGTTTTAAAGGATTTTATATAAAAACCAATTTTGCTAGAATTAATTTTTTTAATTCCTGAAGAGGTCGATTTACGCGGGTTTATTCCGAGAACAAATTTGTGTAATTCATTTATAAATGATAGTACACTCAGACCAAAGATATTGGATGATTACGATATGTAGGTATTAAAAATTTAATTTGTATTTATTACATGAAGTTCTTTTAAATCATAACCAATTTTTATTTATTTTATTTTATTATTTTTATTAATATATTAAAGCAAGTCAATTTATACGAGTATTTGAGAGTGATCAAACCAAAGCATCAGGTTTTCGAGTTTCAGTTTATAAGAAGTGACAAAGAACCAACATTCTGCAAGGTAAGTGTAATGAAAGGTTTATTTATTACTGAGCTAGCCGTGGTGTTGAGATGTCCGATTTCAAATTTCAAACGACAAGTACCGTGGCGTATACAGGGTGGTTACTTGCGTAACGCATCATAGGGATTTCAATGTAAAATTCATAACATGCGATTATTGGCTCCCCAAATTATTTTAGAACAAAAATGTATTAAAGTTTTTTGTAGACAAAATTTTTTACGCCAATCAACCGTATTAGTTTTCAATTTTTTTCATATAAAGGCGGAAAATTGAAAAAATAAAACCCGCATCTTTTTCAATAATCTGCGATGCTTTGTGTACGAATCTGCCCTTTTAGATAGTACCTAGATGCCGAAGTGAAGGTACTTAGCGGCATTCATCTCGAAATACAACTTTAGTCTAACGTTACCGTATCCAGGACCTTCAGATACCTTCTGGACTGGAGGATGTGCGGCTAATTCACAATGCCTTTCATGTACTTTTTGTAAGAGACTTCGGAATGTTACCCTTCACAAATGGGAGGGGATTGGAGGTACTATTAGATCTACTTCAGCTGGCCTTTCTTTACCTTGATCAAATGTTGTATTAAATTTACGTCAGATTTAAATTACTCAAATTCAAGGGTTCCTTCCTCGGGTGTTAATCTTTGTATATTGTAGATGTGATGTAAAATGTGTTTAGCGTTTTCCAATGTTTCCTCTCCTGCTCCAGATTTTCCCTCTATACCTATTTCACCTCTGTGAACAGTGATTCTGAATTTTCTTCAGCGCGGTTCATTTGTCCGATGGTTCAAGGGGAACGAACACGGCATACCTTTGGCTTTAAATGTATGCTGTCTAAATGTATAAGAACTTTCGCCTTTTTGATTCATTTTACACTTGATCAATTATTCAACATTCAATATTCTTTTGCTTTTCTAATTCTATAAGTGTGTTATTTGCATTCCACCTGTCTGATAAGGTACGAGTGATGCAACCTGATCTTTCATAACGTAGGGGATCCGGCCATAGTTGAGTGTTAAGTTCCTGGTGTTCCGAGTTCGTGTTTTTCCCGCTTTTGTTATCCTGGGAGCTGTGGACTTGAGTACATCACAGTATTAATTGCAAAAGATTATTTCTTACAGTACATTTTTGACCAGTGCCGTAGAAATTAAATTATAATTTAGGAGCGCAGGGTTTCAACCCATATAAGGGAAGTAGCCAGTTACTTGCTTCTTCCAAGTTTTTTACTCCAACCGAGTGAAATATCTAACACCCGCCATAGGGCACATATAGAGAGCTGTATAGTAGTAGAAATTTTATTTTAACTGCCATATAGCTATATTTACAGAAGAAAGTCAAACTACAATGTTTTAGATTTTTAACAGAACACTTTCAATTGCAGTCGTAAAAAAGGAGGTATAGGCAGGAAAAGAACAGTGTTCACACACTTATGACCTCAGAGTAAATTTCTTACTCTGAGCTTATGACCAAACCGCCATGTTTGCGTGAAAGCTGTCCTTTTAAAAATGTATTATTTTTATTATACATTCGTTACTTTTGCGTCTCGTGCGATGTTACTGCAATCTAATTCATCAGAACCATCCGCACAATCGGTGTCACCGTCACAGCGCCATTTGAGAAGAATACATCCACCCTTTTCTGAGCAACGAAACTGATTGACTAAATAACAAATTAATACAGTTTAAAACAATGTTGTTGGAAGTGGTTACCTCCACACGTCGAATTACTCGATGGACAATTTTTCTCATCCGATTTGTCACCACAATCGATCTCGTCGTCACATTTCCAATGCGCGGGGATACAGCGTCCATTGGCGCATCGAAACTGAGCTTGAGCACATGTGGATGGAGAGCAATTTACTTCGTCAGTTCCATCGGCACAATCGGTGTCACCGTCACAACGCCACGCGCTGGGGATACAGAGGTTTCCTTGAGCACAACGAAATTCATTGCCTAAACAAAATTAATCAAAATCAGAAAACAAACACTTTTAGCTCTTACGTAGACAAGTTTTTGATTTATGCTGAATGCAGTTTTTCTCATCTGATTCATCGCGGCAGTCGGCCTTATTGTCACATCTAAACTGCCCAGGAATGCATGTATCATCATCACACGTAAATTGGTCACTTGAGCAATTGGGCGCAGTGCAATTTTCTTCGTCAGAACCGTCGGCACAATCTAAGGCCCTATTGCAACGCTGATCGCTTCTAATGCATTGATTTCCTTGCGCACAGTGGAAATCTCCAGCTAGAATTTGTATTTAATCTAACTATTTCTACACAGTTTACGTTTTTTTAAACCACCCATTTATTTAAGTTGAACGAATACGTTTTCCAGTTACGCATTTAACCTACGTCTTCACCATTTACTAAATTGTATTTTGTTCCAGCGGGGTATTTAAGAAAATAAGACCCGTTTCGTGAATAATTTTGATTTTACGATTTTTCAAAAATTTCAAGTGGGTCACAAAAAGAAGCAACTTTGTCATTAGCGAACTTAAAGTAAGAAAAATCCGGCGCACAGGGTTCAATTCTATATTGCTGTGTAAACAATGCTGGTCTGGATGTTGAGGTTTAGGTCCAGGCATCTGAAGTGAATACGGATCGTTTAATTACTAATCAAATGCTAATTTTAATTCATTTAATTATTCTCGTGGGATTCCTTACGGATAAACACATAACTACTTTGCGTATCTAGCCTGTATCCAAGGTGTTTGCTTATTTGTTTCGTTGAAAAAAAAAGTTCCTAGAATTATTAAGGATAGGAAAATTTGTTTCTCCATTTTTGTTATCAGTTATTTGTTTTGTTAATTCATTTGTGACAGTTTAGATTTGATTTATTAGGTATTTCGTTTATGTTTGTAAAAGATTGATGTAATTATCTAGAGATAAGGATGTCTTTTATTCTGAAAAAAATTGTTTTCGCAGAAAATGTATTTTAAATCAGATAATTCCGCGTAAAGTTTGCGTACATGACTGGAGAAAGCGTTCTGTAGCAACATTTTGATTGGTTTGACAAGTTGCCAGGCGTTGATAATAATTGGTTAAGAAATTTCGAGGAGACAAGTCTGCTTAAACACCGGAAGACGGAATGTTTATTATTCTTTTTTCGAACAAGACAAAAATATTGTAACCATAACCAAATCTACCATTTGGTTCAACCCATCACTTCAATGATAAATATGGAACATGGCGCACATGGATCATAAGGCCACACCTCTTTATACAGTCACTGTAGGCGCTAAGTAGGAGCTAAGTGGAATAGGGTCCAATTATTATAAATAGCCTTTCAATCTCTAAGAATATTGACCCTCAAAAGCAATTGATTGATGTGTAAGTGTATGAACTATGTTACGTAGGTATGTAATTTTTTTCACACATGATTTGTTTAAAGATCGGGATGCCTTTTGGCTTGCGCAATGCACCGTTGATCAATTAACTGAGTTACCTATTCTGTCTAACACCGCTTACAGCTGTGAAAATACTTACATGTGCAGTTTGTCGAGTTTAGCTTATGGACTTCACAGTCTTTCTCATCTGATCCATCAAGGCAATCTTTCTCACCATCACATTTCGAAGCTTTTGGAATGCAACGATTACCGTCGCACTCAAAGTGATTTTCAAGGCAACGGTGCGGGCAGTTTTGTTCATCAGATCCGTCCTTGCAATCTATCTGACCGTCGCACCGCCAATGATGTGGAACACAGTTAGTAATATCACATTTGAAATGGTCGTCCTCGCAATAGATCGTCGGTTTCGTCTCATTTGTTGAACTACATTGAAGCTCGTCTGTGCCATCCGGGCAGTCTGTCCGTCCGTTGCATACATCGGTAGCCTAAATGAAAACGACTATAGCAGACAATATTCATTATTGGCAGGTTACCGGAATACACTTGGTAGAGTTGTGACATTTGAACTCATTTTCTGAACACGAATGGGTTTTCTGGCAGTTATCTTCATCTTCTCCATGCACGCAATCGAGAGAACCGTCACACACCTGGGAAACCGGGATGCAAATTCCAGAGCCACATTTAAAAGTGTTCTGCTGACAAGGTGTTGAATTTAGACTCGTACTAACCATTGGATGTTTTATAGTGCGATCAGTGCAATTTATTTCATCACTATTATCACCACAATCATCTGCAAGGTCACATTTCCACCAACTCGGTATACACTTGTCATTAGAGCACTGAAACTGCCAGGTAAGGCAGGAGCTATTTGCCTAAAAGAATATGTCATATGTCCTAAGTATCTCAATTGCTGATTTTATACATTCTTTGATATCTCGTCTTCTGTCGTCCTATTACTACAAGATGATTCGTCAGTACCATCCGGACAATCGACGCTACCATCACACTTCCATGACAGCGGAATACATGTTTTATCCTTCGTACAAAGAAACTCGTTGGCTAATTTAAAACTGATTACAATTTGAAAACAATTTTGTTTCGTTCTTACAATTACACTGGGTTGAATTACAATTCTCTTCATCTGATTTATCGGCACAGTCAATGTCTTGGTCACATTTCCATCGCCGGGGAATGCACCGACCATTTCCACACCTGAATTCAAAATTGGAACAAGGGTGAAGGGGGCAGTTTGTTTCATCTACACCGTCTGTACAATCCGCGTCACCGTCGCAACGCCATGCACTTGGAATGCATCGATTTTCTTTCGGGCAGCGAAATTCATTAGCTAAACCAAGTTGATAATGTGATTACTCTTTTTTTTATACAATTGAGATATCTGAGATATTAAAATATATTCGAATTATTGACGATCCTCGAGACGCTTATAATTTTGTACTGCTATCTGTCTGTCCGTGTGTACGATAACTTTGTTTAGAAAAGTCCGATCGCTGTGAAAATTGATACACATGTTCTTAAGGATATAAGAAAGGTCACTATTGTTTGTTTTTCAGTTACGTAGACTAACGGGCCAACAAGTTACAGCCCAAAAACTGCCCTAACCTCCAAAAAGGATATCATTCTTGTTATAAAGAACATATGAATGGTTCAGGTTTTCTGCGCCAGTAGATATTCCTTAAACCTCAAGCAACTATGCAGTGCAAAAAAAAATATTGCGCAAGCGCATTCCAACTTTTGTATTTGCGCAATCCCATTTTTTTATTTGTTAAGATATTTAAATGAAATTTTTTATGTAGGCACCTCGAGTAAAAGTAAAACTAATGCCTATTCAAAAAAAAGCTATGCTGATCTGGTGGGAAAGAATCAACCCCTTAAGATAAGTTGTAAAAATGATGGATGCGTGAAGATCTCGAGGATCGTTCGGTATTCAGTTGTATCAGATTTTTATTTTTGTATTTGATATTCTATTTTCGAAGTAGGTATAGGTTTACAAATAAAAGTATTAGAATAGATATTCACATTTCTAAAGTATTCGTTCCAGATAAGAAGCTCTACCGTACTGATACCCGTATAGCATCACAGATGCTCAAAAATCGGAACTAGGTATTTAATCTAAGCGGTACACAGAAAAATCTGACGAATAATGCAGAAAGCATGCCGTTTGGCATGGTCGATTTTTATGTCCAAAAGAACGATTTGGCCCGCAGCACCCCCTTCCCCCACCATGTGGAACCAATATGGCGGCTATTTAAGAAAAAAATCTGTTTCTGACTAAAAAAATATATATTTGTATTTCAAGGATGGCATAATATTGGAGGTCGCTGATTTCAAATCTGAGGTCAAAATGTAATAAATTTAAGTTTTAATTAGTTTTATCCTTCATGGTACTCTAATGAAAGGTCTCAACGAAAGGAATTAATTTCTACCAACCATAGCCCTCCTCCTCGACTTCTTATAGTGATCGGGTATATTCCCTTATGCCTCAAGAACGGATTGTCGGAAGAGGGCACTCACAAAGGGCGATTGAGACGTCTGCAAGAAATATATCCATTGGTGATGTCAAAACAAAAGCTATTTCGGTTAAAAAATGCGCTTTATCTGCACAAGAGTTGGGCACAATGTATACTTGTTTAATTTTGATAACACTGTTTGATTTAACATACGCTCGGCTCAGGCGGCTCTGCCACCTCGACTCGCTCTGATTTGTAACGGTCCATAGCTCGGCTTCGCCTCGCACTTTTCACTGTTCAACAAAGAGAATTTTTCAGTTTCAGTTGTGGTACGGTAAGAAAATGATATTGACATTTTTTTTGAATTTGTGAGTAATATTTTTGGTTTTTTGGAAACATCATCTATGCAAAGTGAGTTTTTTGTGAAATTTTTGATTCAACTTGTTGAATCCAGATCTCCATATAATTGTACATAAGATTTTTTAATTTTGGTAACAATTTTTGGTTTTGATGAGACATACGCTCGGCTCCGGCGGTTTTGCCGCCTCTCCTCGCTCTGATTTGTAGCGGTGCATAGCTCGGCTTCGCCTCGCACTGTTTGCTGTTCAACAAAGACAATTTCTCAGTTTCAGTTTTGGTACGGTAAGAATATTGAGCAGACTGATTTGACATTTTTTTTTTAATTTGTGAGTAATATTTTATTTTTTCGAAACATCATCTATCGAAAGTGACTTTTTTTGAAAATTTCGATTCAACTTCTTGAATCCAGATCTGCACATAATTGTACATAAAGGTTTTTAATTAACACTTTTTGCTTTTGAGGAGACATCCGCTCGGCTCCGGCCTCGCCTCACTCTGATTTGTAAAGGTGCATAGCTCGGTTTCGCCTCGCACTGTTCACTGTTCAACAAAGATAATTTCTCAGTTTCAGTTTTGGTGGGGTAAGAAAGAAAATGATATTGAGCAGACTAAATTGGCAATTTTTTTTGAATTTGTGAGGGATATTTTTGTTTTTTGGAAACATCACCTATACAAAGTGACATTTTTTTGAAAATTTCCATTCAACTTGTTGAATCCAGGTCTGCACATAATTTCACATAAGATTTTTTAATTTTGGTAATACTTTTTGATTTGATGTAAGGGTCCATAGCCATAGCTCGCCTTCGCCTCGCAAATCGCGCACAACGCAAAATTTTTTCTCCTCTCCTTGACCCTCTACGAATTTTTAAACTAAAGATAGTTTTACTTTTCATTAGTAAAATGTATTTTTTTACAAAATCAAAATTCTAATTATTTATCCAACAATTATTTTATGATTTAGATCGACATTAAAACAAAAAAAATATATTAACTGGAAGAGTATTTTTATAATATTTAAATGACTAATTAGAGTGTAAATTGCTTGAATTTTGATTTTTTGACGCAGATTTGAAATCAGCGACCTCAAATTATCCTTAAACGATCACCCGCATGCCATTCTTCAAATATAAATATATATTTTTTAGTCAGTGACAGTTTTTTTCCTACATGGCCACCATATTGGTTCCACGGGGTGGGAGAAGAGAGTGCTGCGGATCAAATCGATCTATTGGACATACACATCGTTTATGGCAAGTGGCTTGCTTTCTGCATTGTTCGTCACATTTTTTCGATTTTTAATATGACTAATTATCCATTCTTTCGAATACATTTCTTTAAAGGAAAGGAATTAAATTTTACAGCGCAAGTAAAAGTATACGAAAGATATGATCCTTGAGCAGGAACAAAATGAGGTTATTACACCGTTCGGCAACTTCCGCATCTTATAACGCACCGGTGGTGGCCGTTTGTTTGCAATACATATTTTGTTTCTTAAGGAAGAAGACCAAATTTCATAGACTCGCAAGCGTATTACAAGTAAAGTGATAAAATGATAATACCGATGATCAAATGCTTCATTGACAAGAACAACATGAGGCAGCTTGGACATATAGTCCATCCGTTATTACTATGTATTCCAATATGTAATTAACCCCACTAAATGCAGCGTTACATTTTTTTTTACTTCACGTCAATTTAATATAAATAATTCTCTCAAACGAACTGCAACGCGTTATTGTTGACGTGCAGAATAAGAATGAACAAAGTAAGGTTCCGCAACGGTTAAGCGATTCTAGCTCATATCGCTTACGTTAAAGAATGTTGATTGAAGTGAATTTCGCTTGCATGGCATTGTATCAAGTAGGCGTAAACAACATTATTGTAAACAAAAACTGGATGCAAGCGAAATTCAGTTCAATTAATATTATTTGACGTAAGTAATACGATCTAGAATCGATTAACTGTTGAGAGAATTGTTTATGTTTAAATCGACGTGAGGTAGAAAAAGTTAACGCTGCATTTAGTGGGGTTAATTACATATCGGAACAGTAATAACAAATGGACTATATGCAATCTGTGTGTCTTTTGGCTTGCACCGGCGCGGGATGGTACTATATAGCACTGATCAGTGCTGGTAGTTTACGATATCATAATTAATAATTATTATATACAATTTTTATGATGTGGTCCCACAATCTCTCGTCCGACCCATCAAAACAATACGACCCACAATCACATTTGCTTTCTACTGAAATGAAAGTATTATCGTTACATCTAAATTGATCAGGCAAACGAAATTCATCGGCTAAACCAAATCAAGTTAAATAAGTAATAACTACACTTACACTTGCAAATCGTTGTCTTCTGTTCACAGTCTGTCTCATCTGATCCATCATCGCAGTCTTTCTCGCCATCACATCTCCATTGTAACGAAATGCATTTATTACTGCATGCAAATTCAGTTTGCGAGCATTCGCGCGTACAGTTGTTTTCATCAGAACCGTCTTTGCAATCTTTTGAACCGTCGCAACGCCAAAAACGTGGAATGCACTCGTCAGTATCACACTTGAAATAAGTGTCACAATCAACCGTTGGTTTTGACTCTGTGTTGTTTTTTGGACTACAATGAATTTCATCTGATCCATCACCACAATCATCTCTACCATTGCAACGCCATTCTTTTGGTACACAAATACCATTGTCGCATTTCAAATGCTTATCAGGACAAGTACTGTCCAATTCAGAACAAGTTTCATTATTGGAACACACACATTGATTCATCTGTAACTCCATACCATCGGGACATAAACACTTATGACCTTGTTCGGGAGTACCAACACATATATGACTGCAGGTAGAATTAATGCAATCGTTAACTCCCTCCTGAAGACCATGGCCAAATACTTTCAAACCCATCGAACGGTTTAACTCTCTCAGCAATTTTATCCCCAGCTCGTTATCTTTGTCGCCACGAAAAACTCCCAATTCTTTCCAATCGTTCCAATATATATTGTCTTTAAAGATTGCAATTGAAAAAGGGTGAGACACGTGGGAATTTTTGCTAATAACTTTCTTAAAATAATTGCCGTGTAAATCTGAACTGCCAACGTAGTCTTCACGCGCATCAATCCAATAGATACGCTCGGCAACGAAATCAATTGTGATGCCGTTTGGCCAATGCACGTATTTTTTATCGAACAAAACTCGTACGTCCGAACCGTCCAAATCCGATCGAGAAACCGACGGTCTCTCCGGCGACCAATCCGTCCAAAATAAGTAGCCAGCAACGGGATGCACGGCGAGTCCTCGCGGTTTCACCAAATGCTTAGAATCTAAGATAGTTCTACGCATGCGGCCCAGGCGATTCTGATCAGTCGTGACCATTTCGATTTTTGCTCTCCGACCATCCACAAAGTAAAGATGCCGCGAAATCCAATCCAAGGCAATCCCTTCGACTAAGGTTAAATTACCGTAAAGAAAAACCTCAGGAGCGTTGTTCGAGCACTGCCTTCCGATTAGTTTGGTACCGATGTCGCTCCAGTACATGCACCTGCTCTTCATATCGAATTCCACGGCAATGACGTTTGTGAGATTTTCGATTGGTAGTGGCTCCCATTTATTGTTGTGCAAATAGAGTCGACTTATTTTTTCCCGTAAAGCAATCAAAAGGAATTTGTCATCTTGCGCGGAGGGACACGAAATTAAATCAGGCAAATACCGACGTTCGGAACCGGCCACACACTTACTTCCCGCTACTTTTTTATAGCCCTTTGTTCTGTTGTAAAATTGGCCATATTGGCACGTAGCCGGAGGGTCATAGGGTTTATCGCTGGTGGTTTTATTGTGAATGCATTCAGCTATGTTGCCGGAGCGGGAGAATCCAGAATCACTACAAAGAGCCGCACTTGATGGACTGTTGTCGTTAAGGTGGTTGTATTTCTTACCATTCAAAATCCGCGGCACTGCATGCGCACGTTTTGTAGGAGATCGGTGTAATTTCACGACGACCGGTGTAGCAATTAGCGTTGGGCTTCTTTCGTAGAAACGTTGCTTGCTGCCCAAGTGTACACGCAACATGGCTGGGTGACCATTCTTCATAATCACTCTAAAACACATTTTACAAATCTCCCTTTTCAAATTATAGCCAACCTGTTCACAGTTATAACTGAAGACCTCCTTCAGGTCGAGTTTACTTATACTCCACCCACGGCCCTCTGCTGGAAACGGGAACAAGATAAAGACGGCTGTAGTTTCACGTTGTTCTGCCAGTAGGCCGTAAACCTGTAAACTTTCATTACGGAATGCCATTCTAGTCCAATTTTTCCCAAAGTTTGTCGAGTACAATATGTCACGTGCTGTTACATTTTCGTTGTATTCCACTGCTGTTAGTAAACCTCCGTAGTTTCCAATTTGAAATAAATGTGCGCTCTTTAACGTTTCATGCCATGTCAAACCAGCATCGGTGCTAATGAAGACCTTAGAATGTCCCTGTGAACAATATGTTTAATTTGGGTTCGTTAACTTGGCCCCCCCACTGAGAGATTTGATAGTCGTATTATTTTAAAATGAATGCGCTCGTTATGCGCTCATATGCGCCACCGATAATAACTCTTGCGCCATTATCGTTTTTTAGAAATCCGAAAAAACATTTGGGGGGGCAAGTGAACGTAGCGTGACTTTTTAAAAATTTGTTATGGCTTAACCGTAATGGCGCTAGCTTTAATTCAAGTGGCGCAATTGAGCGCATAACCAGATGTATCAAGTGGCACAAATACCGGTAGCAAAATGCGTTATGGGGGGTTCCGTTCACTTGGCCCCTCCCAAATATATTTAAGGATAACCAAAAAACAAGAATGGCGCAAAGATATCTTTTTACGGCGCATTTCAGCGCATACCTGAGAGTACAATTTCGTATGAAAAGATGTTTAAAAAAAAGTAACTTTTAAAAACGTTAAGTTGGCCCCCCCACTTTTTGAAAATTTGTCACGGCTTAACCGTAATGGCGCTAGCTTTAATTCAAGTGGCGCAATTGAGCGCATAACCAAATGTATCAGGTGACCTAGTTACAAGGGACAAAATACGTACTGGGGGGGGCTACGTTCACTTGGCCCCCCCCCCCAAATGTTTTTTCGGATTTCTAAAAAACGATAATGGCGCAAGAGTTATTATCGGTGGCGCATATGAGCGCATAACGAGCGCATTCATTTTAAAATAATACGACTATCAAATATCTCAGTGGGGGGGGGGGGGCCTAGTTAACGGACCCTAATTTACAAAAATAAAGTCGTAATTTTTCTGTAAATATTCGTAGTAAAGTTTTTTTCAGTCCACAACGCAAAATAAAGAAATAGTGGCAGCACTCAGGGCCGATTAGCTACGGAAACACCAACTATTAGAGGACTGAAATGGTCTGTTGTTTATAAAACCAAAATTTAAGACTGAATTCTAGCACCAAATGAATCTACTAAGAATCCCTTTCTTTGAGGATTAACCGGTAATAAAGCAAGCTGCAATCTTCGACTCCCGGCTACCCCCGAAGGAGTGTTTTAATGTTTTTGAGAAAATTACTGATATGTCCCAAATGTGCCCTTATTATTGAAAAAGTTTTTAATAGTCCTCATGAGAGATCGGAAGGACCTCAGCGCATTTTTAGGTGGCAGATCAGTATTCTATTAGCCAATTTTGACTCCACCATCAATAAGATATTGTCGGGGGCTACCATCTCGCTTTGTCGAGATCCACTTCCGACGTACCGTTCACCCGCCATTTTGTTGGATTTCGGTAAATACCCTTAACAAAATAGTATTCATTTTATGGGTCACTTCTCATGGCTCAAGACACGGGCAAGAGAGACCGCCATTCGAGCTTTAAGAAACTTTTTGACGACTGAAGTCAAATATTGTAACGGGGTTTCCCTATACAGAAATTTGAAAGCAGGCAGGGTCTCATTTTAGTGTGTGTGGATGTGTGTATTGTACGCGTTCCGAGCAAGTTGTTTCATGACGTAAGTGTGTATATTATTTAACCGTGGGGAACCAAAAAGGGTATAAGAAATCTAAAGTAGCAATCGCGGTCAGAAACGCAATTTTATTTCAGATGTAAATAGAATAGAATCATATATACTGCTTTACGTATGTATATTCGCAATGAGATATCAACGCCTTTATGGCTCAATGGTAGAGTGTTGGGCTATAAATCCGGAGGTCAGGTGTTCGAACTTGGGTTGAGGTGAATTTTTCATCTGTGGCAGAGATGGGAATTACCTTAGACCAGTTTCGAGCATTCTGCCGGCTACTCCGAATTAGGTTTTCCTACAGTTTTCTGCAGAGGCACCTCTAAAAAGCATTATGCGGGTCACTCTGTAATTGGGCGCAAGCCTGTTGAGGGCCCAGAACAAGAGAGGGATAATAAATAAATAAAAAATAAAAACGCCACGCAGCCACCGCCGTACCGTTGAAAAAAATTTTAGGCACCACGTTCGAGAAAAAAAACATTTTAAATGGCCTACGTGGCTTTTGCAGACCTTGGGGGGAAATTTTATTACGTGTAGAGTTGATTGTCTATACCCATCTATTCTATGCAATGACATGGTTTTTTTAAGTTTACACAGCCCATCGTATACATTCTTCTCTGACCCGGGCTAATTGCCCTAAGGACATTCTTTAGACTCTTTCATATTTCAAACTAACCTTAAGAGATCTTCCGATAACACCGGTGGTCATAACTATACCAGGCGCGAATTCACTTGATACTATATTTTGCAGTCTCATATCCGGATGGATATGACTAAAGTGTTGATGAAGATGTAAGGAGCAATTCTCTGATAGAGGGCGTTCGATGCGGTTTCCTTCACTATCGTACACAGGAGCATTTAGACACCTCCAAGAGCCACCGTGATCATATGTAATCAAAGTAACGACGTGGGCTAAATCCAAATCATTTCGTACTGTAAGTTGGGATGCGATATAGACACCATTTACACCTTTCACCTTATAAACATCAGCAAACACGTCATCAACCCTAAAAAATGTTCAGTAAACCTGCAACCAATTTTATGAACTTACCGGGCAAGCCATGTATTCTGCCAAGTTTTCTTGGGAAAATGACACATTATTCCTTCAAGAGAAAGGTAGAAACGTACGTCATCGTCTTTGTTGAGGTCTTCTGATAAGTACAAATGTGACAATGCGTCTGTATGTCTAACAGCAACTAACACTCTGGTACTGGTAACATCCACAACATAGAAATCTTGACTGTTCAGCCCCGGCGGAACATCAAAAGTACATTTCCTGGGTTTACCCAATTTATGTGAAACAAACAGATCTGATCTATCCTAAAAATGTGCAAATGAACAATTATCTACGATCTTAATTTCATTACGGCCTTACCTCACTATGTTTACTTGTAAAAAAGATGTAATCTCCTTTTGTATAAATCACATCCAGAACATTAGTTGCTAGAAGTAGAGTTTAAATCTTTAGTGTAACTAATGTTACTAGCTACTGTACTATAAAATACAAGTTTGGGCTCTTGGTTTTCATCTCGGCTCCAGGAAAATAAGTTCGCGTCCCCGTCCCACAATCTCCATCTATTCCCAAAATCATCAGTTATCCACAACTGTAAGCGATTTAGTTAAATATAAAATTATAGTATTCGTAGTTACCTGGGACTGTAATTTTTGCACTGCTAGAACCCTGTCGGGAAGAAACTCGTGAAATAAAACGTCGTTCGGTGTAAAATCCAGATCTGTCCGGGTTATGGTTTTCCCATTATCCTTCGTCATGAAAATTACATTGTTGTATACATCAGTAAAAACAATCTAAAAAATCCTCTTCAAATACGCGCATTAAGTGAGCATCCTTACTCTAGACTCGTATTTGGAATAAAAGAAAAAATTATTGATTCTGGCCAAACTTCCATTGTTTAATTTGAATAAATGAGTTTTGTCTTCGTAACTGTCGCCGTAATCATAGGAAATGTATATTCTGTTGGTTGTGTTTGAAGCATTGGATGGTGCTGATGTCGCATTTTGTGTAAGACAAATTATAACTATGCTTCCGTTACCAACCAAATGTACCATAATTTGCTTGTTTGGGTCGTTGAGTTGAGTAATCTGAAACGAAAACAGGTCAGGCATATTCTATAAAGTCTACTTATATCTGTTTTTTTTATTCTATTAAGTGCCCGGGTGGACTCCATAGAAAAATTTAGCAAGTGATTAATTCGTGTTAAACGGTTGAATGTACCACAACATTGTAACACTATTTTCTTGCTGATTGATACTGTTAATTAATCTTCGATTGTTACGTTTTATTTCAATCCTTACGCAATGTAGGTGTTTTCTTTGCAATCCACTAGTTTAGATGTAAATTATTTCTGTAGTAGATTTCTCATTATCTTTGTTCTTTATTTTCGTTGTTGTAATTTCTTATTGCTATAGTTATCAGTGCCGTTGCTATCTCTTCTTTAATTCAGTATTGCGCGTGTATTTCCCCTTAAGTGAAATTTCTGCCACCGAGTTGAGTAGATGTGAATTTTCTCTTGGTAACCATTACTTATATGACTTCGCGTCTGCCTGAAAGGGTTATAGCTTTACCATATTTATCTTTGAAGTGGTTCTCTCTTTCTCTTTGATGTCTTGGTGACTCCATCGAAACGTTTTTACGGATCTGTGATTTGCATCTGAACAATTCGTGGTATGTTACATTATGATGCAACATTATTTTCTCATTTCCTGTTATTTTTAGCGCATTTCCACAAAAATAAAAAAAAAATGCGCTATTGTGGCCACTTTGTCCGTCCGTCCGTCCCCTCGTTTTGCGACGCTACTAGTTCTTTATCTTAAGAGCTATTGTTCTATTTTTTTCGCTATTTGGTTCGTTATGGTGTCGAGTCTTGTACCAAGGAAGGAATTTTTTCTCTACCGCTTACAAAAAAAGTTATTGTAAAAAAAACAAAAAACCGTTTTTTGCATGTTCCATAATTTTACACTTTTGCCGTTTATTAACGATCCTAGAGATCGTTTATAATTTTGCATTGCTATCTGTCGTCTGCCTGTTGGTCTGTCCGTCTGTTCCTTTGTCTGTCTGTCAATCTATCTCTCCGTGTGAACGATAACTTTGTTTAGAAATGTTCGATCGCTTTTACATCTCCGTTAGTTATGAACTGAATTGCATGAAATTCAATATGGGCATAGCTTTAGCCATATATAATAATAATAATAATAATAATACTTTATTAGTGTAGTTTATCACAAGATATTTACACAAGTCAAATTACAATAATAATGGACAGTTATAAGAATTTAATTTCGAAAAATTCATCAATGGAATACAGAGGATTACTTATCAGTGTTCCTTTTATGCGTTTTTTAAATAAGTTTGTGTTCAGACTCTGTATATGCTTAGGTATCTTGTTGTAAAACCTTGCAGCATAATAATTAGGTCCATATTTTGAAGTGGATAGCCTCAGAAAGTCATTACACAAGTTCTCACTGTTCCGGGTATTGTATGCATGAAAGTCCTTATGAGTGTTAAAACACTGTAAGTTAGCTTTCGCATAGCATAGACACGAATATACATATAATGAATAAAATGTCATTATACCAAATTCTATAAACATAGGCTTACAATTCGCTCTATAAGGTATTCTTGCTATAATACGGATAGCTCTCCTCTGCAGCGAAAACACACTTTTGGCAGTAGGAGCATGGCCCCAAATAGCAATGCCGTATGCCATATGCGACTGACAAAGGGCGAAGTACGCAATCCTTAGCACATTAGGGGATACATAGTTCGCTAAGTTACGTAGCGCAAAGATGTTGCCTGCTAACTTAGTCGAGACATAATTCACATGCTCATTCCAGCGTAGTTTGCAGTCCATACGCATACCTAGGAATATGCTATTATGACTAAATTTACCAGTGGTCGTAAACGGTCTAAGTGCAAAAATAGAGGTCTGAGTTTTATTACGATTCAACGTTAAGTCATTAGCGGCGAACCACATTTCGGCATCGTTAATTGCAAGTGAACTCTTGGAAATAGCATCGTCTAAACTATGACTGGACACATTCAATGTAGTGTCGTCGGCAAAAAATATAGAAAGTGCTCTACTAGAGTAATACGGCATATTGTTAATGTATATAAGAAACAGGAGCGGTCCTAGGACGGAACCTTGGGGAACTCCTTGTCTTAAATGAGCCAAATTGGATATTGAATTGCCAATTTTTACTGCTTGCGTCCTATTGAAGAGGTAGGATTGTATAAGTTTAATCGCCATATTGTTTAAACCATATTTTTTAAGTTTCTGTAGCAAGACATTGTGATTAACACAGTCAAACGCCTTGCTCAGGTCACAAAAGGCTGAAACAGCATATTTACCTTGCTCGAAACACAAAACGGCGTTATTGACAAATGTAATCAGTGCGTCGGTTGTCGCTTTTCCATTGCGGAACCCGTACTGATTCGTGTAGAAGAGCTTGTTCGTTTCAAAATAGTGTCGTAGACGTTTTTCGACAATGCGTTCAAATACCTTGGAAAAAATAGGCAGGAGTGAAATGGGCCTATAATTTGACATATCTTCAGCGTTGCCTTTTTTGAATAGGGGTAAAACAAGTGCCACCTTTAGGCAGTCAGGAAAGGTACCGGAACGTATGCAACCATTTATCAACAATGTTAGCGGACTGATAAACATGTTGATATTTCTTTTTATTAGGTACGAGTTCATCCCATAGATGTCTTTTGCTCTACTCGCCGATAATGATGTTATCGCGTCTCTGACGTCATTAGGGGTAACATAGTCAAAACTTAGAGAGATATTGTTTGGTACGATAATATTAAACATAGAAAGGGGTTCATTTATATGAACACTATTGTGGGATAATCGGCCCTATGCTGTATCACTATCGCTAAGAATAACGATATCGTTATGCGGCGTTACCATAATTTTTTAAAAATCAGTATGCTGTATCACTCATAAAAAGAGTGGGATAACGACTATCGTAATTCTCTATCGTTATTTTGCAAACATAACCAGAGAAACTTAACGGTAGGGTGCATGCTATCCGTTTGGCGCGTAACGGTCCTGTCATCGATTCGTTCGGAGTTTAAGGGGATGTTAAAGAGAAAGAAAATGAATAATTGCAAGGATTTTTGCAAGTAGCTTTGTTCGAGCAATTGGAAAATGTAATAGGGAGGTGAGTTCTGTGCCTTTTAATACTCGTAGATTATGTTTTTATTGAGACATGAGGAAAACATCCAATGAAGAATTTTACGAGACAACAGTGATCAGTTTCAGCTGGGTGAAATTGATTTTCAAAAAGATTTTCGTTTATCAAGAAAATCTGTTTGAATGTGCAAATGGTAAGGACTAACAGCAGCATGTTTCAATGAAAATTTGTTTAACATGCAGATTTGTGATGCGAACATAAAAATCCTGAATTGTAATGCACGGTTTCCAGGATCTACTCACGACTCTGCAATATGGGATATGAGTGCGGTGAAAAGGCACCTGGAAGAAAAGTATTTAACCAATGAGTTACATTCATCTTGGTTAATTGGTGAGTGTGGCTGTTGTGACCTAACAATTTTGCCCTTTTACAAACTTGTATAGGTGATTCAGGATATGCACTGCAGCCATGGTTGTTAACGCCAATAGAAAATGCAGAGGCAGACCCACTTTCACCACAGGGAAGATACACTACACAACACATTTTAGCCAAGAATGTAATAGAACGCTGTTTTGGAGTGTTGAAGCAAAGGTTTAGATGCCTCTTGAAGTACAGAGTTCTTCATTACTCCCCTGACAGATTTGCGAAAATTGTGTGGTGCTGTGCATTGTGCAATACTCCATAATATTGCGATACAGGAGAACTTACCACCACTCGAGGATAATGAAGGTGATGTAGATATACCTCCACAGAATATGAGAGAAAATGAAGGTATTTGTACCTAATCCTCTAAAAAAAAACAAACTGTTGTATGGCCTCTTATTATTCTCTTCGACATTCGCCATGTCGTGAAAAACCAACTAGGTAGGTACATTTACAATTAATAATAATAATTTTAAAGAAACGTCTGCATTTCCAAATCTGGCGGGTATTTGTTTTAAGATTAAGCGCCCTCTTATATTTGATCGCTGTGGATTTCACTCTTACACGCACTGCCGTTGCGCAGCGTTCTTTGTTTTCTAGAATGCGACACTTTTTTCCGAAATAGCCACTGCGAGATACCGGACAACGTAACGATACCGTTAAAATATTGATACAGCATATCGCGTTTATCGATAGTCGTTGTGGTCATCATAACCTTTGATCGTTAAACTGCGATAACGATTGATCGTATAGAATAACGAGAGTGATACAGCATAGGGTTGAATATCTCGTTCGGTATATTAACAAAATATTGGTTCCATTGGTCAGCAGAGTATAGATCAGTAATAACCTTAGATTGGCCTTTTTTTGCATTAATAATATCCCAAACCATCTTTGATTTGTTACTAGCATTAGTAATGACGTTATCATTTGAATGTATTCGGGCAATACGAACTGCAGCTCGGTAAGCACTTCTGTAGCGAGTATAGGCCGATTTTAAGCCAATCGAACCTGCCAAAGTGTACATTTCATGTAGTAGTTTGAGCGTGCTTCTCACTAGTTTTAATTCTGGCGTAAACCATGAGATACCACTGTCCCAGCGTTTACTTTTAGTTATCCTAATAGGAAAACATTCCATAAAAATTGCGACAATATGATCTATAAATTTAGAGAATTTATCGTCACTGAAAGTGTGATCATATAAGTAATTAAAGTAATACGCAATGCCAAAAGTTGAATCGAATCGATTCAAAATTCACAGTGCCCTTTTCGCATCTCGACCATTTATAAACCGAATTGCAAACTTTTTTACTTATGAAAGTATTTGAATGAAATTTGATACATAGGCACTTGGAATAAAGGAAAATCAAACGCAAATTTCAAAATTTGGTTTTGCGCATGCGCAGTGCCAACTTTTTTTATTTATGGAAGAATTTAAACGAAATTTGATACATAAGCACTTCGAATAAAGGAAAATCAAACGCCAATTTCAAAATTTGGTTTTGCGCATGCGCAGTGCCAACTTTTTTATTTATGGAAGAATTTTAATGAAATGTGATACATAGGCACTTGGAATAAAGGAAAATCTAGCGCCAGTTTCAAAATTTTATTTTGCGCATGCGCCGTGCCAACTTTTTTATCTATGGAACCATTTAAGTGAAATTTGATACTTAGGCGCTTGGAACAAAGGAAAATCTTAGTTTATTAGTTAGTTATAGTAAATTAGTTTTAAAATTTAGGTTTGCGCATGCGCAGTCCCAACTTTCTTATTTAGAAAAGCATTGAAATGAAATTCTTCTCATAAACTGAAATTGAAGTAGCACGTCAACAATGGATTGCCCATGTGCAACGCTATCTTTCATATTTGTGGCCGGATTTTTACGATTTTAACAAAAGTTGCATCTTTGGGAAATGAATGCAAGTGGAAATGCGCTTTATGTAAATCGTTTACGATTACTTTTTAACTTGTTAGAGCTTAACCTTCGCTCAAGTTTTATTACCTTTAACTGTCTCACTTTTCTCTCACAAATTTCCTTTAAGATACTTGTTTTGGATTTCTTTTTATGTTTGACCTACTTGGATATTTACGCATTACAGACGCAGTAAGTGCTGTTTTGTGCTTTTCCAACGATTGACCTTTCCAAGAAAAACGAAAAAACTAAAATATTTTGTGAAGTTGGCCCCAGCCATTACTCGTTTTAAAGAAAAAGGTAAAACGTTGGAATCGTAATCTTCGAGCACAAAACAGCACTAACGATCGTATGCGGATTTTTTAAAATACGAATTATGGGTCACAAAATATTTAAATTTTTTTCGTTTTTGAAATGCAGAAATCACAATTTAGGAGCAGTGAAAGAATTTGAAATACTGTTTCTTTGGCATTTAACAGCACTAACACCGTCTGCGTTCATTATTTCGATAAGTAAAAATTAAGTGTGAAAGTTGACCCCGCCCCTGTTATTCTTTTTTTTTCTCTTGTTATGTAACAGCACTAAACGATAAGCTTCGAGGCATTAAAAGAGCACTAACTGTGGACACATTTTTGTCAAATATTTTCATGTGGGCGAGGGCCAACTTCACATGGGTTTTTATTGTAATGGTAGGTATACCTACCTGTGGTTGAATGATTGCGAGTAGGTACTGTAACGGAAATGCTCCAGACATGACGTCGCCTTTGGCGTTCTGGAATTTTCTACGCGTATTCTAGAATGTTCGGGACTTACATTGCTTGCGTGTATAAATGGTTGCGGACCGAACATCGCGGGAGTTAGTCTACTATCGAACGAGATCGAGTGCGAACGAAACATAGAGCGCGAAAAGCTGATATAAATTTCGAAGTGTGTGATATAAATGATCGATATAAATTGTACGGATTTTATAGTGTTTTAGTTTTTGTTTAATAAATATTGATATAAATCGAACCCGAATTTATAAATCACGTTACATTGGTGTCAGGTGTGGAATTAATTAAATTAAAAGTAAGATTAAATTAAGTGCTGCTGCTTGTGTATGCCTGTAACAAGATCTGCTGCCGCTAATATGGAAGAAACGATGCTCAATTTGCTCCAGCAAATCCAAAATGACCAACAGGTGTTGCAACAAGAAATGAAAAGCAACCAAGAGAAGATGGAAGAAAATTCTAGAAATTTTGAAGAGAAGATCAGTAAAGTAGTGGAAGAAAAGGTCAGTAAAGTAGTGGAAGAAAAGGTCAGTAAAGTAATGGAAGAAAAGGTCAATAAAGCAATACAGTCACTGTCAAAGAAACGTGAACCACGATGTTGGAATTGCGGCGAGATTGGACACGTTCGCCGCAACTGCCAAAAACCAATACAGCAGTCGGAAAACTAAGAAAGGTCGACAGGAAGGGGCTATCGTCGACCTGCAGAAACAAAGCCCCGATCTTCACTGTAAACATTACGTCGTCTGGAAAAGTTCTGAGCCTGTACATCGATGGCCGAGTTAATGGAGAAGACAGATCCTTGCTGGTAGACACAGGTGCAACAAGAACTATTGCAAGACCAGAGTTATTGAAGAATCATTCTCGGATCTCATCTTCGACCGTGCAGTTAAAAACAGCAACTGGTGAAAGAATAAAAACGCACGGAGAAATACAAATGTCTGTCACCATCGGAAAGACCCCCATCAATCACCAGGTGCTAATTGCTGATATTTCTGATCAATTCATTTTGGGGATGGATCTTCTTAAGAAACTCGGAGCTGTGTTAGACGTGAAAAAGGGCGTGTTAAAGGTCGGCGATGAAGAACTCCCTTTCCATGAAGACAAAGATGTCATCCGCCTGTTAACCACTCATGACGTCATTATACCCGGACTTAGTGAAAAAATTATAATGACCACTTTAGATGGATATTGTAGCCAGGGAAGCCTACGGATAGTCGAAGCACTAAACAAAAAGGAATTTCTAGTGGCTAGGGCTCTGGTAAAAGTTCAAAATGGCGTTCCGATTCGAATTATGAATTTGAAAGATAGTCCTGTTAAGCTAAGCAAACGAACTGCAGTTGGACAGTGTGTGCCCATCTCGGCTATTCGCTCTGTGAGATCGGAAAATCTATCTAAAGGAAAGTATCCAAGAGAGCTGATAGATATGGTCATTAAAAACACTCCAGATTTGGACAATAGACAACGACAAAAGGTGAAAAATATGCTTGTGGAATTCCGAGATGTGTTCGCGGTAAACGACCAGGACAAGGGCAAGACAAGCATAGTCACCCATAAAATAAATACTGGCAATTCCCAACCGATTAGACAACAGCCAAGGCGACTCCCCTTGGCTAAACGAGACGAAGCTGAGGAGATTATTAGAGACATGAGAAAACAAGGTGTCATCGAGCCATCGAATAGTCCTTGGTCATCACCGATAGTGCTTGTAAAGAAGAAGGATGGCTCCACAAGATTTTGCGTTGACTACCGTCTGTTAAATTCGGTCACCAAGAAAGATAGCTATCCACTGCCAAGAATAGACGACACCTTGGACACTCTATCTGGAGCCCAATGGTTTTCCACACTCGACCTAAAGAGTGGTTATTGGCAAGTGGGGATGGAATCGACAGACCGAGAGAAGACCGCGTTTTCTATAGGCTCTGGACTTTGGCAATTCACAGTAATGCCTTTCGGATTGTGTAATGCCCCCGCGACGTTTGAGAGACTTATGGAGGCAGTTCTAAGGGGACTAACGTGGCAGACATGTCTGGTATATTTGGATGATGTATTGTCGTAGGAAAAACTTTTGAAGAACACCTAAAGAACCTGAGAGAGGTGTTTGGACGATTACGAGAGGCCAATTTAAAACTAAGTCCCAAGAAATGCTTTATGTTCCAAAAAGAAGTTAAATATTTGGGGCACATCGTATCTCGTGATGGTGTTACAGCTGACCCAGAGAAGATTATAGCGATTCAAGAGTGGCCGATTCCTGAGAACAAGCACGAGATTTGAAGTTTCCTCGGTTTGTGCACCTATTATAGACGATTCGTGAAAGGATTTGCCAACATTGCCAAACCATTAATAAAGTTGACAGAAGAAGGCAATGAGTACGAATGGAGTGAAGACTGTCAAAAAGCTTTCGAACATCTCCGGCAAGCTCTTACTAGCGCACCTATCCTTGGCTACCCCAGAAATGAAGGAAAGTTTGTGCTAGATACCGATGCCAGTAACACCGCCATTGGAGCTGTTCTCTCTCAATTGCAAGACGGACAGGAAAGAGTCATTGCCTATTTCAGAAAAGTACTGTCGAAACCCGAGACGAATTATTGTGTGACTAGGCGAGAGCTCCTGGGTGTGGTAAAGGCATGCGAACATTTCCATAAGTACCTTTACGGCCGCAAGTTCCTGATAAGGACAGATCATGCAGCGCTAAAGTGGCTCTTGCAGTTCCGAAACCCAGAAGGACAGGTGGCAAGATGGTTAGAACGTCTTCAGGAATATGACTACGACATTGAACACAGGGCTGGAAAAGTTCACAATAATGCAGACGCTTTGTCAAGAAGACCGTGCAAGGACAACTGCACACATTGTTCTAAAATAGAAGACAAAATTGGCCATCTGCGGCGAACAACTGTAGAGAGTGAGGAATGGAAGCCAAGCGAAATCAAAACGGCCCAAGAAAACGACCCAAGTATAAAATCTGTTCTGAATTGGATGCGCCACGGACAAAGACCAGACTGGCAAGACATTAGTGCCACAAGTCCTGAAGTAAAGAGTTATTGGGGCAAATGGAATAGCCTGACTCTGAAAGACAACCTGTTGTATAGGACCCTTGAAAGTGAAGATGGCACCGAATCGACGCTGCAATTAGTAGTACCTAGAAGCAAAATGTCGGAAGTATTGCGAAAATTGCATGACGGCGCTTCCGGAGGACACTTTGGTATTACGAAAACGTTGCAAAGGGTACGTGAGCGATTCTATTGGGTCAACCATAAAGAAGATGTCCGGCGATGGTGTCAAAAATGCGAGTTATGTGCTACTGGAAACGGACCAGTTTCCAAGAAGAAGGCACCCATGAGGCAGTATAACGTTGGTAGTCCGATGGAACGAGTTGCTATCGATATCGCAGGACCGTTTCCCGAGACAGATGGCGGAAATAAATATATCCTAGTCGCTATGGATTATTTCACAAAGTGGACTGAAGCTTACGCCATTCCAAACCAAGAAGCAGCAACAGTTGCAGAAGTGTTGGTAAAGGAGTTCTTTACACGTTTTGGTGTTCCTATAGAAATCCATTCAGACCAAGGAAGGAACTTTGAATCGGCTTTGTTCCAAGATGTTTGTCGATTGGTAGGAGCCAATAAAACAAGAACAACACCTTTGCATCCTCAGTCAGATGGAATGGTGGAGAGAATGAATCGAACGATGGGTAAATATCTTTCAAAAGTCGTGGCAGAACATCAGAAAAATTGGGACCAGTACCTCCACTGTTCCTTATGGCATATCGATCAGCCGTCAACGAGACCACGGGTCAGACTCCTGCCTGCCTTATGTTGGGTCGTGAACTACGCCTTCCATGTGATCTCGAGTTTGGGCGTAAACCCCATGAAGAATATGTCGCAGGTGAAAATTATGTTGACCAACTAAAGGCGAAGATGAACGACATTCACGACTTGGCTAGAAGTCATATTCAGATTGCCAGCGATCGCATGAAAAATCAATACAACCTCCGCTCGGCCAATAAAACTTTTGAAGCTGGAGATCTGGTATGGCTGCACAATCCACAGAGACGAAGAGGTTTTTCTCCCAAGCTACAAAGACAATGGGAAGGTCCGTATGATGATCAAGAAAATAAATGACGTGATATATCGTATCAGAATGAACCACCGGAAACCGAAAGTTGTCCACATTAATCGACTCGCACGATATGCCGGATCCAACAACAACGAAGAAGTTAGAGGTATTCGAGAAGAGGAACGCAGCTTTGGGATCGAGCCAAACTTTAACGATTTTATGTCAAATTACGCCCAGCGGAAGAAAGCTCGATTTGGCGTTACTCAGGAAATTTGTCAAAATATTTTTGAGCTTCCGGTTAACGTTTCCATCGCCCATTGTGTCGCCGAAGACCTTCGCATGGGTAAAGGTATAGCTTCCGTATTCCGGAAAAGATTTGGAAGAATAGACGAGTTGATAAAGCAAAGACCACGAGTGGGTAAAGTACTGCGCTTGGAAGATAGTCAACGCTCTTTGTTCTATTTGGTTTCAAAGAAAACGTCAGAAGGCAAACCCACCTATGAAAACCTCTGGTCTGCTTTAAAAAGCTTAAAGAAACTCATGGCATACTATGACATAAATAGCTTGTCGATCCCGAAGATTGGATGTGGTTTAGATGGGTTGGACTGGAAGATAGTGCGAACCATGATCGAAGTGATTTTTAGAAACACTAGCGTTCGAATTACAGTTTGCTGCTTCAACCCACAGGGGACGACCCTCCGCAAAACTGTGGACTGTTACTTTTTCAAGAAAGGTGTTTGTCGAGCAGGCTCTGACTGCAGATTCCGACACGAGGCATTAAAAAGTAATACTAACGCAGTTTCTGAACGAGACGTCCAGAATTAAGAAGGGGGCAGTGTAACGGAAATGCTCCAGACATGACGTCGCCTTTGGCGTTCTGGAATTTTCTACGCGTATTCTAGAATGTTCGGGACTTACATTGCTTGCGTGTATAAATGGTTGCGGACCGAACATCGCGGGAGTTAGTCTACTATCGAACGAGATCGAGCACGGAAATATAAATTTCGAAGTGTGTGATATAAATAATCGATATAAATTGTACGGATTTTATAGTGTTTTAGTTTTGTTTAATAAATATTGATATAAATCGAACCCGAATTTATAAATCACGTTACAATACCAAAAAAGGATACGTGCCATAATGCTTGGTAATATTCAAGAATTTAAACTCTACACTTTCAATAAGTTGACACTTTTTAGATTTGTATGGTTTCCAGATAATTAAACAGGTATATTAAAATCACCAACTATTTATACTAGTATTTCTATTAAGTATATCAATAGGTTTTTCTGTATCATCAAAAAACCAGGAGGTGTATACACATTACATATAAATTACTTTTCTCCATCATACACAACTTTAAACCACAACCATTCAACTCCATTCATAAAACAATTTAAACTTTCTAACAAAAATACCGCTTTAACAGTTATTAATACTCCACCACCCCACAAATCATTAACACTA
>NW_022170511.1:24847801-24937022 GCF_008802855.1 Photinus pyralis
TAGTAATTTAAGATACAAGTGTATAATCAAGTCTTTAAAAGCACGCGCAACGAGTTTAAGGGCAGACGCAAAAAAGCGGAGTGGCCTTTAACGTTGCAAGTGCTTTAAAGACCAATTATACAACGTGTATTCTTATTAGTATTTTTATTTAATACCTGCAGTATAATTTAAAATAGGAAATACAATGAAATGCATATGACGTTATACACTTCGAATACCATGTCTAATTAAGTGGCTGGGTGTTTGTAATTTCACGATTGCCATGGAAATGTCACTTGACGTTTGCTTATAAAAATCATCGTCTTTGCGATTAAAACGATTTCCGTTGAAAAAGATAATACAACCGTCCATTAAATCGAATTGTTGTGAAATCTAAACAAACGTTGGTTAGGTGTAAAATCCCCAAAGAGATTGGGTGAGCGCCCTCCCCGCCCCCCCGCCCACGGGTTTTAAGTAAAAAAAAAGGCCCCCCCCGCCCCCCTAAGACACTAACAGCTTGTTTATGGGGAACGCTCGAAATAATGAAAAAAAGGGAAACACATGAAAAGTTGTTTCCATGGATGGAATAGGAAGTTAACCTTACGAATAAAGTCTTAAATGCATCCGCTGGCATATATGAAGGAAATGTCAAAGGTAAATTTAAATCTTCCTATAATTTGGTGCATTCAATTCAAAACTTTAATGCAATGCTGCGATTAAAAAGTGGAACCGATTTGGAAGCATAAACCCTAACATTACCGCGTTTGTGAAAGCTTCAACAAAAGGAATAGGTAAAAAGCCAAAAGAAATGTTCTGCATTTACATAACAGCGACCTAAGAGGAGTTGTTGTAATTTTCATCCAGATGAAAGTTTCACAAGTCATACTTGAAGTATCGTTACTTAGCACTTTAAAAAGCAACGTGTGGTTTAAAAGGCCCTTTTTCCGCACGCATTCGAGTGTTTAAAACGGAGAATTGTGATTCAGGTATAATAAATGTTTTTTTTGGCAACTCCTTCGTTTCTAAATCGCGTTTTTCCCAATAACACGAACGTCGGGAACGTCAAGTTTAAACACTGACTATCTAACTTTCGCGCACTAGTGCCTAAAAATTCAACGAATTATCTATTTAGCGGCGGAATCATAAAACCAATAAGTAAAGTATGATGGAAAGAGTAAAAAAGAAATATATAAAATACAACCCTTTACATCCATTCCCTGTAGTACGGGGCAAAAATAAGCCTTAAATCATGAAGTTTTTGGACAATTAATTGACATTTTAAAAATTTCTTAGTTTCTTAACTTTAATCGGCATAGAGGACTTGATTTTTTTCAAAAAGAATTATAATGGGCGCAAAAATCATCGCGAAAAGGATTTGAATTTATATAAATCGATTTAACTAATCCGTGCAAAAATAAGAATACTTTTTACGTGCGTGAACAGTGTTTGCTTGATTCGCCCGACATGCGTCGCTCCGTGCGCGTTGCGCACTCGCGCCGTCCACTTCGCGCTCAATCTGCAAAAATAACTGTTCCGGCACTAATAATGTAAATAACTTATTTTATTATACTGAATCACAATCTCCGTTTTTAAAAAACACTCAAATCGCGTGCGAAAAAAGAAGGGCAGAAAAAGCAAGTAAATAATATTGAATTCTAATTCTATTTACATCTAAATAAAATTGCGTTTCTGACCGCGATTGCTACTTTAGATTTCTTAATAACCCTTTTTGGTTCCCCACGGTTAAATAAATATACCGCACTTACGTCATGAACAACCTTGCTCGGAATGCGTAACAATACACCACATCCACACAAGCACTAAAAATGAGACCTCTGGCCCGTATGAATAAAGAGCAAATGCCTATACTTACAAAATTCAAAAAAGTAAATACTCGTAACTGCCCCTCATACTGGTCGTTTAGCATGGTTTTAGCAGCGCTAGGCACTGCGTCCTGTCCTGACGCTCAGCAGCGCTGCTAAGTTCGCCCAGTGTGAAATGTTATGTATTATCTTTGAATCAGTACCGAATAAGGATAACACCTCAGAATGTATTTTCAGTTTTATTATCGTGATGCTTGTGATACAAGATGTATAAGAATGCTAATTTTTCTAAGGAACCCTTTCGGTAACTTACATGAAGGTTTACCGCCCTACGTAACTTGAATAGCATTCTATTGAAAACATATGGTTTGCCGCCTCGTAACTCCCGAATACATTGGCGAAGGAATGGTCAGAAAACCCATAACTCAGCCAGTCAAGGAGCAATTACGAAGTATTTAACTTTGAATTTGCAAGTATAAGCATTTTGCTTCCTTTTTATTCATAATGGGACCCTGTCTGTTTTCTAATTTCTGTATAGGAAATCCCGTTACAAACATTGAACTTCAGTCGCCGCAAAAAAGTTTCTTAAAGCTCGATCGCGGTCTCCTCTTGTCACGTGTCTTTAACGCATGAGAAGTTGACCCATAAAATGAATACTATTTTGTTCCAGGGTTATTTACCGAAATCCAACAAAATGACGGGTGAACCGGTACGTCGAAGTGGATCTCGACAAAGCAAAATATGTAGCCCCCGACAATATCTTATTGGATGGTGGAGTCAAAATTTGGCAATAGAATACTGATCTGCCACCCTTAAAATGCGCTGAGGTCCTTCCGTCTCTCAATTTGAGGACTATTAAAAAACTTCTTCCAATAAGTTTTTTATAAGTGGCACATCTGGGACATATCAGTAATTTTCTCTCAAAAAACATTAACAACTCCTTCGGGGGTAGCCGGGAGTCCGAAAGATTGCAGCTTGCTTTATACCGCGTTTAATCCTCAAAGAAAGGGATTCTTAGTAGATTCATTTGGTGCTATGAATTCAGTCTAAATTTTTGTTTATAAACAACAGAACCGCATTTCCAGTCCCTAAATACCAGTTGGTGTTTTCCTGTAGCTTACAGGCCAGTGCTGCCTCATTTCTTTTTTTAGTTGTGGACTGGAAAAAACTTTACTACGAATATTTACAGAATTGCTTATATTTTGGGGATTTTTAGGGGTCCGTTAATAGCCCCCACTGAGATATTTGATAGTCCGTATTATTTTAAAATGAATGCGCTCGTTATGCGCTCATATGCGCCACATAATAACTCTTGCGCCATTATCGTTTTTTACAAAATTCCGAAAAACATGGGGGGGGGCAAGTGAACGCAGCCCCCCCAGTACGTATTTTTCGCTTGTACAGGGTCACCTGATACATTTGGTTATGCGCTCAATTGAGCCACTTGAATAAAGCTAGCGCCACTACGATAGCCGTGACAAATTTTCAAAAGCGGGGGGGGGCCAACTAACGTTTTTTAAAAAGTTACTTTTTTTTAAACATCTTTTCAATACGGGCGCAATTGTAACTTTCAGATATGCGCTGAAATGCCGCCGTAAAAAGATATCTTTGGCGCCATTTTGTTTTTTGGTTATCCTTAATATATTTGGGAAGGGCCCAAGTGAACGGAAACCCCATAACGCATTTTGCTAACGGTCTTTGTGCCACTTGATAACCTGGTATGCGCTCAATGCGCCACTTTGAATTAAAGCTAGCGCCCAATTACGGTTAAGCCATAACAAAATTTTTAAAAAAAAGTCACGCTACGTTTCATTCGCCCCCAATGTTTATTCCGGATTTCTAAAAAAACGATAATGGCGCAAGAAGTTATTATCGTGGCGCAATAATGGCGCATAACGAGCGCATTCATTTTAAAATAAATACGACTATCAAATCTCTCAGTGGGGGGGGCCAAGTTTACGAATCCACAATTAACAATATTGTTCACAGGGACATTCTAAGGTCTTAATTAGCACCGATGCTGGTTTAAATGGCCTACGTGGCTTTTGCAGACCTTGGGGGGAAATTTTATTACGTGTAGAGTTGATTGTCTATACCCATCTATTCTATGCAATGACATGGTTTTTTTAAGTTTACACAGCCCATCGTATACATTCTTCTCTGACCCGGGCTAATTGCCCTAAGGACATTCTTTAGACTCTTTCATATTTCAAACTAACCTTAAGAGATCTTCCGATAACACCGGTGGTCATAACTATACCAGGCGCGAATTCACTTGATACTATATTTTGCAGTCTCATATCCGGATGGATATGACTAAAGTGTTGATGAAGATGTAAGGAGCAATTCTCTGATAGAGGGCGTTCGATGCGGTTTCCTTCACTATCGTACACAGGAGCATTTAGACACCTCCAAGAGCCACCGTGATCATATGTAATCAAAGTAACGACGTGGGCTAAATCCAAATCATTTCGTACTGTAAGTTGGGATGCGATATAGACACCATTTACACCTTTCACCTTATAAACATCAGCAAACACGTCATCAACCCTAAAAAATGTTCAGTAAACCTGCAACCAATTTTATGAACTTACCGGGCAAGCCATGTATTCTGCCAAGTTTTCTTGGGAAAATGACACATTATTCCTTCAAGAGAAAGGTAGAAACGTACGTCATCGTCTTTGTTGAGGTCTTCTGATAAGTACAAATGTGACAATGCGTCTGTATGTCTAACAGCAACTAACACTCTGGTACTGGTAACATCCACAACATAGAAATCTTGACTGTTCAGCCCCGGCGGAACATCAAAAGTACATTTCCTGGGTTTACCCAATTTATGTGAAACAAACAGATCTGATCTATCCTAAAAATGTGCAAATGAACAATTATCTACGATCTTAATTTCATTACGGCCTTACCTCACTATGTTTACTTGTAAAAAAGATGTAATCTCCTTTTGTATAAATCACATCCAGAACATTAGTTGCTAGAAGTAGAGTTTAAATCTTTAGTGTAACTAATGTTACTAGCTACTGTACTATAAAATACAAGTTTGGGCTCTTGGTTTTCATCTCGGCTCCAGGAAAATAAGTTCGCGTCCCCGTCCCACAATCTCCATCTATTCCCAAAATCATCAGTTATCCACAACTGTAAGCGATTTAGTTAAATATAAAATTATAGTATTCGTAGTTACCTGGGACTGTAATTTTTGCACTGCTAGAACCCTGTCGGGAAGAAACTCGTGAAATAAAACGTCGTTCGGTGTAAAATCCAGATCTGTCCGGGTTATGGTTTTCCCATTATCCTTCGTCATGAAAATTACATTGTTGTATACATCAGTAAAAACAATCTAAAAAATCCTCTTCAAATACGCGCATTAAGTGAGCATCCTTACTCTAGACTCGTATTTGGAATAAAAGAAAAAATTATTGATTCTGGCCAAACTTCCATTGTTTAATTTGAATAAATGAGTTTTGTCTTCGTAACTGTCGCCGTAATCATAGGAAATGTATATTCTGTTGGTTGTGTTTGAAGCATTGGATGGTGCTGATGTCGCATTTTGTGTAAGACAAATTATAACTATGCTTCCGTTACCAACCAAATGTACCATAATTTGCTTGTTTGGGTCGTTGAGTTGAGTAATCTGAAACGAAAACAGGTCAGGCATATTCTATAAAGTCTACTTATATCTGTTTTTTTTATTCTATTAAGTGCCCGGGTGGACTCCATAGAAAAATTTAGCAAGTGATTAATTCGTGTTAAACGGTTGAATGTACCACAACATTGTAACACTATTTTCTTGCTGATTGATACTGTTAATTAATCTTCGATTGTTACGTTTTATTTCAATCCTTACGCAATGTAGGTGTTTTCTTTGCAATCCACTAGTTTAGATGTAAATTATTTCTGTAGTAGATTTCTCATTATCTTTGTTCTTTATTTTCGTTGTTGTAATTTCTTATTGCTATAGTTATCAGTGCCGTTGCTATCTCTTCTTTAATTCAGTATTGCGCGTGTATTTCCCCTTAAGTGAAATTTCTGCCACCGAGTTGAGTAGATGTGAATTTTCTCTTGGTAACCATTACTTATATGACTTCGCGTCTGCCTGAAAGGGTTATAGCTTTACCATATTTATCTTTGAAGTGGTTCTCTCTTTCTCTTTGATGTCTTGGTGACTCCATCGAAACGTTTTTACGGATCTGTGATTTGCATCTGAACAATTCGTGGTATGTTACATTATGATGCAACATTATTTTCTCATTTCCTGTTATTTTTAGCGCATTTCCACAAAAATAAAAAAAAAATGCGCTATTGTGGCCACTTTGTCCGTCCGTCCGTCCCCTCGTTTTGCGACGCTACTAGTTCTTTATCTTAAGAGCTATTGTTCTATTTTTTTCGCTATTTGGTTCGTTATGGTGTCGAGTCTTGTACCAAGGAAGGAATTTTTTCTCTACCGCTTACAAAAAAAGTTATTGTAAAAAAAACAAAAAACCGTTTTTTGCATGTTCCATAATTTTACACTTTTGCCGTTTATTAACGATCCTAGAGATCGTTTATAATTTTGCATTGCTATCTGTCGTCTGCCTGTTGGTCTGTCCGTCTGTTCCTTTGTCTGTCTGTCAATCTATCTCTCCGTGTGAACGATAACTTTGTTTAGAAATGTTCGATCGCTTTTACATCTCCGTTAGTTATGAACTGAATTGCATGAAATTCAATATGGGCATAGCTTTAGCCATATATAATAATAATAATAATAATAATACTTTATTAGTGTAGTTTATCACAAGATATTTACACAAGTCAAATTACAATAATAATGGACAGTTATAAGAATTTAATTTCGAAAAATTCATCAATGGAATACAGAGGATTACTTATCAGTGTTCCTTTTATGCGTTTTTTAAATAAGTTTGTGTTCAGACTCTGTATATGCTTAGGTATCTGTTGTAAAACCTTGCAGCCATAATAATTAGGTCCATATTTGAAGTGGATAGCCTCAGAAAGTCATTACACAAGTTCTCACTGTTCCGGGATTGTATGCATGAAAAGTCCTTATGAGTGTTTAAAACACTGTAAGTTAGCTTCGCATAGCATAGACACGAATTATACATATAATGAATAAAAATTTCATTAATACCAAATTCATATAAACATAGGCTTACAATTCGCTCTATAATACGGATAGCTCTCCTCTGCAGCGAAAACACACTTTTGGCAGTAGGAGCATGGCCCCAAATAGCAATGCCGTATGCCATATGCGACTGACAAAAGGCGAAGTACGCAATCCTTAGCACATTAGGGGGATACATAGTTCGCTAAGTTACGTAGCGCAAAGATGTTGCCTTGTTAACTTAGTCGAGACATAATTCATATGCTCATTCCAGCGTAGTTGGCAGTCCATACGCATACCTAGGAATATTGCTATTATGACTAAATTTACCAGTGGTCGTAAACGGTCTAAGTTGCAAAAATAGAGGTCTGAGTTTTATTACGATTTCAACGTAAGTCATTAGCGGCGAACCACATTTCGGCATCGTTAATTGCAAGTGAACTCTTGGAAATAGCATCGTCTAAACTATGACTGGACCACATTCAATGTAGTGTCGTCGGCAAAAAAATATAGAAAGTGCTCTACTAGAGTAAACGGGCATATCGTTAATGTATTAAAGAAACAGGAGCGGTCCTAGGACGGAACCTTGAGGAACTCCTTGTCTTAAAATGAGCCAAATTTGGATATTGAATTGCCAATTTTTACTGCTTGCGTCCTATTGAAGAGAAGTAGGATTGTATAAGTTTAATTCGCCATATTGTTTAAACCATATTTTTTAAGTTTCTGTAGCAAGACATTGTGATTAACACAGTCAAAACGCCTTGCTCAGGTCACAAAAGGCTGAAACAGCATATTTACCTTGCTCGAAACACAAAACGGCGTTTATTGACAAATGTAATCAGTGCGTCGGTTGTCGCTTTTCCATTGCGGAACCCGTACTGATTCGTGTAGAAGAGCTTGTTCGTTTCAAAATAGTGTCGTAGACGTTTTTCGACAATGCGTTCAAATATCTTGGAAAAAACAGGCAGGAGTGAAATGGGCCTATAATTTGACGTTGCCTTTTTTGAATAGGGGTAAAACAAGTGCCACCTTTAGGCAGTCAGGAAAGGTACCGGAACGTATGCAACCATTTATCAACAATGTTAGCGGACTGATAAACATGTTGATATTTCTTTTTATTAGGTACGAGTTCATCCCATAGATGTCTTTTGCTCTACTCGCCGATAATGATGTTATCGCGTCTCTGACGTCATTAGGGGTAACATAGTCAAAACTTAGAGAGATATTGTTTGGTACGATAATATTAAACATAGAAAGGGGTTCATTTATATGAACACTATTGTGGGATAATCGGCCCTATGCTGTATCACTATCGCTAAGAATAACGATATCGTTATGCGGCGTTACCATAATTTTTTAAAAATCAGTATGCTGTATCACTCATAAAAAGAGTGGGATAACGACTATCGTAATTCTCTATCGTTATTTTGCAAACATAACCAGAGAAACTTAACGGTAGGGTGCATGCTATCCGTTTGGCGCGTAACGGTCCTGTCATCGATTCGTTCGGAGTTTAAGGGGATGTTAAAGAGAAAGAAAATGAATAATTGCAAGGATTTTTGCAAGTAGCTTTGTTCGGGCAATTGGAAAATGTAATAGGGAGGTGAGTTCTGTGCCTTTTAATACTCGTAGATTATGTTTTTATTGAGACATGAGGAAAACATCCAACGAAGAATTTTACGAGACAACAGTGATCCGTTTCAGCTGGGTGAAATTGATTTTCAAAAAAATTTTCGTTTACCAAGAGAATCTGAATGTACAAATGGTAAGGACTAACAGCAGCATGTTTCAATGAAAATTTGTTTAACATGCAGATTTGTGATGCGAACATAAAAATCCTGAATTGTAATGCACGGTTTCCAGGATCTACTCACGACTCTGCAATATGGGATATGAGTGCGGTGAAAAGGCACCTGGAAGAAAAGTATTTAACCAATGAGTTACATTCATCTTGGTTAATTGGTGAGTGTGGCTGTTGTGACCTAACAATTTTGCCCTTTTACAAACTTGTATAGGTGATTCAGGATATGCACTGCAGCCATGGTTGTTAACGCCAATAGAAAATGCAGAGGCAGACCCACTTTCACCACAGGGAAGATACACTACACAACACATTTTAGCCAAGAATGTAATAGAACGCTGTTTTGGAGTGTTGAAGCAAAGGTTTAGATGCCTCTTGAAGTACAGAGTTCTTCATTACTCCCCTGACAGATTTGCGAAAATTGTGTGGTGCTGTGCATTGTGCAATACTCCATAATATTGCGATACAGGAGAACTTACCACCACTCGAGGATAATGAAGGTGATGTAGATATACCTCCACAGAATATGAGAGAAAATGAAGGTATTTGTACCTAATCCTCTAAAAAAAAACAAACTGTTGTATGGCCTCTTATTATTCTCTTCGACATTCGCCATGTCGTGAAAAACCAACTAGGTAGGTACATTTACAATTAATAATAATAATTTTAAAGAAACGTCTGCATTTCCAAATCTGGCGGGTATTTGTTTTAAGATTAAGCGCCCTCTTATATTTGATCGCTGTGGATTTCACTCTTACACGCACTGCCGTTGCGCAGCGTTCTTTGTTTTCTAGAATGCGACACTTTTTTCCGAAATAGCCACTGCGAGATACCGGACAACGTAACGATACCGTTAAAATATTGATACAGCATATCGCGTTTATCGATAGTCGTTGTGGTCATCATAACCTTTGATCGTTAAACTGCGATAACGATTGATCGTATAGAATAACGAGAGTGATACAGCATAGGGTTGAATATCTCGTTCGGTATATTAACAAAATATTGGTTCCATTGGTCAGCAGAGTATAGATCAGTAATAACCTTAGATTGGCCTTTTTTTGCATTAATAATATCCCAAACCATCTTTGATTTGTTACTAGCATTAGTAATGACGTTATCATTTGAATGTATTCGGGCAATACGAACTGCAGCTCGGTAAGCACTTCTGTAGCGAGTATAGGCCGATTTTAAGCCAATCGAACCTGCCAAAGTGTACATTTCATGTAGTAGTTTGAGCGTGCTTCTCACTAGTTTTAATTCTGGCGTAAACCATGAGATACCACTGTCCCAGCGTTTACTTTTAGTTATCCTAATAGGAAAACATTCCATAAAAATTGCGACAATATGATCTATAAATTTAGAGAATTTATCGTCACTGAAAGTGTGATCATATAAGTAATTAAAGTAATACGCAATGCCAAAAGTTGAATCGAATCGATTCAAAATTCACAGTGCCCTTTTCGCATCTCGACCATTTATAAACCGAATTGCAAACTTTTTTACTTATGAAAGTATTTGAATGAAATTTGATACATAGGCACTTGGAATAAAGGAAAATCAAACGCAAATTTCAAAATTTGGTTTTGCGCATGCGCAGTGCCAACTTTTTTTATTTATGGAAGAATTTAAACGAAATTTGATACATAAGCACTTCGAATAAAGGAAAATCAAACGCCAATTTCAAAATTTGGTTTTGCGCATGCGCAGTGCCAACTTTTTTATTTATGGAAGAATTTAAACGAAATTTGATACATAGGCACTTGGATAAAGGAAAATCAAACGCCAATTTCAAAATTTGGTTTTGCGCATGCGCAGTGCCAACTTTTTTATCTATGGAACCATTTAAGTGAAATTTGATACTTAGGCGCTTGGAACAAAGGAAAATCTAACATTAGTTTTAAAATTTAGGTTTGCGCATGCGCAGTTTTTCTTATTTAGAAAAGCATTGAAATGAAATTCTTCTCATAAACTGAAATTGAAGTAGCACGTCAACAATGGATTGCCCATGTGCAACGCTATCTTTCATATTTGTGGCCGGATTTTTACGATTTTAACAAAAGTTGCATCTTTGGGAAATGAATGCAAGTGGAAATGCGCTTTATGTAAATCGTTTACGATTACTTTTTAACTTGTTAGAGCTTAACCTTCGCTCAAGTTTTATTACCTTTAACTGTCTCACTTTTCTCTCACAAATTTCCTTTAAGATACTTGTTTTGGATTTCTTTTTATGTTTGACCTACTTGGATATTTACGCATTACAGACGCAGTAAGTGCTGTTTTGTGCTTTTCCAACGATTGACCTTTCCAAGAAAAACGAAAAAACTAAAATATTTTGTGAAGTTGGCCCCAGCCATTACTCGTTTTAAAGAAAAAGGTAAAACGTTGGAATCGTAATCTTCGAGCACAAAACAGCACTAACGATCGTATGCGGATTTTTTAAAATACGAATTATGGGTCACAAAATATTTAAATTTTTTTCGTTTTTGAAATGCAGAAATCACAATTTAGGAGCAGTGAAAGAATTTGAAATACTGTTTCTTTGGCATTTAACAGCACTAACACCGTCTGCGTTCATTATTTCGATAAGTAAAAATTAAGTGTGAAGTTGACCCCGCCCCTGTTATTCTTTTTTTTCTCTAGTTATGTAACAGCACTAACGATAAGCTTCGAGCACTAAACAGCACTAACTGTGGACACATTTTTGTCAAATATTTCATGTGGACGGGGCCAACTTCACATGGGCTTTTTATTGTATGGTAGGTATACCTACCTGTGTTGAATGATTGCGAGTAGGTACATTACCTTACTGGAGACTGTGCCATTGAAATTAGAATCCTTCTTCGCGTCATTAGTAAGACCTTCAACTTCAAGCCACGGCTTTGCCCTCACGCTTACAAATAATACAGTTATTAACACCCAAATAGTCGGCATTGCATGTAACACCATGCTGCTGACTTCAAAGAAATTCGCTTGCGACTAAATCAAATCAGGAACATTACGATAACCCCAATAGACATGCGATGACAAATAAGTAAATTGGAAATACCCATTTCCAATTAGGCGGACGGGATATCTCATATCTGTAGATGGACTAAGTTATTCCCTTTTTTATTGTAAACATTATACTAAAAATAAATATGTTAATATAAAAACGGGCCTTTCAAAGTGTCAACCATTGAATAACGATTTCACTCAAAGGTAAGTATAATCAAAGTGAAATAAATGCAAGGTCGTCCGAAGAGAAGACTAGGTATTCGCTATCGATATAAGTGAACAGTTTCAAGTCAAAGTACTTATTCTATTCCAGTTTTAAGTTGTTGGTAATGTCCTCGGATAAATCGTTGTTTGGTCAAGGGTCATGCGGGTCAAGGTTTTTGTCTTTTTCGGTTAATTTTACAAGTCGAAAAAAATGATTAGTCTATTATTACCTTTCTAGGGCGAGCTAGGTGGCTATTGCGATCGCCGTTTTTTGGAAATCAAATTTCATCAAATGTCGACGTTTTACATCATTGTAAGCAACTTTTAATGCGTTGATAATTTTCCAAGGTATAAGGGCTGGACCGATTTTGTTCAAATTTTGGAAATGTAGGTATAGGCACAGATAAAATACCCAATGTGGTATAGGTATATACGGAAAAGAACAAGTATAAGTTGTGCCCGATCACTATAAGAGGTCGAGGGCTATGATGATTGGTAGAAATTAATTCCTTTCGTTGAGACCTTTCATTAGAGTACCATGAAGGGTAGAACATGTGTTCCCCCCCCCCCATTTGCTAAAGTTTAACTTGGCACCACTAAAGGCATGCGTATACAAAATCTGAGACCAATTGGTTGTCGTATGTAAAACTTATGCACGTTTTACTTTCAAAAACAATATCTCAGGACATAATTCGTGGGTGGGCCCCCCTTTTAGAAAGAGAAATTTGATGGCCGTCTGGCACACCTTCAAGGTATAGGCTACCTACTGCAAAAAATTCCAGGACTCTAGGACCATTCCCCTAGAAGTAGTTCGAAACGGTAGAAGTGGGTCCGGACGGACGGACAAAACGCAAATAATAGCACTTTTTTTTTAATTCTTAAAAAATGCGCTAAAAATAACACATCGGATTTGTGAAAATCATTTTAGAGCGCCGCGCCGCCACGGCATCGAACTTTTTTTTTCAAATAGGAATCTAAAATTGTTATTAAATTTTTCGAAAGACCTTATGTTTCTGTGACCAACCTACAAAAATTATCCAGGAATGGGATTCATGGACTTTAGTTGTAAAGAAAAGCAACGGAAGACACGCAAGACATAATGAATTAAATAACATTATATGCCGAAGTCTGCAATCCGCCAACATTACTTCTATTTTAGAACCCCCAGGTCTCTGTAGAAGTGATGGTAGAGTAGACGAGTAGATGGTTCAACTCTTATTCCATGAAGTAAAGGAAAAATCCTGATCTGGGATGCTACAGTACCAGACACTCTTGCACCATCATATATGTATTCACTCCTCTTTCAAAGAAGCTGGTACAATTGCAAAACAAGCTGCTAAAAGAAAACTAAACAAATTTAAGGACCTCGTCGCAGATAATTACTTATTCGTTCCCTTTGCTGTCGAAACTCTTGGACCATGGTGTGATGAAGCAATATCATTCATTGAAGCTATAGGAGCGTTAATTAAACTTAAAACCTACGACAGTCGTTCAACATTATTCCTAAAACAGAAGATTAGTATCGCTATTCAAAGAGAGAATGCAAGTTGCATTATGGGAACTTTCAACAACAATTCTTTCAAGCTAGAAGAGATTTTTTATTTACTTTGAATATTGATTATTTATGAAATGCGTTTTGAATTAAAATTTTAAAAAAACGCTACGTTTTGTTATAAAAAATGTTCAAGTTAAAAAACAAAAATATTTTTTCCTGAAAACGTTTATTGTGATTTAGTTAAAATTTTGGCAGTGTACATTAGATATAAAGGATCTAACATTGTCAAAACTTTTTTTTGTAAATGAGTTTTTAGCTGTTTTTTCAAATAGTAACCAACATTTTTCGAATGGTTACCCATTCAAATACGAGGTATTAACCGGGAGCAACGTTGTTTGACTGTAGTCATAAACACAAACAAAAATTAAAAAAAGCGCATGAAGTCGTAACACAACAACATGGAGTCCGAGGTATTTACGATAGAAAATATTATCATAAAAAATTATCGCCAACTAATTAGAATTATTAATTTAATAAGGGGTAAACCTAGGGGTAAACTTTGTTTTTGTCCGAGTATAACAATGGAATTCGGAACGAACGAAAATAAATAGTGGAGTATATCGTTAAGTACCACCTTTACAGTGGTAACAGTTATATAGGTACGATAGTTTTGAAGCAAGCATTTTGGCCTAGAATATATATCAGTTTCAGGGGATGATTTATTGGGGTATAAATGCATAAGCGAGACCAACTGGGATGTTGCCGTGGGTGTAGCGGTGATTTCTTTTCTGAGCTGCGAGGATCACTTCCGTAATTTTTTATTTCATCAATGTTACTGTAATTCATTTACATACAGGGTGTCATTTGACACTTAAACGTGAGATCAGATACAGGAAGGATGGAACTTAAAGATGAAAGCGTGAAGTGAAAGTTTTCCAATCAAACAGTATAAAATTGCGAAAAGTGAATAAAAAATGGCGATGCCATTTAAAATAACAAAGTTTGTGTCGACTTCCCGTCTTGAAAATGTCGCGTGTCCCTCATCAATATACAGTACGTTAATTTTAACTCTGAACATACAGTCCTCCTATGTTCAATTCCTAAATATACAAGTCAAATACCTCTTAACATATGCAACCAATCTTACCTACTTTCATTTTTCTCGAATGTTTTTCAAATAAACTCCAATATCTGAATTGTTTATTATATTAAGATTATTAATTGTATTTTTAATAAAATGTATACAATAGGAAATGTTTCAGATGTATTTCAATAACCACAAAATTTATTTACTGCTAAATGTCCCAATACGCAAGTTCCGTCAATTGGCACAATTCACAATAGCATTAAAACATTTAATGTTGATGGTTGAATTGTTAAGGATCATTACACCAGAAAAAGAACTATCCGTGTTTTACAGAAGTAAAGTTAAATATGTTAGCGGACGTAGAAGAAAATCCAATTAGATCACTGTTTGTAATTTAGCTACAGAATTTGAAATTTCACACAAGTCCTTGTTGAATTTAACAATTCGCCGCAAATGAGTGAAATTCCAGTAACGGGAAATAGCTTGTAAAGACAGTATTCACAGTTAATAAGTCAAATCTGCTAAACAAATCTGTCGAAAAACTAAGTTTCACTGCTGTTATTGAATAAACTTAATTTTTTATTGACTGCTGCTGTGACATTTGTGTGTAAAGTGGGTTGCATATCTCTCAGGGATAGCAGTTTATTTATTTTTTGCTTTATTTTTGAGTGGGCGGGGTTTCATCCAAGGCTGCTCTACTAACCCAACCCAGACCCACTATACATGTACAAATATCCGTATCCGAACCGCAGTCCAGTTTCAACTGAACTGCATCTTGAGTTTTTCATAGCTCAATATCTGAATAGAATAAACTGAACAAACCTAGGAACAAACTGTGGTCAAATTGTGACCCGATAAGGGCTGCATCGAGAGACTCATGGGCTTACAGAATTATCGATTTCTACCACCAGTGGCGTATCCAGAAATTTTGTTCGGGGGGGGGCTCGAACTTTTAAATACATAAAACAATTTTTTACAAGACGAAATTTAATTTCCTATTTTTTTTACATTCTACGAATTTATCAATTACCATGTCATCGGTAATCACAATATCTCTATGGATTGCTAATAATGCGAGCCCTGTGAGTCTAGCTCCCGATGTCGTGCTGCGCAAGTACGTTTTTAATAGCCTGAGTGTTGAAAAACTCCGCTCCGCCGTCGCTGTAGTAACCGGAAGCACGGCCAATATATCCTTTCCTTATTGGCAGAAAATATTAAGATGATTGGCAACTTTTCGGGGGAGGGGGGGGGCTGCAGCCCCTTCAGCCCCCCCTCTGAATACGCGTCTGTCTACCACCGAATCTGGCTTTCATATCTTAAACTGAACATTTACTTTACGTTTGATTAATCGAGCGTAAACAATGGTTTCGAGTTTTCTGCCACTTATGTAGGCGAGTGCCTACTAAGCCATACTACTTCCACTACCTCACCACCTATCCGAATGGCTCTATCTTTAGGGGCAGATTTTAATAATTAAATATATTGGCTTTGTAAGCCATTTTGGCTTGTATGCAATTTTATGTCTCCCGATAATTGTAGAGCCAGGATTTCGGTCTTACGAGTGAACTTATTGTAACGTGATTTATAAATTCGGGTTCGATTTATATCAATACTTATTAAACAAAACTAAAACACTATAAAAACCGGACAATTTATATCGATTATTTATATCACACACTTCGCAATTTATATTTCCGCGCTCGATGTTTCATACGTACTCGATCTCGTTCGGTAGTAAAACTGCCGCGATGTTCGGTGCGCAACCATTTATACACGCAAGCAATGTAAGTCCAGAACATTCGCGTAATTACCAGATACGTTGCAAACATTCCCACTATTGCGCGCCTAGAAAATTCCAGAGCGCCAAAGGCGACGTCATGTCTGGAGCGTTTCCGTTACATTATAAATGACAATAGTCAGGATTTATTAACTACGAGAACGCGGACTGGTATTAGAGGTTAAAATGGACAGTGGTTTACAGAACCAATTTTGAGGCTCGACCGCCGCACTGATGGTATAATAATAATGTCTTTATTATAATAGGCGTAGTTCATCCTAGGTCCACTTCTTACAGAACCAACATTTAAGGCACTATTTGACCTTATTCTTATTACTGTCAACCGTAGTAAACATTTTAAAACCAACCTCAAACCAGTGTAACTTTCTTTGAAACATTTCATATTCATTCATATTCATGAAGTGATAAAAAGATAATGGAAGAAATTAATTAATTAAAGCATATACACAAATATATAACTCCTAACTTTAAATTATTTATTAAGTCCAACGCCCCCATCTGTTGCATTTATTCATATCAGACCACATAGATTTTTTATAGGATTATAGCTAATTGCAAATATTATTTCTCTAATTCAATTAATTAATTTTAATTGATAAGAATTTACCTTGTAGTGAAATATTCCCATGGTGGATTCGCACTGATTGTAATTAATAAAATCTTGCACCTTTTGTTAACTGGAATCGATAAATTTCATTCAAACGACTAAATTGCGCTCCTGTTTACAAATTTATTTGTAAAGAAGTTGCTTTTAATCTAACTTTAACAGGCTGGCTGGCTGGCTGGCAGCAAATGCGGGCCCGTAGAAGAACGCTTGTAGAAAGACGAGAAGTGCACATGTACCAGGTACCTACCGGCGCGGTGTAATTAACAGCTTTAGGGTCGGGGCTACTCGACGACATCTGGGCGCCATCCCCGACCGTGTTATACTAACGTGGTGTTTTTAGTTTTTTCCCTACCTTCTATAGTTTTGGTCTGATTGTTTCTCGATTGGTGTCGTCAGAAAGATCTTGAGGAGGGTTTTTTTTGCGAAATCCACTAAAATGCGAATTGAGGACATCGGAAGTGGGTACCGGCAAACGGAATGTGATAGCCTTCGACAAGATCTAATAGTGGCTAATAGAATACTGATCTGTCACAAAAAATGCACTGAAATCTCTTCGATCTCACACAAGGAGTTTGATAATTCTTACTAAGTTACTTCCTTACTCTACAATGCAAGGTTTTAACTATCCTCGAGCGCTTTCTTTAAACGTTAAATATCCTTTACTTAAGGACCACATAAAACAATTACCGAATTCTATTTATGTCCCACATCATAAATTATTAGTTTATGTGTTTAAACACATAAACTAATAATTTATGATGTGGGGCATAAATAGAATTCGGTATTAAGATCATAAGGGCTAAATCTGTTTTTTTTAAAAACAACTGGTTTATATGGAAAAGGATATTAGTAATAGTAGTAGATGATACTATTTCGATAACGTTTCGTCTAACCTTTCAATTTGTGAGACTATGGGAATAACTCTCTAGTTCGAGCATAGGTAAGGATTATAGTAATATACAGTAATATTTATTAAGAAGCAAACATAGGGATTTACGTGTATTTTCCCTATGTCTACTTTTAAAAGACAAAATCTCTTCTGAAGGGCACCTATACCAATAGACAATATCAACTTTTTCTTCAGTTGAATACATCGCACACGAATGAAAATAAAAATACGGAACCCAAAGCAACAATATTCAAATTAATTAATGTGACAGCCAAATGTTTATTTGTTTGAAGAAGTTATTTTGGTTGCATTAAATTAGGGGCCCCTCAGAAAAGATTTTGTCATTTAAAAATACACTTAGGGACATATAAATCCCTGTGTCTACTTCTTAATGAATAGCACTGTATATTGCTTTCAGTGAGCTAAAATGCCTATATGGAGAGGGTGCTATAAGCAAAAAAAGCAGTCTGCAATCAAAAACCAAAGTTCCATTGGGTAGCAAAGCAATCTAGTACACATAGGTACCTATCAAAAACAGAAATTCTTTGTTTTCAGGACTGACACTTGGAATACAAATTCAAAAATTTCGATAAATACTATAAATCAAAATTTTATGTGACGTATAGACCTAGTACCAATAATGGGGGATCCTGCAGGTAAGAAATGTAGTAAGTAATTGAGCATTTATTAATATTTGGGAATGTACATAAAGAGGAAAAGAAACAACCATGTAACGCAAGAATTGACGAATTAGCTAAGCCCAACAAGCGACTGCTTCTCGATCTGTGGCAAAACCATGCGTACCATTTCCCAGAAGAACGAAAGGAGGCAATACGTTTGCTGCTTCAAGAAATGTTTGCAATGACGCCCGAGTAAATATGTACTTATTCACTTTGCGCGAATCTACTTTATCCGTCCTTTTTTAGGGAGACGCAGAAGTACTTTGAGGAGATTAGTGAAATTATAAAAACATTGGCAGCGCGGGAAAAAATGAAGAAGAAACTGGTGAGAAAGTACCACATGAAGGTACGAGAAGTCGAAAGAAGGCGCGCTTTGAATAAATTTAGGAAGATATTCATACAATTATTAACTTACGCAAGCAAAAACCCGGTTCCGCCGCTTGTCTCTCCTCGGCTAAGAAGCATGTCGGATTTGATTTTATTCCAAATTTGTGACTTACGTGGGATCGTCTTGCCAGAACGTTCAGATAACGGTAAGTGAAAACCATTCAGGTATTATCTAAGGGGTGCACTTTTAGACAAACAAGCACAATTCCTGTGCAACATCGCAGATTGGGTATCGATAGCTATCGAGTACATATATTACGAAATACACGTGCAGAAGAATAGGGAATTGGAAATAATCGAAGAACAAGTGGATGCGGAAAAAAACTTAGATGCGAATAAAAAGAGCAAGAAAAGAGGAAAAATGTAAAAACGTAATTAGTAAGCGTTTGATAGTAGTCGATGTGTCTGTTATTGATTTTTCAAGTAATTAAATTAACTTTACGGCTTTGTCTTAATCTCATTTACGCGTAATGAATGCGTTGTTTTTTTTTAGCTAGGTACATTCTAGTTTAGTTTTGCATAGGGGAGAAAAATTATTTCAATTTTCAGTGAATGGAAGTTTCATGTGAGTACCCTGTCATTTTATATACCTACTCTTTCACGTTAGGTACCTTTTGGTTTATTTTTCGAAATAATACCATTTTGTTTGTCTGTCTGGTCATCGTGCAATCTGATGGTGCGAGGCACCGTTAGCTACATATAGTGCAACAAGAAATGTATATTCATTTATTATAGCACAGATTATAGTAATTTTTGAAACGAGTAACAAGTGTATTCATAAACGAATTATGTAAAGCGCATTTCAATCAGATGCTATTCCGTATGAATGCGCATCGTTTGAAGATGCAGTTTCCTCGCCAGGAACTAGTAGCTGGAGCGACGTATATTTTATCGTTACGGTAATTACCGTGAACGGCCCTACGTACATACGTATAAGGGTTGGAGTGATGAAAAAATTACATAAAAAGTGAACTAACCGCTCAACAGACGAATGATATACGTTTACACGCTAGTTCTAACCTATGTTATTATGTAAAGAGAAAATTGCGGTGACAGACATTTACTAATCTTCGCAAAAAATCTGTCGTTATCTCTCGGTCTATTTATAATACCGGCCGATTATGTTTTATTCTCATCGCAGAGAATTTCGACGTCGGGAAATCCGGGCTGAGAAAACTTCTTCGCTTGATTCAAGAATTTCTATATTTCTTCGTCTTAAGAGTCTGTCCACTCGATTTGCCGTTTGTCACGGCGGCATGGGTCTTTGAGTTAGTGCGTGTTGGGATTGGGCGGCGTTCTTGAGGAATCTTCAAACCTACGAAGGTCGGGGACGGTGGTTGGTAACGGCAAGTCCTGAAGAGTTGTTATCCTGATGGCGGATGGCTTAACACCTTCGCGTGAGATGTCCATTCCAAGGAATATGAGCGATGGCACTCCAAATCCAAACTCAAAGTCGAGTCATCAGTTATTAAGCGGGCGCGCTAAATAAAATGCTGCGTTTTATGAAATGCAAAATATACAAATTGGTATCCGAAGTGCGCGAGGCGAGCCATGTCGGGGGAGTCAGCGCACTGCGCAGATGCGGGTCTTCTGACTGGTGGAGCGTGACGAGAGGTCGAGATGGCAGAGACAAACTAGTCCTGCAGGCGGAGAGCTGGTTGTTTCTTGAAGCGCCGTCGAAGCAGGAATTGCTTTTTCAGAGTTGGGGGCTCTGCTCATTGGTTACCAGTTTTGACCAGAGAGGGTGCACCACGTTTTAAGTTTGCTGCCGGATGTGCAAATGGCGCGTCGGCACAGACCCTTTGACCATTTTTCAAGAGGTTTTTCACTCTTCGGTCTCTGATAACATAGTTGTCGCTGGCTTTCCTTTCAAAAAGGTAAACTGTTCATAGTGTTAGGGGTTTTCGTCTTGTAAAACACAAATCTTATATTAACGTTAATTAAAAGTTTATGAAGATGAAATATGGCTTTAACACTATAATGGTTCATAAAGATTTTTTTGATTTGGGTTTGAAACTGCTCCGATTCAGTTTTAGAAATGTATCTAGTCTCGCAAAATTCGTGACATGGGTGTAGATTAAGTTTATTCTCTGGAGCTGGAGGATTTACATTGTGTTAGATTCCGTATAGGTTGTTTTGCTTTCAAGTCATTCCATTACAAGTAAAGACTGCAAGTCTGTAATGGTCCTAGGGGTCTATCAAGCCGACACTGAAAACGTTGGCTTACCTTATACTTAACGTTGGCAACTCTGGGAAAAAACTACGAGTAGAGCCACCTACCTTTCAAGTCGAAATGATGGACGTTTCGCGGCACTTTTGATTTTGGATGGTAGTCGGCTCGATATGGATGGCACGAACTCCTACGTTGTGTAATCGGTTCTTGTACGCGTTGGGACGTGAGACATAATCGGGAAGGGAATTAAATAAAAAACAGAACTTTTGTGCGTAAGAAATGACAAGAACAAATAAATATATTACGCACACAACAAGACCATACCAGGGAAACCTTCTACGGGACAAAAACCCGTGCATAGGCCACACAAATACATGAAATAAATCACCTACAGCAACGAAATGCAAGAGAAAGTAAAGTAAAAACACAACACACGAGACGTCATAATGCAGTGGAAAACATGAGGCGCTTTCTTTCGGTTACTTCGCGATCATGATTTTAAGATCGTGATTCGTAGGATCACGTTTTACGAAAGAACGCGCGAATTTAAATCAAAGTATGGTTAAGTTTACATAGTACAAATTTACATTCGAATTACGTATTTTTTGTTTGGATTATGAAAATAATTTAAATACAAGTGGAAGTACTTGCACTTTTATGTTTGCGATTTGAGCAATCATGATCATAAGATCACACTTCGGAAGAACGTGATTTGATAATCCAAACGCGTTTGGATCACCGAAAGAAAGCGTCTATGATAAATCAATGTAGTACAAAAACATAAAAATACATGTACAATCAATTGAGATAACACAACTTGTAAAATAATAAATTGCATGTACATAGGAAACATCAAAATGGCGTGGCTCTACACCAGCCTTCATTAACATAATTTTATTTAGCACGAAAAGTACATGTGAGAATGTCAATAGCAAGTATTCGTGTGGAAGTCGATCATCGCTCAAACAAAACATATTTTAAATAGAAGAAATACAGCGAAACGGTCGAACTGTATTAGGTACCTGGGTATCGATTCCCGAAGTTAGTCGATATGCTCCGTGATGTGCATGTGATGTGACCGGCCGCCATAACGTCATGATCGTATACGATAGGGATAAGTTCAAGTTTAGCTGCATTCCCGAATCGTGGACAAACTTTATATTTTATATATTATATCCAATCACAGACAAGAATTGAACTGTCATTTGTCAGTTTTGTATTTTGTTTTGTTTTTACATTAAGGATACTGCTATTAATAACCAGAAAATCTTCGAACAATTCCATGTTTTATTTCACAGAAAATATGTGAATTTATAGGTTAGGGCACTGAATAACCTCTATAGCAAAACAGCTGCAAGATTCGTCCTGTAGCTGCAACTGCGCATGACTTTCACGCAACGAGTGGTCTAGACCAGTCGTTGCGTTCGATTAACTTTTCGCTCGATGTGGTAGGTTCGAGAATGCAGTGACATTCACGTTCACATCAAGGTCAGTCGATGTGAACAAAGCACATCTTCGGGAATCGACGCCCTGGTCCACGGAGACAGGTTGAACCACTCTCACACAGATACATCAAATAAGAGAGCCCCCCTTTTCGTAGAGCTAACGCACAAGAACTGTGGCGCACCATGAATAAGAAAGTAGGTGACAGATACAGCGAACAATCAAACTGTATTAGGTACGTTCCTCACAGAATAGTTACGATTCAATCGAGCAGAGTAACATCATACTAATAATCGACTCCTCGTGAATACAGACAACAAGCACGATTCTTTTAACGGTACTCAAAACAAAAGGGCATGGAGTACGCCATGATTGGATATCGGCAGTTTACATGCAACATCAGCAAAATGTAAATAATATCATATTGTGACGAGAAATTCAATGATTAATAGTTAGTACAAAATAGAATAAAATGGTTACTACCTGTAAATAAATACACCTTCAAAACACAACAAACTAAATAATCAAGAAGAAAAACCCAGGAAGCGTGATGCCCTCCATCGACTCCGTCGCCATCTTCGTCCTTCCGCCACGTTCGTACAGACCATTATCATATTTTTGTTTTAGATGTAAAGGTGTGTTGCCTAACCGTAAGGGTGACAAGAGGGAGTAAGTCTTTAGAGGGTTCGGTTAGGGTTAACTCCCATAGTCAACGTGGTCGGATTATACGGTGCCGCCTTTCACTCTCCACAATCAGCGTTTCCTAGAGGACGCTTTTGCTGGTAAAGCATTTTTGAGGTGTAATTACGTTGATTGCAAATGAAACTTTTGCAAGTGTATTTTCTTTTTAAAATTGCGGTCTTCTCTCACCTGTATTAATTACTAATGTGCTGCCATCACCATCAGTGAGTAGACGTCTCATTGTAAATCTGAATTGCGAATTTTTCTTTCTTTATCGTCTCCCGACAATGGAAATGGATCTCGACGAAATTAGATTTGTCCACACGTGACACGGTACATTTGTAACATACTTATAATTAACAGTTTTAAATAATTAGTTGTAAATCTTGAAACGCCTTACGTTTTCCTCAAGGCATTGATTATACTCACCACGTATAATCGATGCTCAAAGTAAATGTAATTCCTGCAATAAATAATTCAGTGAACGTCCATGGTGGATAATCCCAATGCGACGCCTATGCAAGGTTACTTTTATGCATTTTGGCAAATTGGTCTATTGAGAATTTGGCGCAACTCGAATCCTTCAAATCCTGTGCTTTATCAAAATGTCGCCTTCGCCAGTTTGTGTTTTGTGTTCATTGAGGTTCGTTCGCTAGTTGTGATGTAGCTTCGTAAATAAACATGCTTCTTTATTGATCATTAATATTCCGTGCAGCCCTCTTTTACGTTCAATTTTGTTAAAAACGTTTCAGTTAAAGTATGCGCGTCTGTTGTCAACAGGTTCGTTGAAATTTTCAGTGTTTCTAGTTGAAGATGACCAAAAAATTCGAATTCGACTGGCACGTCCCCGTACCGGAGCCCCTTCTGACAGGATGCGTTTTCGATCGCTGGACCGAGGAGAAGGACAACGTCGACTACGAACCGAATGCCCTATTTCGTGTAGATAAATATGGGTTCTTTATATACTGGAAGAGCGACGGAAAGGTATGCCTTTTGGGATGTTGTACCCGATTCGTAATTGTAAAACTACTAGGATGGGGATGTCATCGAATTGTGCCAAGTTAGCGACGTACGTGCCGGTGGCTTGCCCGTCGATCGAAAGCTGCTTTATAACCTTGCAAAGCACGGGAACGACTTGGAAGAGAAATCATTAACAATTTGCAGCGGCACCGACTATATAAACATCAATTATCAACACATTATTTGCCCGGATGTTCAAACTGCTAAGGTAAGTGGATAATTAGTTTACATTACTTCCACCAGTAATTAAGGATCTCCGCTTCTATTTGACAGTCGTTCAGTCGTATGATAATTTCAGGGTTTCACTTTCAGTAATTTTGGTCCAACCAAAATGTGTGTTTCTGATAGTGCAGCGGCTTGCATTTTTAAGGTAGATTTTTTCGGAGTAGAAGGATGCGACCCACACAAATCAATGGACGTACCTATTAGAATTTTGCTGTAGGACATTTTCCAGTCTGGTCGTGACAAATGATATTATCCCTCGAAGTCGAGCTCGAAGTTGACGTTTGTGGTTTTGTGTGCGTGGAAACAGCAACGAAACTACATTTTCCCTGCAACCAAACAACACAGAACAAGGTGAAAATAGAAATCATTTATTCACATTTCCTTTTGGAAGGTTTTGCTGAATCAAGCAAACACAAAAGAAATCACATAGGTATGCAGATGATAAAATTTTACAGAATGAAACTCCAAAAGAAATTTGGAAGAACTTTCAACAGATATACGTAGGTAATAAATAATATAAAGTAAATATGGAACAAGTTAAAATAGTAAAAAAATCAATTATTACATTCCCTATACCTCTGCGAGCCTATGCTGTCTGTTTCATTTTGCAAGGGTCGGGGATGGGTGTCAGTAAAGTAGTGGGAGATTGGTTGTTCCGAGACTACCGTTTGAGAATTCGCGTTGAGCCGTAGGCTAAGTTAAGTGAGCCACCTGTAAATCATCGGAGGCTGTGTCTTATTTGTAAAAAGAGTTACCTGTAAATTAGCACAGGGTGGTTTTATATACTGGGATGAGACCCTAATAATCCAGAGTGTATTACTTTCGAAAAATTTTGTGTTCCTATGTTAGCGAAGTTAAATTAAGTACATGTAAAGTTTTGGTGACCTCCAAATGTCATGACAATTTACGACTTAGAAACTATTACGGTAAATAGGTACGAACTATAGTGGAAGATTTAAACGTACAGAATTAAAATTGCGAGATCTTAAATAAAGTCCATATGTGAAATAGAGGATATTGTTGCGAATAGGGACAACAAATTAGAGGCGCGAAATTAAGTTCTGCCATCTCAGTATGGGGAATGGTTGAAGATCTACATTTCCCGATGAATCGCCAAATTTGGAGTGTCTGTAATTTGAACTGCCCGTCAAAGATGCCATTCATTATACCAGACCTAGGAATTTGTATCGGCGTTGTTGGATCATACATTTGAATCAGCCAGTACTTCGAGATTGTACGACAAAGAGATATCGCCATTAGTATTGCTGTATAGTTAAGGTAGTCATTTTATTATATTCAAAACGGTACGTAAATTTAGATTTTAATCAGTCAAATCCCAAGAGAAATCAAATTGTATAAAATTTTTGCATTTGTGGACCCAGGCAATTTATTAGTAGATAACGAGAATCATGCAGCTGGATAGATATATTTTATTTTTAATATTGTAAATTGTTAGGTAAAGGCTAGAGTAAAGGTGATAGTAACCATTTTCATTATAACTCAAGGAAGCGTCAATCCGAGGTTAAATCTAATTATAACAGTACACACTTTGAATTAAAATAATTACGCTATATTGAAGGAACTAACAAAATTGAAATCGATGTCTGAAAGTGAACGAATGTCTTAGTAAATCATTGTTTCAGATGTGGGTTGTTTGGTTGTTAAGCAAAGCAATGGTTGTGTTGGTATTCGCTCGGGCGAAAAAAAAAATCAATTTCACGATCACTGGAAAATATCGTAAACTGCAATTCTAATAATTGATTGACGACCGGTCTCAATTCTTTGTACTCCTAAAAAATTGTTCGAGCTGCACTATGAATTTTGCATGGTCTATAATATTATGTATCTAGATATTTATTAATGCACGTTTTCTCGTAGTAATTAATGCTCACTTATTAATTATTTAATTAAAGGTTTGGTTGGATGGCTTGAGAAAAATTACTCATAATGTCAAAGCCAATAACTTCTGTCCCATGACTTGTTTGAAAAAACAGTAAGTTTGACGTTTAACTCTTCGCATGAAACGCATGCCCTACTAACAAGTTTCGATATATATTTTTTTATATTTTAGCGCCTCATGTCTCTAGTTTTTAATATATTTGTTTTTCTTTATTTTGCTTTGCATGCATACAGATATGGAAAGAAGGATTGCGAAGCATTACTCATAACAATAAAATTGTAAATGTGTGCCCTCGCACTGCTTTAATGAAACAGTAAGTGTGCTTTGTATATTATACGATATTAAATTAGTTCTTTGGTGCACCAATATATTTTTATAGTAACAACTAAGTTTGAACGTAATGGAATAATTGAATTAACCTCTTTGTAACGAAATTAATGCGTCCAACAGCTTCGTGTTCTATTAGTTCGGTACCCCTAACCGTGTTTTCGTACCTATCAAAATTGAATTTGCAAAATGAAAGCTTATCGTGTAAGTATTGTTCGCAACGAGAACTCCACACAATCGTGTCGTTCTGATAAGCTTGTTCTAGTTGAGGTATTGACCAGGTATCGCATTGTTTTGCGCTAATTTACTCTACGCATTGTAAAGGACCGATACTGTGATTGATGTACGAAAGTTTATTGTTTTGAGTGCTCAAAACGAACAAGTGAAAAAAGTAATCGTAAACGATTTACATAAAGCGCATTTCCACTTGCATTCATTTCCAATTTTTAAGATGCAACTTCTGTTAAAATCGTATAAATCCGGCCACAAATATGAAAGTTCGCGTTGCATAGGTGCAATCAATTTTCGATGTGCTACTTCAATTTCAGTTTATAAGAAGAATTTCATTTCAATGCTTTCATAAATAAGAAAGTTGGCACTGCGCATGCGCAAACCTAAATTTTGAAACTAACATTAGATTTTCCTTTGTTTCAAGTGGCTAACGGAGATGTCAAAGGGATCGGACATTTCTAAACAAAGTTATCGTTAACACGGACAGATAGATGGACAGACAGACAAAGGAACAGACGGACAGACCACCATACAGACGACAGACAGCAATACAAAATTATAAACGATCTCTAGGATCGTTAATCAACGACAAAAGTGTAAAATTATGAAACATGTAAAATATGGTTTTTTGGTTTTTTTACAATACCGTTTTTAGCAATGAATCCAGAAAAAATTCCTTCTTTGGTGCAGGCCTCGACACCATAACGAACTAAATAGCGAAAAAAGTAGAACAATAGCTCTTAAGATAAAGAACTAGTAGCGTCCCAACTGATGGCCGGACGGATAGACGGACGGACGGACAAAGCGGATACAATAGGGCATTTTTTTTGTGGAAATGCGCTAAAAACATACTTTCAAACAAGACTGTTTGGTGGAACGCCCTGTATTTCACTCAGTTACAAATACAAATAAGTAAAAGATTGGCAACTCACGTTTTCCCCAATTAGCAGTTTCCTTTCAGTAGGTATAAACTGTTCTTTTTTAAATTCGAGTCATTTGGCGAGAACTTGGGCGACAATAACATTCCGCTCGGTATTTGATTAGGAGCAGTTTCACCCCATGCACCAAGTTTTCTTGAACTTTCTAGACTTGTGCGCCTATAAGACGCTGTTATGTTACAGTATACGGTAAGTGTTCTAATTATTCCTTTTTTTAGAATATGTATACAAGGTGTCTTAAATTGAGTAAGATAACATGGCTATCTTTGTTATTATTATACTTACAGATTTGGTTAAATTGGCAAAGTTGTGTAGTTTTTTATGTTAATGGATATTCCGATGCGATATTTTGAAAAAAATAAACCGTTTCGTAGATAATTCAAAAAAAGTGAAAATCGCCATTTTTAAAAAGTTCAAATATTTTACTAACAAAGAGAGCTATCGAAAAAAGTTTCACATAAAAGTTGCAAGATTCGATGGGATAAATTCAATGAAAGTAGAAAAAAATGAGTACATATTTCATTTGGGAATCAACCTTACATTTTTGCCTCGAAGTTTACAATGTATTTCTTATGACATTAATTCCTAACACGAACTTCACAACCACCAAGACTGATTGTCTTTCACAAAAAAAATTTAAGCCCTGTTTTTCGAATCCCTCTCCAATTGAAAACAGGCTTCCCTTTATTCCTTTCGATCTTTCTTCTTTATCATATTGTCAACATTCGCCAATGAAATTCACTTTAGCCACCAGCAAATTTCGAAAGAAAAAACGCCGGCACCTTCATTCGTATCAACTAACACCTGTGTTTACTTCGGCGAACACCTGTTATCTTCAAATTAATTAGCTTTTACGAAGCGATCACGAAGTTCTTATCGCAAGTCCGGATTTAAATAAGATGAATTTAAAAAAACAACGCAATTATTTCCAAATGTCGCTCAACTTTCTTAACTTAACAATAAATCACTTAAAATAAAAGGCGATTATTTTAAAAAAATCTAAAACAAAACAACATTGACTACAAATTCAAATAACGTGATCGAATTTGTGTTTAATACAAATCAACAACCACATTTAACCTCAAACAAGTAGAAATTGTGCACAACTCTTGTGCAGATAAAGCGCATTTTTAAGCCGAAATAGCTTTTATTTTGACGTCACCAATGGATATATTTCTTGTAGACTGGTGCTATTGAAATTTTTTGTGCTTTTGAAGCTCTTAAATCTCGTGCAGTTCTAGACGGTCCTAAAGCTCATGAACCTTCTTGAAGTTCTTAAACGCTTTGCAACTCTTGAGCATCTCGTAAAGATATTGAGACTCTTTTGAAGCTTCTGACAATCCCCATTCTCTTAAACCACTTAAAAACACTCATTGCAGCACTTGCAGCTTTTTAAACTCTTCTTGGAGCTCCTGAAGCGTCCTCGAAATACGTGAAGTCATTGGAGCTCTGAAATTTCTTGAAACTTCTAGAGCCTTTCAGGGACTTGAAACACTTAAAGCTCATAACATTTTTTAACCTTTCAAAGCTACTTCAAACCCTGAAGGCCTTGCAGCCCATAGAGCTTCAGGATTTCTTAAAGCTCTTGAAACCTGTGGATCTCTCAACATTTTTGAATTTCTTCGTGCTCTTAAAGCTGTGAGAACCTTTAAACCTCTTGAAGTTATCGAATCTCGTATCCCTTAAGGCAACTGATTAAAGACTTTGGAACTTTTGAAGCCCCATATATTTCACTACGCCCTCAATTTTCCTAACTTTAAAGTTCCGTAGAACCATGAAGTTACTGCTGCTCCTGAAGCTTTTGCAGCTGAAGTTCTTGAAACTCTTGAGCCTTTATTGATATTATAGAAATCCCTGAGGGCCCTGTAGCACGTGAAGCTTTTAACCTTTAGAAACTGATTAAAACCCAGAAGTTCCTGAAGCTCCTAGGCCACTTGAAGTTCGTGGATGAGGATTCTTGAAGTTCCTAAACTTTTTGATCCTATTGAAACTCTTGAAGCTTCCAAAACCCTTCAATCTGTAGATCCCATTCCTAATGAATCTCATGCTGCTTTTAAGGAGTTTTCTAGTTTTGGAAGCTCTGAAATGTCTTAAAGCTGTTGTAGACGTTGAAACTTTTGAAGTTTTTTTGAGCCTTAAAGGTCTTGAGATCCTTTAGTGTCTTGAATCACTTTAAAACTTTAAGTCGTTTAATCTCTTGAAGCTCTTGGGTCGTCTCAATCGCCCTTTGTGAGTATCCTCTTCCGACAATCCGTTCTTGAGGTGTAAGGGAATATACCCGATCACGATAAGAGGTCGAGGAGGAGGGCTATGGTTATGGTTGGTACAAATTAATTCGTTTCGTTGAGACCTTTCATTAGAGTACCATGAAGGATCAAACTAGTTCCACTCCCCCCCGCCCCCTTCCACCCCGTACTTTCGTAAGAGGACAAGGACAGAAAGAAGGGCAGTAGTTGGTAGAAATCGATTCCTTTCGTTGAGACCTTTAATTAGAATACAATGAGAGGTAACGTTCATTTTTAACCCCCACCCAAGGCCCTGTCGCTCACTGATCTCGAAAAAGAGTCGTCCGGGAAAGTTATAGTTTGTACAAGTCAATTTATTTCGATGAGACCTTTCGTTAGAATACCATGAAGGGTAGAACATCGAAACGGCAGAAGTGGGTCCGGACGGACGGACAAAACGCAAACGATAGCACATTTTTTTTTATTCTTAAAATTTGCCCTAAAAAATTGATAGTTAACGCATACAGGATGACCCATCATTAGTCTGCGTGACGTAGTTTACATAAGAACATTTTTCTGAAGCATCGTATACACATACGCGTGTAATTCGTTTGGCCCGTGAAACTATAAGTCTGTAAAAAATTACAAAATTTGCATGCAATGTGTAATTGAACCATGTGAATTAATTTAATTTTAGTAGAATCAGTAACACTACCTTACATTAGTAAATTATCATCACAATATTTGGGAATTTTATTTGGTAATAAATGATGTCATAACCCAAGGTTGCCACATTTAAACAATTTTTTTAAATTAAATTAATGACGTAGGTTTTTGCGTTAGATTTTGTAATAAAAATTACATTTATTTTCGGAAAATGTAACGGTCCGAGGTAGCCATAATAGGAAAATATAAAATGGTTTATTACTATCATTACCATGTGAATGTTTAAAAGATAGCATTGATATTAGTCCTCTTTCATGATTTGGTCATACATCGTAAGTGGAACAATTCTTTATGAATATACATAGTAACGAATTTGTCCTTCTAAAGATTTGAGCGACACTTTCGGGGCAATTTTTAAAAAAAAATATGAGGAACCAGTAGGTAATTAAAATACTGGAAAACTGTGACACGAATAAAAAACATTTTTCAGATTTGTAAGAAAAATGCTTAATTTATGCTAACTAATTCGCGACCTTGTTGAATCTACCATTACATTGTTAATAAACCCGCCTTTACTTTAAAATACGAATTTTTGGTAAGCATTTGAAATTGAATTGGTTTAAACAACTTGATGGTCATTATCGTTATTGTGCAAATTACAACCCAAACATACGCAGTAGCCAAGTTAGTCAGTAATAGGTATTACACGCAACAGAAGCAAAAGGGTTATGTAATAGCTATACAAAATCGAGTTAAAAGAGTTGTATGTTATTAAATTATTCAAGAATAGATAAAAATATGTGCATAATATTACCATTAGTTACCATTATTAGAATAAAAAGCGCATTTGTGCATTTGTATGCAAAAACATTTACACATTGAATTGCCTTTTTTGATTGAACTATTTTGTTTAATTATTTTTATTATTAGTTGACTTGTGTCTGCCAAGGTTGTATGCTAGTTTTGGGTGGCGTACATGTTGCGAGTTGACGTTAAACTTGAGACATTACTTCAGTTGCATGAAACAAATAAGTACAAATTTTTTGATTTTGGCCTTCGTGACCATAATATTATGTTTTAGTATTAAATGACCATAATTTTGACTTTTTTGTAAAAAAAGTACTTCCAGAAATGTTGACTAGATACCACTGTGCCCCAATTACGAGGAACATAGTGTAATATCAATGTAAGTTTGTTGTCATCAAACGTCATTCGGCAATTTTCCCAAAGAAATTGGACGTACAATTTTCAAATACAGCGAACAAAATGGCAAAACTTCAATACAACAAACAAAATTGAAAATCAAAGGTTCATGTTTGTTTAATTCGTAAAGAATACGTTAAAAATGACACCTTTACAATCTTGTTAGCAATATTTTTGTTTGTTATTTAATAAGCTGAGACTTGACATATTTCAAATTGGTTTGACTTATGTGGACTTTTTTCTTCGAATTTTTCACATTTGTTATTTTATTGTTTAAATGGCTCCGAATGTTGCTGAGAAACAAATTAAAAACAGAAATGTGCTTAACGCCGGGGGGTACACTGAACCCGCTAACCATAAGTCACGATTCATGGTAATCTACAGGTTTTAATTTCTCAACGTGTCTTAAAGCGCAAATAAGGGGTAACAACATTGCCAGGTTTTCCAAACGGCACCCAATGTTAGGTACCATGGACCTTGTGTGTCCTATTTTGCTTGAAACTGCAGCTGTCTGTTTTATACTTGCGGTTTTCGCGACTCTGTCCCACTTTTTTGTGAAACCACGAACAAAATCAATCTAGCTAGGTACGTTTGTTTCTGAGATACAGGGTGAAAACGAAAAGTTTGCCTTTTTGGGATGTTATCATTTCTTACTACCCATATAAGATAGAAAAAAGGTATAAACAGCATGTTTTATATATTTTTACCGTCAGCCATTTTTATTGATTGCTATCGGCTGCCTTAATCACCATGGATACAATAAACAAAACAAAATCTCTATGAATCCATGGCCTACTATTTAAAAACCATCGAAATAAGGTTTTTAGGTTTTTATTTTCGGTTAATGGCTAAAATTAAAAAAAAATATAGCTTGTGATACATCAATATAATCAGGAAATAGACTGCAAAAAATTGACGTTAAGACATACAGAGTGTTGCATTTAAAAAATACCAACATTGGGTCAAAGAAACGGCGGTTTAAAGTTGACTATGCCACTGGATTCTACATAAAAATATTTAAAGTAGACAGTATTTACCTTTTCATGGGTAGTCAAATATGATAGCATTCCAAAAACTTTTCGTTTTCACCCTGTATCTCAGAAACAAACGTAGCTGTATCGCGTTCGCATCTCCAGATGCAGTATGGTGACTATGGACCAAGCTATGGACATACAGTACATGCTTGCCAAAACGTGACTATGACAGCACAAGGAGATTATGTTGTGTTTTAATACTTCAAACAGCTGAGATGCATTGCAGTCTCAACCAAAATAGGACACATGGTTCAGTTTAATATACAGGATGGTTAAAAATAAGTGTGTTATTAAACAATATAACAAGGTGATGTTTCTTTATTTATAGTATATAGCATCTAGCCCGTAGGTTTTTTTAAAAATCTTCTTTTGGATCATAAGCTTTTGAGATAAGCTCGATGTTGAAAACCAAACTGGCCTACCGTCTTTTGTTTTTGAATAAGTTGCATCTTTCGATTTTTAGATAAAAGCCTAACTTCTTTTTATATTAAGTTATCAGAAGGTGTTTATTACAAAAGTGCATAGTTCGCCGGTTTGCCGTGTTCAAAATTTGTAAATGGATTCAATTCAAGATTATCAGTTATACCTTAAGAGTTTAGAATCTGGTCATGGCCCTGCTGCGGGGTACTACCCGGAATGAAGTTCGAAAAGTCGTTGTGTTATCATTTGAAGTGCACTGTGTCTCAAATGCAATATGTCCACAAGTGAAGAAAAAAATGTTGACGGTCAATTGCTATAATAAATGATATTAATTGGTATAATAAACTGGTTTTTTATAGATCTGTATCATCGACAATTTATATCAGAGGTAATTACAATTAATGTTTCGTTGTCGTGTTGAATATAGTTTCATTATTTGTGCCCCTTTTGCTTTTTGGGCTAATTAATGGTTACCTTTGTACCGCAGTTAAAAATGTTGAGCTCATTAGAGCTTTTAAGAAGAAAATGGAGATCCGAAACACAAACCATTCCTCATAAAACTTTAATTGTTGTAAAATTCAAATTAACGGTGAGTAACAACATTTTAAAGGCGTACAACGCTACTAGTTTCGGCTAAAACATGCCATCATCAGGCTACAAATAGACGATATTAATTATAATATAGTTTTTTGCTCTCCGTTTTTTTAAAGACACTTCCAAAAGCGTGATTTTTGTTTGAGCTAGGAAGCTGCTCTGTCAAGAATTTGGCACATTTTTTTAAAAAAGAACTTCCTTATTATTGTGCTCAACATTGGTAATTGCGAGTAAATATCAATAAGTAGTACCTACTATTTCTGTAATAGGCGCGAGAAACATTTATTTATATTTTCACAGAGTGTAACTTTGATTGATTGATCTGTGATTTGTATAAAATTCTTAACTGATGATGAGAACAATTCCGTTGAAACATGTTTGGCTTGCTACACCGATTTTTGCAACTTAATAACAAAGTTTCCCGGTAAGTAACTCTTTGAATCTGTTCTGGCTATTCTATTTCAGTCAAATAAATAAACTCCAGAACGACTACTTACCTGTTCTTTATTATGACAGCGCGATTTACTTTCCTTTTAATTTTAGATATGTTTGTTTATAAGCGTGGCCTAGTTTATTAGCGTAACATAGCAATATGGACCACCGCAATTATGCCTACATCCTGTATTAATCAAATCAGATATTAATTTATTAGCATCTCAACTTTGATTTTTTTGCCTTTTTCCAGTAGCGAACCTACAAATATTAAGTAACGAAATCTGAACTAGATTACATCAACTTGGTGGGACATAATAGAATTATGGGGGATACGATCTCCTTTCACATAATTGCCCTCATTACCGATATTTTCAATCCGAGACGAGATACTCGACTAAATTGATCATTAATTTTTTTGTAAAATATTATTTGGCGTGCTGATTTCAAATTCAGGTGGAGCTCATTAGTTTTTTTTATTATGTGGGAAGTTGGTTATCACTTCCGAATAAGGTCGGCAAACCGTAATTAAATAGTAGATTAAATTATCTGACTATTTATTTCAATAACTGTTAATAGTTTTGCTTATTCGATTTGTAACCGCGTTGTAACAACACGAGATTGTATCACTGGAAATCAATAAATTTTAATAGACGAAATGCCTTGTACCTTAATAGAAACCATATTTCATTCAGACACAACAATTTAGTTTTATGTACTCATTCTGCCACAAGTCATTAATCACATATTAAATTAACTGTCAGATAGATTTAACAGTCACATCAAAGGACTTATCTGGTCTGGTGCTTAGTATTTTGTTTAGATTTACATCTCCTAACATTTCAAATGCTCAGCCACGGTTATCTGTGATCTGTATTGTCTCAATTTCACGTTTGCTCAATGCCGTTTATTGTACGACGCTCAATTTCTCAAGCTGAAATGTTTATCAGAATCCAACCTTTGCGTAGTAGTAAAAGCGTTAAAATTAGAACAATAATTTCGCTACGTACGTGTGTTCGTACGTCTTGCTGTCATCTCTTTTATATCAGACTTGAATACGAATGCAATCTATGTTAAGTTATAAGTATGAGTTCTGATGAACTTCATCGCGCCAGGGAATCGATCGTAAGAATATTTTAGCCCTCAATCAACATCAATCTTTATTAGACGTCAGCCTGGCAAAACTTTTTACAAATTATAGTCCAGTCAGGCAAAAAAGATGGTTTTGCTGCAAAAGGTCAAGAAGTTTTGAAACTTATATATTGGGGGTTCTGAATAATACCCTGAGTTGGCGACCTTAAGCGACCGCCGCTCGCGCCACCATATTGGAACAAGTTAAAAAGTAATCGTAAACGATTTACAAAAGGCGCATTTCCACTTGCATTCATTTCCCATTTGTAAGATGCAACTTCTGTTAAAATCGTAAAAATCCGGCCCTAGTTCAATTTTAGTTTATAAGAAGAATTTCATTTCATGTTTTTCTAAATAAGAAAGTTGGAACCGCGCATGCGCAAACCTACATTTTGAAACTAACGTTAGATTTTCCTTTGTTCCAAGCGCCTATGTATCAAATTTCATTTAAATGCTTCCATAAATAAAAAAGTTGGCACTGCGCATGCGCAAAACAAAATTTTAAAACTGGCGTTCCTTTATTCCAAGTGCCTATGTTTTTTTATTTTTGTGGAAATGCGGTAAAAGGGGTACGAACATTCAGTTTTACGATAATTTCTCCGTTTCAGTGCTAACTCCGTTAAAAGCAGCTATTACGAAAGTTATAGAGCACAAAATTTCCTATAACTTTCGTATTTAAAGTTTTTTTAATGGAATGAATATTTTACGAGCCACAGCCGAGTAAAAGTTAGGAAATTTTTTAATTCGCATTCGCTCTCTCTAGACACGAAAAATGAATCTGCCCCCCATAGTTGGAGAAAATAGTATTGCGATTTTACAAAGTAAAAAACGGCTGTGGCTCGTAAAATATTCATTCCATTAAAAAACTTTAAATACGAAAGTTATAGGAAATGTTGTGCTCTATAACTTTCGTAATAGCTGCTTTTAACGGAGTTGGTTTTCGTACCCTTTTTTCAATATGGCGGCGCGAGCGGCGTTCGCCCAAGGTCGCAAACTCAGGGTATTATTCAGGACCCCAAAATGTAGTAATCTACCAAGTTTCAAAACTCTTTGACCTTTTGCAAGTTCAAATCCTATTTTGACTGGACTATTAAACTTATAATAAAATAAAACTCAAATGCGTTGAAATCCACATCATACTCACGTCTTCCCGCCCTCATCCACCTACTCACTCGTACTTCTCCCTGTCATTTCCACCTCCCTACAGTTCCATAACTATGTACTGTTCCTCCTCTCCGCATATTCTACATTTTCTTTCTTGTCTCCATTTTTCTTTCCCTCTCTTCATTTCCGCATCTGAATCTCGCTATTGATTTAATATTTTTTCTTCCTTCATACAAATATTTTGGTAATCATTCCCTTATTAGATGTTTATAACTATTACTTCCTCGTGTGTTCTCTATCTTCATCTTCTGTTGTTGTATTTGTTCATTCAGGTTTTCTTTTGCCAGCTTATTTTCCATCTTTTCTCCTACTCTTCTTCTTTCGACCCTAGCCCGTCCCTATCAATTTCTTTCGTAGTATTTTCCTCTTTGTTCTTCCCACATCCCTTTTATGTTCATCCTCTTGTCATGCATTCTGCGCACCGACGCTATCCTTATCTACACGCTTCACACGGCGCCCTTCTGTTTAACCCTAATATCCATTTATTATATCTTCTATGTTCTTCTTCCAGTTCCTTGCTATTCCTTCCACCCCTATATCTTTTATTAACGATCCTCCAGATCGTTTATAATTTTGTATTGCTGTCTGTCTGTCCGTGTGCACGATAACTTTGTGTAGAGACGTCCGATCGCTTTGAAAATTGATACACATGTTCTTCAGGATATAAGAAAGGTCGCTATTGTTTTTCGGATACGTAAACTAACGGGCCAAAAAGTTACAGCCCAAAAACTGTCCAAACCTCCAAAAAAGGGTTTCTTTTAAAATTCTTGTTACAACGAATATATGAATGTTTAGGTAACTATGCAGATTAAAAAAATTGCGTATGTGCAACCCAACTTTTGTATTTGCGCAATCCCAATTTTGTTATTTGTTAAGATATTTAACTGAAATTTTGTACGTTGGCACTTCAAATAAAAGTAAAACTGATGCCGAATCGAAAAATTTGCTTTGCACATGCGCTATTTCAAATTTTTTATTTGTTCAGATATTTAAATGAAATTTTGTATACGGGGTGTCAATTTTAAAACTTGCAGTCGGCCATATTTTCCAGACTAAAGAAGATATTAAAAATCACGCAAAACCGTTTCGGGGGTATCGAGAGGGAACCGCAATGACGTTATGAGTGACATCCCCCCCACGCCCTTAACCCCCCAGCCCCCCTCTTCAAAAATTCTAAATGGCAACCCCATACTTGTGTCACATCGTTGGAAAGCTACTGAAAAATGCTTTCCAGTGATGTTAAATTTTTGTTAAATTGTCTTAATTAATATTGACTTTATTGGTACCACTGGAAAGCATTTTTCAGTAGCTTTCCAACGATGTATCACAAGTATGGGGTTGCCATTTAGGATTTTTGAAGAGGGGGTGGGGGGGGTTAAGAGAGGGTGGGGGTGTCAGTCATAACGTCATTCTGGTTCCCCCTCGATACTCCCGAAACGGTTTTGCGCGATTTTCAATATCTTGTTTAGTTTGGATAATATGGCCGACTGTAAGTTTTAAAATTGACACCCTGTATACGGACCTCGAATAAAATTAAAACTAATGCCGATTCAAAAATTTGTTTTACAAGCTATGCTGATCTGGTGGGACAGAATCATCAATCAATCCCTTAAGGTGTGTTGTAAAAATGATGTATGTGCGAAGATCTCGAGGATCGTTTGATATTCAGTTGTATGGTTTTTTTTATTTTATTTCATTTTTTTGCCTTTATTTTTGTGTGGGCGGGGTTTCAGCCTAGGCTGCTCTACCAACCCAACCCACTATACATATACAAATATCCATGCCTGAACCAGGCAGAGTTGGACTGGGTCAAGCATAGAGTGACCCAGTGACACGGTGACCCAGTTAGTTTACTGACCCGGTGACCCAGTTAGTTTACTGACCCGGTGACCCGGTGACCGAGCTCGACCCAGTGACCCAGTTTGACCCGGTGACCCAGCTTGACCCGGTGACCCAGCTTGACCCGGTGACCCAGTTTGACCCTGTGGCCCAGCTTGACTCGGTGACCCAGTGACCCATCTTGACCCGGTGGCCCAGTTGCCTTTGCCCCTAGGTTGATCCAGTTGAATCCGGTGACCTAGTAATTAAATTATTGTTAGGTATTCGGAATATCTTAAGGTTAATTTTTATTCAAATTGATAGCATTAGGTTTGTATTGGTATATAAATTTTGTCATGCAAAACAATTTCAAGTAACTTTTAATTAAAAAAAAAACTTCCTCAATAATATTCGCCAACAAGCACGTAGCCCAATTTCATTCAAGAGAACTAATACCTAAAAAATCAAATGCATTTGTTTATAGTTTGTAGTCAAGTAGTCAATGAAAGTATTTAGAGAAAAGATTTATTTAGATTAAGCTAACTAATAGAAGAAAATTAAATGTGAATGAACACCTGTGAGGAACTGGTAAGCCCTAAAGCAAAGAAATGAAGGGGGGAAAGAAATAACATTACTATAATACAATTCGGAACATGGAAAGTTTTGTAAGGCAGTATTAAAGCAAACATCACAGAAATGGCAGGTTACTGAGTCTAATTGGGTCCCCGGGTGAAATTGGGTCGCTGGGTCAAACTGGGTCGCTGGGTCAAACTGGGTCACTGGGTCTAACTGAAGAGAGTATGAGGTGACCCAGTGACCCAGGTTAATTCAGTGACCCAGGTGACCCAGTTGACCCAGTCCAACTCTGGAACCAGGGACCCTTAGCACCACAGTTCAGCTTTAACTGAACTGCGCCACACGGGCCGGTTTCTTCGTTCTCCGTTTCGTACATGAGCACCCATGAGCCCCCTCCCATCTCCCCTTTTCCCCCCCCCCCCCTCAATCTCATCATCTTGGACTTTTCTACATTTAGCTCCATTCTTTCCTTTCCCAATACCCTTCCAGTCTTCCCATAATTTCCTTCATCTGTTGTACCTCTTAGTACAGTCAAATTAGACAAAAAAATGGGCATTCCGTGCATCAGATGTCATCTCTATTTTTTCTTTTAAATTGTTAGGGTGAATATGGATGTGAAAAATCCAAGTTTTCGACATTGAAAGACCTGTGCGAGCGACACAGCACTTGAAAATATATCATTTTTCTTACCATTTTTTGGTTTTTGTAAGTTTTACTCCTGAAGAACCGATTTTAATGCAATTCGTCGTATACTTTTTTGAAATAGACAACATTTCTGACAATTTAAGCCCTTAACGATCTCCGCAAGTCTAATAGTTTCCGAGCTACGGTGCTTCAACTATTGGTAAATTTATTAGTTTTACAAGTTTTATCAAAATTTGCGTTTTTTCTTCGCAGAAACTAAAGTTATCAAATATGCACGATGAATTGTCGTAAGTCGTAATAAACTTGTTGTTGAAGAAGTGCTAAAAATTGCGAATAATGAAAACAAATTAAATATTGATTTTTGTCTTTTAGTGGAAAAATGTCCATGTTTATATATGATGCGTTATTCATTCAAACCATAGTGTTGTGAGTAACCTTTCTGCTACTGTCACAGATCTATATTCGGTGTCCCTTTTGAATGGTCGAGCAAGGTCAAGCAAAAGGAAAAATTCATAGATTTCGCAATCCATGCAACAGGTAGTGGATCTTGCTGAAGAAGAAGAAGAAGATGACAACTTTCTTATCATGGGAGATGCTGGGGATCCAGAGGATATCAACATTCTAGCTCTTTCTGTGCGGATTTTATGGAGACTCCTCACCACAAAGTCCCCCAAACGAACAAAATTATAAAAATGTTCATGAGGTTTTTATGCGAAAAAAAAGGCAAATTTGATTAAAACTGAATAATTTACGAATTTTTGAAACGCTGTATCTCCAAAACTATTAGACTTACAGAGCCGGTTAAGGGCTTGAATTGTCACAAATTTTGTCTAGTCTAAACAAGTATACGACAGTAATTGCTTTAAAATCTGTCCTTCAGAACTAAAACTACCCAAAACCTAAAGATAATAGAAAAAATGGCGTATTTTCTAGTGCTGCCTTGCTCGCACAGGTCTTTGGATGTCAAAAACTTGGATTTTTGACATCCATACTCAGCCTAACAATTTAAAAAGAAAATATAAATGACACATCTGATGCAAGGTATTATGATCATTTGACTGGACTATCTGGTGTCATGATAACTGCGTCCGTGTATGCCAGGGGCCTTATCTTTCTTCTTCCCACTACTATCCCTCCACTGTGGTCCGGTCGTAATACTTTTTCCAAGTCAAAGTAGAGATTAGTCCAAAACACTTCATACTCCTTCCTTCTATTCTTACCCTCAATCTTGTCTCCCCATGTAGTCCCTTGATCTTTTAAATCCTTGTCAATTTTTCCCATCTTCCATACTTCTTCCCTTACCACTCTGTCAAACGCGATGGTGTTATACAACGATAACTGAATAAAAAGTTCCTCTACCAGTTGTTAATCAGACAGGCACTTTTTTTTTGGACGTTCTGAAACTTGTTTACTAGCAGAGGGCGGACATTTTGAACAACTGTTTAATTACGTACTCGTCATAATTATAGTTTATTTTAAACCTTCTTTTGTTTTTAAAAATGTGTTATTATTAAGTTTAACCAGTGGCGCATCGTGGGGGGGGGGGGGGAGATTTTTAAAACCGCGGTAGTTCGAAAAATAGCGGTCTGATGGAAAGTTGGTAGAGGGGCTTTTTGTTCAGTTTTTGTCGTATAACATCATATTATAGTCCGTGTGCGCGAATTTCGAAACACCCTGTATACATATCCGATCGTTCCCCTCCCTTTTCTGAAGCCCATTGGTGTTTCCTGTATCATATTGCATAGATTCTATACGCTGTAGTCATTATAGTAATTCCTCTGTAGTTTCCCCACACATTCTTTGTTCCCTCTTTTGAAGATCGGCACAATTATTGCTTTTCTTGTAGTAACTTGAGAAAATGTCGTTTCCATTCCTCTAATTGTATTTCCCTCCGACTTGTTCTATTTTTCTTTTTTCCTCTGTTTGCCACCTTCAAAAAATTGATGATTGGTGATCCGGTACTATTCTTGTTCCTACCTTAAATTCATCTATTTTTAGCGCATTTTTGAAAAAAATACGCTATTATATTCGTCATTGCTGGCAGGCCGGCTGTCCGCGTTAGATCTCCACAACTACAATAGCTAGAGACTTCAAATTTTCACTAAAAGCTTTCTGCTATAGTGTAGATGTGCAGGCACTAGTCTATTTTGAGTTAGATTACTTGTGAGATCGATAATTGAAGAAAATAATTTCGATATGGGTTTCGGAGGTGCTATAATTTTACCGTTAGATATCGCTACCAGTATAAAAACTTATTATTTACTTTGTGATTTGTTTTACAAAATGAAGACGTACCGTCAATTGAAATTAAATAAAATTAATTATTTAGCGCAGCCAAAATTACTCGGGAGATCGATAATTTTAAACTTCGCTAATAAAATACTCACCTGCATTACCAAAAATGCGCTTTAATCATGCATATGCTGATTTACAACTTGTTTTTATTTTCTATTGTGTAATCTCCCTCCATATTTCCGTTTAAAATTCTCCAATCTCTCTTTTCTGATCATTCCTGCTCTCTTTATCTCTTAATTTGTGTCTTGTATTCCCATTTCTACCCATTTTTCTTTAATTCCTGTTCTGGCATGCATTAAAACCCCCCCCCCCCTCCCCACATTAGTTCCTCATCCCTTTTGTCTTCCATATTTTCTATATTTTTTAACTCTTTCATTTCTTCTCTGTAGTATATTGTTAACACTCTCATATATTCATCTGACCTGTATCCTGTTCTTTATCGTTCTTTTCTTCTATCCATGATTCTACTATCTCGATGCCAGCATATCCTCTCACAAACTCCCACAATTTAGCGTCTTTACCAACTACCCCTACTACATTCCAGAATGCCATTATCATGTTGCTCTTATCCACTTTCGTTTTTCTCTTTCCTCCTGTTCGTTGTGTCTGTACCCCACTCTCTCTCTCACTATATCTTTTCTTTTGCCGTTAGTGTCTCCCTTCAAAGAAAATCTTAGTCAAAAGTTTAATTGAATTTGAGTTTATTATCTGCACGCCCATTGAATGGCGTTTAGCGTAACAGCCAACTTGAGATTACAGATTTTAACGAGGATTTTAATCAAATCCAAAAGATCATGTCCAAAAACATAGTTCTGTGCTCCTATATGTTATATTATGAGTAGCGCGCGAGAGAGAAACCTTCGCCTGGTGAACGACCCATTTACTAAAACGCAAGTGGTTGCGTGTTATGTGTTTCAAAAATTTGACCAATAAAAAAATGTTCATTTCAATGTGCCGGGAATTTTTCTGGAGACTCTAACTATTTCTGTTGGATCAATAGATAAAATTGCCACAGTAATTTTTTTTAATTCTTGAATATTGCTTGGGGTTGTTAAAGGGTAAAAAGTTTCTGGCATCCTCACTCCTCTATTTCGTAAGGCATCACCGATGACTTGTCTACGAACAATAGAACTGAGGGAGGGAGGGGGGGAAAGAGAGAGATATATATTAAATGTGTCATTGATGCTAGCCTGTATGGCACCGGCGCTTTTAGTTTGTTGTGTATTCTATTCTTACTTTACGCTTATATAATGCTTATTGGGTGTTTTTCTAGCTTATTATAAGTCAGACTCGCAATAATTTTTTTCCATACGAGTATAATTAGGTATATCAAAAAATATAGGGTGGGATACATCAATGTAATCAGGAAAAAGAAGGCAACAAATTGACGTTAAGATATACAGGGTGTTACATTAAAAAAAATATTTTTGATTCTTTAAAAGAATTTTTGGTTTTTATTATTTTTTGTTTTGAAAACAGGTTTCTTAATATTAGGAAATTTACTTGTATTGATGAAAACTATGAGAATTGCACCGTACCTCAGCCGGTATCCGTGTAGCCGCCGGGTAATTTTTTGGAAAATTTTGCTTTCTACAATTAGCTTCTATCTATTTCGGTTTGCCCTGTATATAGAAATAAATGCGCGCTATTAGGATTTTCATAAGAAATCTCCATAAGATTCCACTAGCGAAAGTGTGATAGACTGAGTAGAGGCTTTCCATCTTATTCTTACAGTGCATTGCCACCATATTACATTTCATACATCTCACCGTGACTAGGACTACATTGGTAGTTTTTGTCTTAAGAATCTCCATTATATTTACATTAAGTACAAAGAGGATGCGATTGGTTTCATATCTTGCGCAGACATTGTAACTTAATTTCCATGTATTTCGACAACTGCCAATACCTCGGCCAATACCTACTTTTAATGTCCTAGGAGACAGAACCTCTAGAGTCACAGTTTTTTGGAGATTCATGACAGCCGGCTGTCTCTTCGGCCATTCATTATTCTTGCACTTTACTGTAATGGCATGAATTCATTTTACTTGTAATGCGAGTTGTAATGTATTTGTAGATGTTTTTATATTTTATGCTTTGGTTTCAAACTTAGTTTGCATGTAAAGACCAAACAAGTCGTGCACCAAAGAAGCTTTTGCTACACAAAAACTCTTAAGTTATTTGCTTCTCGCCTGTATTTAGAAGTACATACTCATACTGAAGACGCTTCCCATTTGGGACTTTCAGTTTGAATATGACCGACTGCATATTATGCTTCTGCCAATCTTTCTAATCGATATTACACTACCATAAGTAAATGTAAGTTAACACAAACCGTTTCCAGTTGGATGAGATTGGGATTTTTGTGTGATCCGAGAGGAAAGGTACCCGTGAAGGTTATAGCGCGTACATTTGCGTCCGGTAAAACGGAAAAGTACGTCTATCAGTGTCTTGCCGAGCTAGGATTGCCAAGTGGAAAGAACGATATCATCGAACCGGACCAGTTTACATTCGACAAATTTTACGCATTATACCATCAGATTTGTCCACGTAATGACATTGAAGATCTGTTTCGAACTATGTAAGTCTCTCTCCATTTTTCGTACAATCGTCGTAATCGCACACACTTTAGCACGCAAGGCAAAGCGGACTACATCAATTTGGTACAGTTTATAAACTTCTTGAATGATAAACAAAGAGATCCTCGCTTAAATGAAATTTTATATCCGCTATACGACGAGAAGCGCGCCGCCGAAATAATATCGACGTACGAACAAGATGAAGAAAGCAAGAAGTTGAATCGATTTACAAAGGATGGTTTAATTAGGTACGAATCCCAAGTGCAATTGCGATTTAATTAATCAACATTCGTAGATATTTGATGTCGGATGAAAATGCACCTGTGTTTTTGGATCGTTTAGATATTTATATGGATATGGATCAACCCCTATGTGCTTATTATATTAATTCTAGTCACAATACGTATTTAAGTGGACGCCAGTTTGGTGGAAAATCCTCGGTTGAAATGTACCGGCAGGTTTTGTTAGCCGGATGCAGATGCGTGGAACTTGACTGTTGGGATGGTAATTCATTCCGTTTCTGGGGATTAGATTTACCAAGCAAACAATTCTGAAATTGTCTCTTACAGGTAAAGGTGAAGATGAAGAGCCAATTATTACCCATGGAAAAGCTATGTGTACGGATATTCTTTTTAAAGATGTAATAATGGCCATACGAGATACTGCCTTTGTCACATCTGATTCTCCCTTGATATTGTCATTCGAGAATCACTGCTGTAAAGCTCAACAATATAAATTGGCAAAATACTGCGACGAAATGTTAGGCGACCTGCTTTTAAAGGAGCAACTAGAAGATTACCCCTTGGAACCCGGCGTACCACTACCACCACCATCGTGTTTAAAAAGAAAGATTCTCATAAAAAATAAAAGATTGAAACCTGAAGTTGAGAAAATGGAACTCGAGCTGTTTAGGCAAGGTCAGTTTGTGATAGAAGACGAAGAAAAGGAGGATGCGAGCGCATCTGCAACTTCAACTGATGTACCGGTTGAGGTAAACAATCGTTTCCAGTTACTAAGGTAGATTTGATGGTTTTGTTTAGACCACTCCTTCTGAAGTGCCAGGCGAGGACGCTGCCCCTGTAGTGCAGTATACAGGTTCTACAACGAATGTACATCCGTGGCTTAGCTCGATGGTAAATTATGCTCAGCCTGTTAAGTTTCAAAGTTGGGATGCCGCTGACAGTAAGTATTAGGTTGCTTTTTACTGTAGGTAACGTTTTAATAACAATGCAAACATTTACAAAATAAACCTTTATCATTAATTTATTTACTTAGCATATACATATTTATTTGTCGCGTCAACATCAAGACTGAAAAGTGAAACTGTTTTGTCATTGGTCGTGGTTCAGTATTTATTGCATTATGGGACGCATTCTGTACGATCAGATTCGCATTTTATTGACTCCTCCATTACGCAGAGTGACATGCATAGAGCTTACCTTTCCACTCTAATGCACCATAGTGCCTCCATTACAGTACAATACTTTTTGTGCCAATACTTTTGCATCAGAGAAACTGTTTTTCGATTTCTTCAACAAAAATACTTTAAAAGAAATGGACTCCATTTCGAAATAAATATTTATATACAAGGTTATAATAAAGTAAGGGATATATTTCAGATTATTATATATTTCTAATAACAAACTAACTTAACAACAGAATGTGAAATGAAATCGATTTCTAATTAAATAATGGGAATTCTTATGTCTACCAGACTAGATTCCATTTGCGTTTTGCTACTAGCTTAATTTCTTAAAGTTATATAAAACTTTAAAGTATACCCCTTACTTTATGATGACCCCATACATAAAACAAAGTTTTATTTGTTACACCACTTATAATTCAAGAACGGCTGGACTGATTTTCATGATCTTTGATTTGTTGGATTCGTCTCTGACCTGAATAGCAGAATGACTATAAAATACTCGTGTGGCGCAGTTCAGTTAAAGCTGGACTGTGGTGCTCAGGGTCCCTGGTTCGAATCCGGGTTCGGCCATGGATACTTGTAAATGTATAGTGGGTTGGGTTTGTAGAGCAGCCTTGGCTGAAACTCCGCCCACTCAAAAATAAAGGCAAAATAAAATAAAAATAAATAAAATATCGAGAAAAATATGAAGAAAATTATTGTAAAAGTAAATAAGACGACGATCAAATTAAAAAGTGATAGTTATAGGTTATACTCAATTTCGAATAACAGTTAATCACGTAGTGTGTAATAATGATCAATAATCGCTTGCAGCTTAAAAATATGCAGTACACTAAAATATTTTAAAGTGTAAGCGTTATCATAAAAATTTGCACAGTGTGATTATACAACAAACTACTATACCAGACGAAAGATCACGCATTCGCACCATTTATATTAATTGCGCCTATTAATCCGCATAGAGCCAGTTGGTTCCTCCTGCAGGTTGTAAATGAGTCATCTGTGCATGACCGCTGGTACCAGTAAAAAGCAAAGTTAAGTAGCCATACGTTAACTCACAATACTTTCAAATATTTAAAATGTGCACAGTGTGAATTTGTAACACATCACCACCATGTCCTGAAACGGCATCTCTTAACTTACAAAACCTCAAAGAATTTAAAATGTGCGCACTGTAATAGCGTTACATAGAAATATTAGGCAATGTCAATGTTGCCTATGTTGGGCGCACAGCCCGAAAACGGCCAATGGTCGTTTTTTTTTGCTCAATCTTAGGATTGGACTATCTAAAACGACCAAAGCCCGAATTTCCTTTCAATTTCGGGCTTCGGTCGTCTCCAAACAGTCAAACCTAGGACCGTGCAAATATGAAATGACCAAAGTTTAATAAATTCGGTTCCAGTGTCAGTGTGAGGTAGGTATGACATTTTAACCATTGGGGATGTAGAAAACGTAGAAACGGAGACCAATTTTGAGCAACAACATGAACTCAAGAGGGCAGGTGGATCTTATAGATATGCAAACAGGACCAGAGGGAGACTATAAATTTATTTTTCAGGACCATCTAACAAAATCAGTGTTTTTAAAACCTTTGAAATCTAAAAGAGTTACGGAGGTACCTTACAATCTTTAAATCGTTAAATATTGAGTAATGCCTGAGTTGCATACAAAATTTTATTTTTCATCTTTCCAAATAATGCATTTCCAATATGCAAATGTAATGATTATTGTTTGCCCAACATTAAAATGGTTCATATGAATCAAGTAGCATCTTTTTGTATTACATAATATAACTCCATCAATATACTTGACAGGTCGTTTGAGGGCATAATGAGGTGACAATCCATTATGCCCTTGGGCGTAATAGACTGCTTTATATATCTCATATGACAGATATAATTGGCATACAGAGTGGCCCAACGAGAAGTATACAGAGGGCTTTTTGGGTATTAAAATTAGAAATTTCGAAAAATCCTCGAACACGTCAATTTTGTATTCAAGGGGGACAACTTTTGGAATACAAATCACGAACCCAAGTCTTCACCCCTCGACGTAGGGAGCTTAACCCCTAAAATTTTAAATGGAATCCTATGGCAAATGGCACATTATTTGAAAGCCAATTTAATCGTGATTACTAAGCTGCTTTGCTTTTTAAATTCTATTGATTCGTTTCGGAGATAATTCGCATTTGAAATGGTTTTTTCTAAAAAAACCAAAACAAATGCGATCTAAGTCACTTTGTATTAAAATTTTATTTTGACGCTTCAATTTGTTTGTTAAACTTAAGTGAACCTGTCAGTTCTCCGAAACGAATCAATAGAATATAAAAAGCAAAGCAAATTGAAGACTTGGGTTCGTGATTTGTTGTCCCTCTCGAATACAAAATTGACGTGTTCGAGGATTTTTCGAAATTTCTAAATTTAATACCCTAAAAGCCCTCTGTATACTTTTCGTTGGGCCACTCTGTATAATAAGCAAATGAAAAATAAATAAAATTTTGAATGAAATCAAAATAAAAAATGTTTGTACATAAAAAGGAGGGGTTGGTTTTTAAAATATTAAAGTAGTTTTAGGCGGGAAGTTGGCAAAACTGTTACATAGAGGGAAGGGGGGGATCCAAATTTCGAAATAAGTGCGTTACGTCATTTATGGGTTGCCTCTCCAAAGATTTTGAATGTGTATTAGCTTTGGTTATTTCCTAATTACTCAAAGTTAGGTTTGGCTGCTTCAGGACGACCAAAGCCCGAAATTGAATTAGAATCCGAGCGTTGGTCATTTTACATAGTCCAGTCCTAAGCTTGAGCAAAAAAAACGACCATTGGCCGTTTTCGGGCTTTGCGCCCAACATATACAAGGTTCGCCAGGATAAGCTATACAACGTTCGTCGAGTCTGCTATACAGGGTGTTTTAAATTGAGTAGGATAACATGGCTATCTTTGTTATTATTATACTTACAGATTTGGTTAAATTGGCATAGTTGTGTATTTTTTTATGCTAATGGATATCTAATGGGGTATTTTGAAAAAAAATCGTTTCATAGATAATTGGACCAAGAGTGAAAATTTTTAAACGTTTAAATATTTTAGTAACGAAGAGAACTATCGAAAAAAAGTTTAAAGATTCGATGGGATACATTCAATGGGTGTAGGCAAAACTTTTGCGAAATGGTTGTTTTCGTGATATTGACATAACTTCCTTACTTTAAATGGATGGTATATTGGACGTCACTCAATAGAGAAAAAAATGACAAAATCAATGATACTACAAACAATAATAATATTAATATAATGAAAATAATAGAACAGGAAAAAATTACATATAGGAACCAGGTTTTAAATCATAGTAAATTTCGTCAAAAGAATTACAAAAAAAAAGGTAAGGTTCCTAAAATACATTCGGCATTGTCTTGTTGGATTTCTAGACTGATTCGCTGGTAAATAAACTGGGTTGAGCGGGACTCTCCAGTTTTTTGCCTTGAAGTTTACAATTTCTCATATTTCTTATGGCAATAATTCCATGACTGATTATGATTTAAACCAAATTCATTCGTTTATTGTCTCGCATAGTCACCATCAATACGGCCATGGAATTATTGCCATAAGAAATGCATTGTAAACTTCGAGGCAAAAATGCAAGGTTAATTCCCAAATTAAATACTAAGTGTTCAGTATCACTGGTTTAGTAATTTTTTTCTCTATCGAGTGGCGTAAAAATCCAATATGGCGTCTATTTAAAATAAGGAAGTTGATGTAAATATCTCGCAAACCGCCGTTCTGCAAAATTGAATTTATCCCATCGAATCTAGCAACTTTTATTTGAAACTTTTTAAAAATGGCGATTTTCACTTTTTTCCAATTATCTACGAAACGATTTATTTTTTTGAAAATATCGCATCGGAATATCCATAAGCACCAAAAATTACACAACTTTGCCAATTTAACCGTATCTGTAAGTATAATAATAACAAAGATAGCCATGTTATCCTACTCAACCCTATATCAATTTAAAAAATGTTTGTCTGTCTGTCACTTATGTCTATTTAAATCGCTTATCCTATTATGATGAAAATTGGGGAATGGTTGGACATATGCCCACGAAAGCACTTTCAGAAATTCTCACGGGAACGGGAAAAAACGGCATTTTACGTTTTTCAGTTTCAGTATTCGGAATTCCATAACTTTCTAAGTGCCCTGTACAGAATTACTCCGTATATTTACCCTGCGAAAAAGAACTTTAAATACAAAAGTTGAGGGGGGGGGGGGTCACAAATCGCCAGAAACTGTGAAGTAAAAAATCAAATGAATATCACCAAGTTAGTACAAAATGCAAATTTCATTCATTTTTAATGGAACACCTTGTATATTTTTCAAAAATGTAATAGATCTTTTCTTTCACATTTCCAAAATATATAATGTGTTGCTATTTGCCTTGGCCATTTTTTATTGAACATCCTTAGCAAACTTTGCTTAAATTGGATAAAGACTACACAAAATGTATTAGAAGCAATGTTGATAAAATCCAACATTTGTAAATTTTGGTTACATTTTGTTTATTGAAAATAAATATTAAAAAGTACAGTTGGTGTAGTCTAGGTTATTTGCAGGCTAAGAATAATATTTTATTTAATAACAAATTGTTTGTTTTGTATTGGCTACTGTGATTTGGTAAAACAATTTGATAATATACTATAAATGCAAAATATTTCAAAAACAGCTAATGCAAATGTCAAGATATATATTTTTTAATGAGAAAGATCTATTCAATATACAGGGCGTTCCATTAAACATTTACCAAATTTGCACTTGCATTTGCGGTATTCATATGTTGTTTTCCCTCTTATAATACATACGCTATGTGCTGTCTAAGTATACGGAAAATCGACTTTGGTATCAAGATCTACTTTTTGACGCACCCTGTATATTTTCTTTTTAGTGCAAAAAATGACAAGAAAAAAGCATAATGGACAGTGTGCAAGCATTTTTTTTAACCCAACGCCTGATTTTTTGAATGAATTTGTGCCATATAGCCACTCACTGTATGTAATATACCTATTAATTAATTATTAATATTGACGCGTACAGGATTCCAAAATGTATGGACCAATTTTTCAATTTTCAAGGTTGAGAAAGTTTAAAAATATGCATCCAACCATCAAATATTATCCAGGGTGTGTACATTTGAAAAAACGAACTTTGTCAATCTTCGAACTGATGAAATTGATTATTACATTTTGCACACCCTGTATGCGATATTTCGATTACCAATGCGTATTTTGAAAATATCGTCTTGTGCTTCCATTCGCCGCAGCAAAGTTTACCACCAGGCGAAAATGGGTAAAAGGCGCATTGTAGAAAATAAAGCTACATCTTTTAATATGTTGAGAAAAATCAAAAAATTTAAAAAACACTGAGACAATAGATATAGCGAAGCCTCATGAAACTATGGTGTATACAGGGTGTTGCATGACCGCTTGTAAAAAAAATTCTTTTTTAATTAATTTAAATTAATTTCTTCTTTTTCAAAATTCCTACTACCAAAGAGCGCGGGGGGGGGGGGGGGGGAAAAATTTTTTATTTCGATGAAATTTCATATCTGGGGGGTTTTAACATGAAAATGACGGATCTGAAATTAGTTTTTGAAAATTCGAAAAAAAAAGTTCCTCTGCAATTCTTGGCCGAACAACGAAAATGGAGAGTTTTTTAAAATAACTTTTCAAACTCTCATGTTTGCAACATTACAATGATGTACTGGTAATGACTACTTAGCATCTCTACTTTTCCAGAAAAAAACATACATCACAACATGTCAAGTTTCTCGGAACCAGTGGGACTAAATTATCTAAAATCATCATCAATCGAATTCGTTAACTACAACAAGAAACAAATGTCCCGTATTTATCCCAGCGGAACGCGGGCGAACTCCTCAAACTACATGCCACAGGTAAGCCGAAAAAAGCGCTTGAAACATTTCAGTTGAACGCCTTGCGTTTAGGTCTTTTGGAACGCGGGCTGTCAAATGGTCTCGCTCAATTTCCAAACGTCCGACTTGCCAATGCAACTCAACCAAGGAAAGTTCGAATACAACGGAAATTGCGGTTATCTACTGAAACCCGACTTCATGCGCCGTTCGGATCGTATCTTTGACCCATTCTCCGAAAGTCCGGTCGATGGTGTTATCGCCGCCCAATGTTCTGTGCAAGTCATTTCGGGACAGTTCTTGTCAGATAAGAAGGTATGATTTTTTTATGGAGTTGGGTGGGGGTGTTGATGTCTTTGTTAGGTTGGGACGTACGTCGAGGTCGACATGTATGGGTTGCCGACCGATACGATTCGAAAGGAATTTCGTACAAGATTGGTACCTGGGAATGGTTTGAATCCTGTATACAACGAGGAGGCGTTTCTGTTCAGAAAGGTCGTCTTGCCTGATTTGGCTGTGTTACGTTTTGGTGTATACGACGAAAATAGTAAGCCCCTAAAAGTGGATGTGTAAGTTGTAGCATGGTTTTTTCAGATAAACTACTTGGCCAGCGTATTCTTCCACTGGATGGACTGCAGGCTGGATATAGACATATTTCGCTGAGAACTGAAGCTAATTTTCCCATGTCTCTGCCTATGTTGTTTTGTAACATTGAACTCAAGATCTATGTGCCGGATGGATTTGAAGATTTCATGGCGGCTCTTAGCGATCCCAGAGGATTTATGGGCGCCCAACAGAAGCAAACCGAACAGATGTCATCTTTAGGAATTGAGGTATGTTTTAATTGCATCCTACAGTTCCCAATTTTTGCTGTTTATTTGAGAGATGAGAGACAAAGCGTGAGGTGGACCAGTACTAAAGGCACTGAGCAGCGCAGCATTTCCTGAAAATTTTTTAGATATGATCATGTCTTTAACACTTAAGATGGTATAGGGATTTTTCTTGTGTATGCAAATCTAACTAAAGCCACTTTTTTTTTCACAATCACTTCCTATGCTTTTGAAACTTTTGACAGGGGCCACTTTTTGCAGAACATGCGGAGACGTGTTTATTTACAAATTAATTAACTTTTACGAAGTCTATCAACAGACCAGATTTAAGTTAGATAAACTTTTAAAAAACACAGTGCAATTATGTCCAGATGTCCCTAATATTTCAGAACGTAATCCAACTGAACAATAAAGCAATCAAAAACACAGCGATTATTTAAACAAATTTGCCGGGAATTACATTACCAGGATATCCTTCTCGGCACCGCTATTTTTTATTGTAGGGGATTACAAATAGCGACTTTATTTCTGCACCACTGCCTTCTTCTATGTGGTAATAGTGCAAAAGGAGACATATCAGCGGCAGCGCCTCCATCAACTTACGAATATTTTGATCAACACCTGAAATAAATCAATTAATTGGTGGACAATAACAAAAATTTATTCCGAAAAACATGCAATTCCTGGAAGAAAGAGAAGCTTACAAATCCTGTTTAAACAAATTACCCCGCACGCAAGCGTTCGATAATTAAAAATAAACAAAATCTTAAAATTATTTGGTTTTTTTCTCTTTTAAATACTCCAAATAATCTGGTCGTGAAATGGATTGCGCTATTCAGGCGCACTTAGCTTCAGGAAAATTCACTTTCTCTTAGCTCAAACTAGCTTGACAAACAAGATGAAACAGATTCTCCGTGGCTGCTCTGAACGCAGACATTTTTAACTTTAACCAAGTGGTTTGTTGACTCGCAGTCGTTCTAACTTTTTCTGAAAACGGGCATACCCTTAAAAAAAACTGCTTGGCTTCTTTTACACACTGTATTTCGACGACGAACTGCGTCTTCAACAGAATTAAAAGAGCCACACGACCGTAACTTAGCGTAAACAAAATTACGCGCCATTGTCACCATTGCGAACTAAAGACAGCAACCTCAATTTTACCTTGTCTCACGTATTTAAAGGAACACCACTTCCATAAAAGAATAATCTCCTTCCTCCGGTATTTACCAATTATGCGCCAATTACAATTAGATTAGATACTCCGCGTGCGAAGGGATGCATGTGGGGAATATAGCCACACTGTCTTTATACAGTCACTGTCCAATTAGTAATTAGGTGGATGTTCTTATAATATTCGAAACAGAGTTTTGATTTCTCAAATGAATTAATAGAAATATGACACCTCAAACATTATGTCATTGACCTTGGATGCCCTTAAAAAGTGTACCACAGCACAGGGGCCCATTGACCTTGTGTGACCTTCGAAGTGAAACACCTCAAAAAAATTGGATCATTGGCTTTTGGAGACGAGCTATCTTTGAGCTTTATCTTTCTCTACGTTCCAAGGTCACTACCAGGTGGCGAGCAATCTTGAACTGGTCCATGTTCAGCCTTATATACCTACTAACACGCACAAAAGAATTGTAATTAAAGTTAATTACTATTATTATTATTATTTAAACTGGAGGTGGTGTTCTGGTTTGGTCCCTGTACCTTGTAGCTTTATCCTCACTCCCTTAAGATGTCTGTGTCTTTGAAAAAGAGCCACTCATCCTACTTTTTCTTCTACTTCAGTGTCTTGATTTTGTATGTTGAACAAAATGCTGCTTATTAGTAAATACATTCTCTGTGGGTAACCCCCCTAACGTACATGGAATCATCCCCTATAAAAAAAGGTTGCTTAATATTTTTTCTGTAAGGACGAAGTTGGCAATAGTACGAGTTGGTCTATTAAGACTCCAAATTAGATTCAGGTTTCTAAATGATTTATTAAATCAGGTCACAGATGGAAAGGGTGAAGCGGCAAAAGTAGAAAAGAAAGAAGAGAAAAAAGAGGGTATGCATACATAAATAGTTGTAAAAAAGCTTTGACAAACTCTGACTTTCAGAGCCATTGGTGTTTGAACCAATTACCATCGAGTATATCAAACAGGACAAAGGTTTCCAAAAAAGCACCCGCAAACAACAGAAAGAGTACGATGCATTAAAAAAGAAGCAAGCAAAGGAGAAACTGAGTGTTCAGAAGTCGCAATGCACCGCCATCGATAAGCTAATTAAAGGCAAAAAGTGGGTAACACCATTAACGACTCTCATATGTGTTAACCCTCAATTTTAGTAAAAATGACTTGGTTAATGATGCAGCTGTTCGAAAACTCGTGCAGGAGCAGACTGTTCAGTGGACGGAATTGATGGAAAGGCACCGAAAACAGGAATGGGAATTTTTACGTAACCAGTTAGACGATCAGCGCGACACCCTCCGAAAGCACATGGAACTGCTGCAGTTGGGTCAAATGAAACAGATGGAAGCCAAGCACGAGAGAGAACTTAAGGAAATGAACGCTCGTCAAGCGAAAATATCTGTCGAAACTTCAAAAGAGGTGAGTTACAAACACTCGAAATACCACTAATCAGCGATTTTAGATCAACAACGATAAGACACTAAAAACCAAGCAAGAAAAAGAAAGACGGCTTCGCGAAAAACAGCAGAACAACACCAAGAAATTCTTGGACGAGCGTAAAAACGCTACAATTAAGCAGGGCAAAGAGAAAGAAAAGCTGAAATTGAAGCACGACAAGCAGTTAGAGATGTTATCGCACGACATTCAGAAGAAAATCGAGATGTACAAAAATGAAGAGCTGGAGTACGATATGTCTAGCAAAAAGGAATTCTTCGCATAAGTTAGTAAAGTAGTTTAGAATTCTTTTTGTGGTAAGTTTTTATGAAGCAGTCCCACTTGCAGATGCCATTTATGTTTAGGCTCTGTCGATGGATACAAAGATGTGCCATACATACTGATTATATCACTACCTTTAGTCTACATTCTAAGTCAAGTTAGTATTTACATCAAGTATTCTTTACTACTTAAAAAAACTATGTACAAAAATAATTATATGATTTAGGTTACCTTCCTAAATGGCATTGCTTATCTATTTATGAATGTTCCTAAATTAGTAATTATTTTATTAGATGAAAGTCCCTATTATATTATTACTTGAATGATAGTTGACGTCAGTGAGACGTGAATGCTATTTAGAGTTCTGGCGTTTTTTGTCAGTGTTGTGATTTTAGGGAATTTTCCTAAATACCCAAATGATTTCTTAGTAAGGACCAACGTTAGTATTAATTCAAAGTTTAGATCTGGTTATATTATATATAATTATTAAATAAATATATTTAAAAATTAATATAAACATAGAGCTTTCAAAGTCAGGCTTAAAGATTGTGCCACAAGTTACATACGAAAAGTTGTTTACGGTTGTAGTATTTATTCAAAATAAATTTAAATTATTATTATCTTTATTTAGACTACCTATTTGTTCTTATTGAACTAAGCCCAAAAAGCAACAAATCGCACAGTCTCAGGTAAGTATCACATTCTAATTCTAGAAGTTAACTCTAAAGTCTTCAAGGCACTATTTATATTTTAAAAATGTTCATTATTACAATCTACTGCATGTGCTATAGATCCTACCATCTAAAAAAGGAATCGAGAGGGGTGGGGGAGAAGTAGTGTAACTTCACACTAATTTTATTGTTCATCTGAATATCGCTGTGCTATTAATAAAGATAGGTATAAGCCCCAGTTTGACGGTGCAATTGGACCTTAAGCTGGTAATCATGCGTAATGAAAAAGCGAAGGGTTTATAAGCACATAGACGTTTATAAGTTGAATGTTTCACCGTACAATGCATTAAAGGAAGTTGTGTAGGTTCAGTGGCGTGCGATATTTACTGTTTTAGAGTACCTACACATATCACAGATAAAAACACACTTTCAATGCTGACATTTTCTATTTAAATATTTATAAGATTACTCTGTTCATTTATTGATTTACCTTGCCCAGCTCCATTCAATTTCAGTTTGTCAAATGCAGGAAAACATATTCATTTAAATTGCAATTTAATGATTGTGTATTAATCCTCATGCAAACCTTAAACATTGAAGAAGTTAAAGATAATGTTGATATGATTAAATTCTAGTCGATAACGAAGTACCTAGGTACCGTGTATAAGTAGACTGTCAGGCTGAAACTATAAAGTACCATTCCTTATAAAAATATGGCTGTTTAAAAGTTTTCGGGAACTGTTTGCTGATATTCCTTTAAATTAAAGGCGAGAAAGGACCGTCACACACAGATTAAGCGTACAAAGGCCGTAAGTATTTGAAGACAAACGCACAATATAAAAAGCCATTGTTCTAATCTATAATACTAATGCATACTATTGCGTGAAAAACATTCACTCTGTGAAAAGAATCTTTGCGGAAAAAATTCGTTCGGAATTTATAGTGTCTATCTAGTGTAGTATTATGTTTGTACAAAGTTACACTAGCAAAATATTCCATATTGAAGCAATTATAGGTAGATGACAGTATATGGTACAGGTACATCTTTCGCGTGGATGCATATATATGCGTCTTTTGTGCTGATGCGATTGTAAAATGTTGAGAATTATTTAAAGCGACACTTTACCCAACACGCCCTCTGGATTTTTCCCAAAGTACCAACGGTCGGTGGAATAATTAATAAACAAAGCTAATGTCTTTGTAAATGAGTAAACAAAGCTAATATGAAAAACTTACGATTGTAGACCGGGATCAGGTGTTCTGTGACTGGCATTCTCTCCTGGCAAGCGTTAATGACTGCACCCATGTATATTAAAAATTGGGATCTTGAAATTCTTCTTTTATGATTGTTGAGTCAACTACTGTCAAATTTCTGTAATTTAAATGTTTTCTTGGCATCATCAACCGTATTTCATTTGAACTATTATAAAATAAAAATAACTAACCAACCAAGCAATGGCTTATTTTAAAAATAAATGTACGCACCCTGTATATATATCGAAGAACAAACTGGGATATTAAACTATATGTTGGTGACACTGTAGTAATACCCTTATTTTTGTATAACAATGATTTTTGAGGTTATATTATGATAAATACTAACTTTTTCGAATTAAATTCGACAAAAGCCCTATTAAGAATTTCTCACCCTTACCATAAAGTGGTATGTACAAAGAAAATTATCGTAGCAGTTCTGAAATAAATATACGATGAGTTTGACTGGAGACCCCAATCAGGGAAATAAACCTGGCTTTCCATACCAACCGTCGCCATTGGATTTTCCTCGATTCAATGAGAATTCGCCAAGTATAAATCCATTACTTTCACCTTCTGGCATACCTTCATCATCATTATATTTGGCGAACGATGTGACACCTTTCAAAAACTATTCCTTCTATGTACCACCCTCGAATTACTCCTTACCTTCCACCTCTTCTTCGAATGGGTTTTCATTCTCTCCCCAAATTCCTGTGTCCATAGAGTGCTCTACGAGTGTTCCTCACTGTTTCTCATACCAACCCTTAAATGTACCAATGAGTAGTTTTGATAAAATTGGTTCGTTTGGCGGTAAACGGAAAACACAGTCTCCTTCGTAAGTATCCTTACAGTGCGTACAACCATTACATCTAAGCGGTTTCAGAAATGTTCCATTAAAGCAGCATATTACCGAAGAACGAATGGCTGAACATATGTCACGATTGCATATTAGCTCACAAACTCCAAACTCGACCGAGACGCTTCCAACACGTGAACGTCGGTTATATATGTGCGAGGAAATGCAACGTTTACAAACTGAATCTATAATACCTGCTCAAATATTAGATAAGGTTTACAGGCCATGTACCGCTCTCGTTCCATGGACTCCGCCAATAGTACCGCCCATCTCGAAAGAAAATAATAACAATGAAGAAGAACCTGATAACAATCACATGGATATGGATTCCTGATCGCAGTTACGGTGGCGAAACTCTTGTGCTGGCATTTTGGAAATCTAGAAGCACTTAGATTTAATATTACGAGATGTAGTAACACATATAATTTTAAAAGCGCATTTTGTAACTTTACTTATTGTTCTAATTTTTATTTATAACAATGGATAAGCATGAAGATAAAGAAAGGGTGCATTTTACTTAAGTTAATTAGGAAGTTAGATTAACAAGTGAAGTTCATTAACTTAAAAATCATCTGTATATTAGTGGTCGTTTGAGTTTTGCTTTAATGTTATTTAAGTTTGAGAATGTGTTCACTAATTACGTATTGTTTAGTGATTCATATGCCATTATTTATATTGTCTTATTTTTTTCATTTATTTTTAAATAAATCCCCCGTATGAAAAGAATAGTTTATTCCTAGTTTTAATATTCTTGGCTTGTACCATGTGGTTATTACTGTATATTTCCGAGAGTCAATAATGGAAGCCCACAGATACAGTGATCATGACTCTCAAGATCTTTACGAATCCGGTATGCTCATTATTAGAGCCAGGGCTATCATAGTCTTTTCATAAAGTTTTAAATTATTGAAAATTCTTATCCTATGAAAAACTTATTACTATAAATCAACCCAACCAAAAGATCAAGAACTGATGGTTTACAACCGAAGCAGAATACATATACTTACCTAGTTGCCAGTGAGACCATTACGGAGGCGATATGACTGACAAGACTTATCAATGAAAGTTCCCATGAAAATCACGTTCCTACCCTATTTGTGAACGAAAGTACGATCAAGTTGTATAAAAATCCGAAGTTCCAAAGCGGTCAAAACACATTGATGTGTGTTTTCGCTTTATTAGACAGGCGACAGCTTTGCATAACATCGAGGTATTTATTTATTATGTACGAGGTTTAGTTCCGCGTAGCAAATCCAAACCGAAAAGCCTAAGGGAAAAAAAAGAACCAGCAAGAAAAAACCAGGCATAAACACACACAAATACAAGAAATAAATCAATAAACCTCTAGAGCTTCTAAAAAAGCGGCAGAGCACCTCGGTGTGACCCCACGGTATCATTGGATTTAACCCATTTTCAACATGTGGCATATAGGTCAACTGTGCAAAGTTTGAACTGAATAGGTTCAAGCGTTTGGCAGAGACAGCAAGGCGTAACCCCAAGGGGTCATTGGATTTGACCCATTTTCAATGGCTTATTACTTGTGGCATATAGGTTTGAATCAAATCGGTCCAAGCGTTTGACAATGATCGTGTTCACGCCTTCACGGACGGACGGACAGACGGACACCATCGACTTCCCTATAAAGCTTGCATCGCTTTGCTCTGCCGCTTGATAAAATGAAAAAAGAAACATACAAATCAAACACCTCCAGTCCAGTCTCGAGTTGTGAAGTAAAAATCAGGCTATTGTTACCACTTTGTCCGTCCGTCCGGCTGTCCGTCCGTCCGTCCGGCTGTCCGTCAGTCCGTCCGCTCGTTCTATACGCTACTAGTTCTTTATCTTAAGAGCTATTGTTCTACTTTTTTTGCTATTTGGTTCGTTATGGTGTCGTGGCTTGCACCAAGGAAGGAATTTTTCCTGCGTTTATTGCTAAAAAAGTTATTGCAAAAGAAACCAAAAAACCGTTTTTTACATGTTCCATAATTTTACACTTTTACCATTTATTAACGATCCTAGAGATCGTTTATAATTTTGTATTGCTGTCTGTCGTCTGTATGTGGGTCTGTCCGTCTGTTCCTTTGTCTGTCTGTCCCTCTATCTTTCCGTGTGAACGATAACTTTATTTAGAAATCTCCGATCTCTTTTACATCTCCGTTAGTTATTAACTGAATGTCATGAAATTCAATATGAGCATAGCTTTAGCCATACAATACGCAATGCCAACAGTTGAGTCGTATCGATTCAAAATTCGCAGTGCGCTTTTCGCATCTCGGACCATTTATAAACCGAATTGCAAACTTTTTTATTTATAAAAGTATTTGAATTAAATTTGATACATACAGACACTTGGAATATGAAAATCTAACGTCACAAAATTTGGTTTTGCGCATGCGCAGTGCCAACTTTTTTATTTTAGGAAGAATTTAAATGAAATTTGATACATAGGCACTTTAGTCCAATCAATAAAACTTTTTTGTCGCCACTAATTAATGGATTTTTATAATGTGATACAACCTCATGAGACATGTATTTCCCCAAAATTCCCCGCTTCTCCCCTTTGAGCTTTCTCCCCAACCCCCCAAAGGTAGAAAAAACAGAGATAGAGACAGAGACCGTTGGAATAAAGAAAAATCAAACACCCGTTTCAAAATTTGGTTTTGCGCATGCGCAGTGCCAACTTTTTTATTTATGGAAGCATTTAAATGAAATGTGATACATAGGCACTTGGAATAAAGGAAAATCTAACGAAAATTTGGTTTTGCGCATGCGCAGTCTCAACTTTTTTATTTATGGAAGCATTTAAATGAAATTTGATACATAGGTGCTTGGAATAAAAGAAAATCTAGCGCCAGTTTCAAAATTTTATTTTGCGCATGCGCAGTTCCAACTTTCTTATTTGGAAAAGCATTGAAATGAAATTTTTCGTATAAACTGAAATTGAAGTAGCACGTCAAAAATGAATTGCCCATGTGCAACGCTATCTTTCATATTTGTGGCCGGATTTTTACGATTTTAACAGAAGTTGCATCTTACAAATGGGAAATGAATGTAAGTGGAAATGCGCTTTATGTAAATCGTTTACGATTACTTTTTAACTTGCTTCCTATTATTTAAAAACGCACTGGCCCTAGCATATAAATCTAAAAATCTACTAATTCTACCATAATTCTTACTCGTTTAACGTTCTTCATAATTCCTCTTGGGGCGGTTCGTGCAGGAATTGCAAGTAATTCGTGGCTACGGATGACCTCTCGACGTACACTGCCTTCCCAATTTTTCTTCCACTTTTCCCATACGAAATAGGCAATGGCGACGGACAGCAGGACAATGATCACGATAATTCCAATTTCTGTGAATTTGGTGCCCTCGACATCAGAACTGGGTTGATTGGCGTTATTGTTACCCGATCCAGCAGCCTCGATGATGATTCTTTCCTTCTTATAATTGCGAACTGCCCGTTATTATAACATTAAACATTTTACTGAATTTTTAAATCTACGTTAAACACTTTAATCGTTCATCCTGGCAGGATCGCTATGTAATAACGTCTGGTCTCAGGGAAAAATAAATAAATAAAACTCACACATTTATACCTAATTTACTAATAACATAACATAATATGTTTTATTTTGGAGCACACAATACGCACAAGAAGTGCGCTTCGCCGTGCTATCATGACTACTGCACTACTAATGAACCGATCATACATTACGTCACAACGTTGGACGTCATGACTGTATTAATTCGTTACAGCATTATATAAAAAAACAATAAATGACATTGCAGTTGCCTACTATTACCTAATTTAACACGGAGCAGTGCCGGTGAGAGTGCAGTAATCATGGTAAAGTCGATTATCACACACACTATAAACCTACATACTACACAGGGGGCCCCCTTTTCTTGTATTGCTTACGCACCGTCCAGCAGAGGGCACGAGATGAGGAAGAAACAGACATAGCGAAGAATCGCAACTGTATGACGTACTTCTTTCACGGTATAAATAGTTAATAGAAACATACACCATAGTGAGAATCAAGTTTCTCACGAATACATAAATAAATACTAAATAAAACAATATAAAGACATATCCGCCTGTAGGTTATAAACAAAAGCACATAATTTAGTTCTAGGCACGGCACTGGCACACAACACTAAATCATGGAGCACGCCGTGCTTCAATAAACAAATCTCAAAATCCTAAGGCAAAATTCAATAATCACAAATTGTGACATGAAATTCACGCCGACCATTCTGCCACTTCATAATCCCTTTTCCCGACGTCTGCGTGGAACGGTCAAGGTCGAAGGGTTTTCACGATTGCCGTATACGGTTTCGTTTCTTTTCCATTGTGCTATTTGTTTATGTAAGATGTGTTGCTTAACCGTAGGAGTATGTCACCACGTCACATTAAGTAATAAGTATGTCACTTGAGTTACTTGCAAAACTCACATTTACTATTCCTTTACCAACTGCTCGTACTTTAGGGCGATTTTAGGTTATAGTTACTAGAAACCAATTCCTTTCGATGAGACCTTTCGTTAGAACACCATGAAGGGTAGAACGTGTGTTAACCCCCCTCCCCATTTTCCAGAGTTTTGACGGGCCACCATTCACCATTTTTAGCGCATTTTCTAACGAAGTCGGATGCGCTATTTCAGCCACGTTCTCTGTCCGTCCGTCTGTCCGTCTGTCCGAGGCCTTAACTGCTCCTACAGTTTTCAAGATATTAAGTTCGTTCTTTTTGCATTCGGTAGTGTAAAGCTCTAGCACCTGAGCCAAGGAAAATTTTAACCCCAGATACTTCTGGTGAAGGCAAATATATCGCATATAGCTAATTGTGCGCATGCGCAGACTGCGCAACGGCAACTTTCTTATTTATGGAGGTATTTCTTTGAAATTTTACCCAAAGTTGCTTTTAGTCTAAGCAAACGTATCGCATATTGTAAACATCAGATTAATGCGCGCGCAATATCAACTATTATTTATCGAGATTGCTTTTTGAAATTTTATCAAAGATGCTTCTGTTAAAGGCAAACATAACTGATATTGCAAAGATTAGATGTGCGTATGCGCAGTCAGTGCCAACTTCTTTATTTATCAAAATATTTCTTTGAAGTTTTAACCATAGGTGCTTCTAGTAAAGAAAAACATATAACATGTAGTAAAAATCGAAAACGACAAATGTCATTAGGAAAACCAAACATATCGCACATAGAAAAAATCAAATCCACGCATGCGCAGATTACAAAATGCCAACTTTTTTACTTATGAAAATCTCTCTCTAAAGTTTAACCATAAACGCTTCTGGTAAAAACAAACATCGCATACCTATAGCATAAATTAAAAGAAAAAAAAATCACAGCGTACATAGCTATGGCCTTTGGGAAGTAGTGACCATTCATTGAAGATGCGCTGAAGTTACTCGCCTTAGGGCGAAAACCTTTTTACTTGTTTTATTGAATGTTTATTCCAGCTCGAAGTGAATCTTCATAGATAATCGACCGGTATTTTTATATGTTGTCAGCAGAACAGTGTTGCTAAGGCATGTGATTGGATGTTTTTGCGAAGAATGATATTATTCTCTGAAAAAACTTCCAAATCATATTGTTAGTTGACAACATAGCCCTTTAGATATAATTTCCTCTACTGGTGGTAATAACACATTTCCTCCTCAGAACGCTCTTTCACTTTTTTTTTGCGAAAAAGATGCGAAAATCGCTTCATATTCACCCTGTGTGAACGGCTTACGTTTCTGAGGGTTGCAAATCTATACTTTAGTCATTTGTAGAAAACATAAGGGAAACTTTGACCTTCACTGTGATAGTGTGATTGGTTTAAACACGAGTCAGTATTACGCTGCATCTGAAAAATAAAACGAGTGACAAATTTTGTAAGCGGGTAGTTTCTGTTGCCAACTACACTGTCGCACTGTCATTAGCTGTTAATGTCAAAGATCCAAGAGTTAAATCGTTGATTTATTTCTGTTCATAGTGCTGCATGTTTCTAATTTACAATATTTTCGTGCCGTTTTATGCTTTTCCTGTGTGCGCTTATCTTTAATCACGACGCCATCTACTACCTTCTTATAATAACTGCAGAGTGCAGTATAGATTTATACTGTCCCTAACAACATATTGAAAATGCAAGTTTACAATATTTTTGCAATGTTTAGTGTTGCAAATGACTGGCCTATTAATCAAACTTGGTTTTGATTGGCTATTGTTTACAAAATCCTGAAGAAGGAGTTTTTTTGAGGTGGAAGAGAGGAGATCCTTCAAATACGAGAACATAACGAAAAATGAGTTTTTTGTCGGTGGTGGTCAGGCAGTCAGCCTGTGGGATTTTAAGACGGTGTGAGAAGTTTGAAGCGCTTCGTCCATACCCTGGTAGACTTTATTATACACCATGGTCGATACCATTGAATTTATAACTATCAGAAGCGCGGATCCCATATAACAGTTTGTGACCATGTGCCAACTGGCCGCCGCTAGGAGCAGTTCGATCGTTTGAAAGTCCGTGGGCGATCGAAAGTGGAGCGTTACATTGACATTAGATGGCAGCATTACAAACCATTTATTTTGACCATTCGAATATTTTCCTTTTTAATCGTCAGATGTCAGGAACTCCGGATGTTTTTTGTGTTATCATTGGAATGGTTTTATAAATAGGATTGGAATGTTCTAAAAATAGATCCCTTAAGAAGCATTGCGTAAATTTGTAATGTAAATAATAATACATTTAGACGAACGAAGCTTGCAGTCCTTGTCCTTGAAGGAATGCAATTTCATACATTCTATTCACAGGCAGTAAAATAGGCAGGTTCCACATTTTTACTGAAAGCGGGAGATTTTGTTATTAAAAAACGATCAAAAAAAATTTTAAGGCAAAATATTGTCCGTTGCAAGCAGGCAGCTACATCATTTCCACATTCACATTTGATAACTAAATTTCGCGAATCAGCTTTTTTTATAACCATGCAGCATTGTGCACAAATAAATCGGTCCCAGTTTACGTGAATTCGTATACCTACTAGAGCTGAGCGATAAATGAAATTGTTATCGATTTATCGATAAGTCTGTTCAGTCTGATAATTATCGATTAATCATTAATTGATAACTATCGATAATTATCGATAACTTTAATCACTTATCGTTAACTTTCGATAATAATCGACAATTATCGATAAATCGTAAGGCTAATTTTCGATAATGATCGATAACGTTTGATAATTATCGATAACTTTTTATAATTATCGATAACTTTTGAAAATAATTAATAATGATTGTTAGCTGCTGATAATAATCGATTATTATTGCCACGAAAATTGTCTATCTCTGATATTTATCGATTAATAAATAAGTAGCGGAAATTATCAAGAGAAAACTATCGATACTTTTTCATAAATCTCATCGATATATATTCTCAATCGATATATTACATCATCCATGCGTACACTCGCTAACATTTTTGTTTTTTTGGTATTGATATTGCGAGAGATAATTTAAATAAAACAGGATCTTTTGATGCTCAAGTTGTCTGAAATCAAAGGTGATCAAGTGGACGATAATCCTCAAAAATGAGTACAGCAGTAGGTTGTGAATTGTGATCATATGGCAACTCAACAATGCTCTTACATCGCTTTTGTTGGAAGTAAACTGGTATACCTAAACATTGAAAAGTTGATGTCGTTAAAAATTCTCTCGATAATTATCTATCTTAATAGTTTAGTTGTGAGATTAATCGATAGATTATCGGAAATTATAGGTTTATCGACCAATCCTTTAACATTTTCGATAAATTACACCGGTCTACAGCATTTTTGCGCATGGGACATATATACCTTATTTTTATTGCTTCTATAGCCACAAATAAGAATTAGAACAAAAAATGGTTATGTATTTGTTTTTGTGTGAAAAAAATGCAAAAAACCAAAAAATAAAAATACCTATAGAATCCTACTTACATAGGCATGATTTATTAAATGGTAACGTTTCTACATTTATAATTTGTTTATCTTAGAGTCTAAATGTTTAAAAATGGAACAGTTTTGCTGTTTTTGTCATGTTCAACTGAATCTGATCTTCCATCATGCTTCCAACTTCCTGGCCTTGGGAAGGTGCCTAAGTTCCATTGTCTCGAGAAAGTGTTGTCCTTATTCCAAATAAGCTCCCATATTATCCTTAAATTGATCTAAATGAGAATGTAACCTGTGCATCTTTATTCTTTAGAGACATTCTATACCCCATGATACAAAACCAAATCCTGTCAGCTCGTCATAATTTTCAGCTCTATGGTTTCCCAGGAAACACTGAACGGGAAACCATGGACTATTGCCTTAAAACTGTTCCAGGATTTTTTTTCCTCTTTGCTAAGTAACCGCGGAAAAATATCACCCTCCATTTTTCTTTTTTTTTTAGGGAAAACAAAGATTCCAGCTTTAATTTTCGCCCCTGAAAGCTTTCAATCAAATCGCTGTAACTTTTGTAAAAGCAAATATTTTCGATGTCTTAATCGCACTTTTTATTTATTTTTGCTTATTATAGTCAGAATATATATTGTGTAAATCCCATGCGCAAAAAATTCTTTTTTTGTTGACCGGTCGACCATTTTTTTTAAATTTATCGATTGACTATCTATTAATCGATAATTATCGATAAGTTATCGATTAACCATTGAGAACAAATTTCAAACGTCAGAATTTAAAAGAAAAGAGGTTAACGACCTTTTTATTTTGTATCAAAATTGCCAGGTGTGACGTGTGATCCTAGATCAGGGGTCGGCAACCTGCGGCTCTTTTGATACCTATAAAGTTGCGGCTCTCCGTATTTATCTAAAGAAATTAGTTCATTTGTTCGAAATTCGCCTTTTTAATTAATCTTATTTTGTATCAAAAGTATACTTGCAGCAAATAATTATCTAATTTTTGACACTTGTTTACTTTCTGGTATTCTTTTGTTTTTTTTATTATAGCCAGCCTACTCCGATGTATAAACACGTAATTAATTAATGAGTAGGTACTTTTGTGAAAAATATTGAATAACCTAAACACTGCGGAGTTTAAGCACAGGGCACCCCTTATAAACATTTAAGAGAAGACAAAAGCGAATAGCGAAATAAAATAGTGGTAGTTCCATTTGAAAAAGAATAGTTATAGCACTTTGAACAAACGGCATTGAAACAACCAAATATTCAGGATGTTCTATTTAAAAAGATCAGTTATTAATTGACATCGTAAAAATGGAACACCCTGTACATTCAAAAATAATTTCTGTAGATCCGCAACCACCAATATTTTTACCAGGTATCTATCAGCTATGTAGGAAAAACCGACGGACTGTTGCAGGACCCTGTATATAGCCAAAAACTATAATATTGAATCAAAAATTATTTGTGGCTCTTTAAGAATTGGGAAATTTTGTAAATTGTAATTTTTAGCTCTTCCGTTTCAATAGGTTGCCGACCCCTGTCCTAGGTAGTTTAACCGGTGGCAACGGTTTAACCGACACACAAAAATTAAGAATAGATAGGTAGGTACATTTAATTTCTGTTACAGTGATCAAGGATGCCTGCGTATTTTTTGCTTTCCTGTTCAAATGTAATTCAATCTTCCTTAAGGAATGTTAAGTAAGGTCACGATTCATGAAAGGAAGAATGTTTATCTTACGTCATTCAACATCCTGTGTGCCACATAAATGCCTTATAAGTACGTTTCTTGGGTATCTAGAATTCTGTATACAACAATTACAAATCGAGATAGTGGGTTCATTACAGATTCCTGTATAATAATTAACAAAGGTAAAAAACTGACATTATTATTCATCTTTCTCGATGGTAGAGACATCTACGTCTTGTAATTTAAACTATTGAAAACAGTCACATATCCTGCCATTTAACCTGCGCTTCTGATAGTTATAAATTCAATGGATATACCTACCTAGGTAACTGCTAAAACTCGGAAGCAATAAATTTCAAATTAGAGTACCAAATTAGCACTTAATTATACGGTATTTCGACTTCTGCTTTGTGGATGTTGCTTTGCTGGCGCTACATCGATTAATTTTCCGCTTTCATTAGAATGTTCCCGCCCAGGGCAAAGGACCGATTTACGTGTTTGGTACCGCAGGACCTGGCAAACTTTGATCCTCGTTTTGAAATCAATTTAATAACGTTAAGAACAGTAAATACATGTTCAAATTTCTGAACTTGGCAATTTTTTTTTAACAAAAAAGTGTTTGTTTAATTAGCTTTTTGTTATTAACAAAAATTATATAGCACAGGGACAGGCGCTCAATTACCTAAAATCTCTTTACAAATCATTTCTGAATTGTCTGAAATAAAAGGCCTTGCAATAAGAAATTGGCCACACGAAGGAAATGCGGCTCGATTAAAGGTAAGAGTAGAGCTACACTGGGGAGGAATAAATTTTTTAATGAAATGATGCTGATAAGTGCAAGCGTAGTAAAATAGGAAAGTTATCAATCAAGTCCCTCTTCGTATGTAGCTGGCAATTGCGTGGCGCACGCGCCTATGTCAGTTTGAAAAAGCAGCATGGCAGCTCCACTGCAGGGTGGTGTTGTTTTACATAATTTTAAGTTTCTCTAATTATTTTTAAATGAATTTAACCCCGAATGCAGTTTGTGTACCGTGATGTTTATGTTATGAACCAAATTCGTTCGTGAAGTGTTCCCGACAAAGCCGTAATGCTAATTAATAGGTGAGTTCGCATTACGAGTACTCCTTTTTTTTAAAAATACTTTGTTTATTTACACATAACGTATGTTGTGATGTGTGACAACTCAATATTACTGGTAGTGCATTACCTGGTTATTTCATTACGCACTTTGGTATACGTCTTCTAACATTTCGAGGTTATATTTGACCTACATACAAGAAGTGTAGGAAGAAGCATTTAAATTACAGAAAATTAAATTAAAGGTGGTTTATTACAAACAATGAGCGCTTGAATAAATCACACCCTATCTATTAAAATTACTTAACACGAATTAGCTTTAATCTGCTGCAAGTTTTTTTAATACTAGCGGAATCTCAAAAGAGTATTATGGTTTATTTATGATCGGGTACGTTAAACCAGCGTACCTCTATTAGTAGGTGTATAAGTAATTAAGTAAGGAAACGCGGAGAGTTGTTTTAAATTAGTGCTCCAAAATCTCTCCCCGGATTTACAGTTAAATTATCTACGAAAAAATAATGAGGTATTTCCTTGCGCTGTCGTTTTTTGTTACGAATATGCTGTTGAGGGTGTGTGGGAGAATGTAAGGGGTATTGGAGATTATTATTCTCACGTTCTACTCTGTTGGTTTTAGGGGAACTGAAATGCCTAAATATGCTAGTAGGTTTTGGTGTATGTTTAATTTAATGCGGTGGGATCATAATCTAAGATCAGAGGCGCGTCATGACTTTGAAGACACCGGAAACCCTTGTGGCACTGGAATAAAACGAACGCGTTTCGGCAGAAAAGCTGCAGTCATCATCAGCGAGCTGTTTGGTCACACAGTGGGACCTAATATCAAGATCAGGGCAGGATGTCTTTTTGAAAATGTACTCGCGTTTTTCCATATACAGGGTGATTCCTATAGTACCTGCCACCGTTTGGGAGCGTATAGGGGGTGCCTAGGGGAAGTCTTTTCATATAGGACTCTTGGGGTCGGAAATCCAAAATAAGGGCGCCAGAACCAAATTTATCTTCTGGAATTTCACGCCTGTATGTAGGCAACCCAACCGACCGACGTTTCGCGCGGAGCGATGCAGAGCGAGTTTGCGCGAGGAAGCGACATGGGAGGGAAGGAGGGAAAACGACAGTCAAAAGCAATAACGTTTACAAGTGTTCAACGTGGCCACCGTTGTTCTCAATGCACTTCCTACATCTAGCCAACCACTCCCCTCGAACTCGCGTGAAGACTCCTATGTCCTAGCGAACAGCCTCTCCGGCCATGACGACGCGCGCAATTAAGTCCTCTTCGGATTCGACGGGAGTCTCGTAGACGTGCGCTTCCATCACACCCCACAAGTAAAAATCTAATGGGGTGATGTCGGGCGAGCGGGCAGGCCACTCCACCGCACCTCCACGGCCGATCCATCTGTCCGGATAGGTTTGATCCAAGTGTTCCCTCACCTGCCGCCCGTAGTGAGCAGGGCACCCATCGTGCTGGAACCAGTGGTCCCAGTACAAGTTCACTGGAACATCCATTAAAAGTTCTGGTAGCACCTCGCGCAGGAAAATCAGGTAATTATGGGCATTTAGACGCGGAGAGAGGATGTAAGGCCCCAGTAGGTTGTCCCCCAGGATGCCAGCCCAAACGTTTAAAGAAAACTTGTCCTGGTATCCTCGCGTAAACGTTTCATGAGGATTGTGCTCCGCCCAGTAGTGGCTGTTACGAGGATTGAAGGTCCCCTCTCTTGAGAATCCTTTCTCGTCAGTGACTAGCACGCTCCTCAGAAAGTTCGGATTAGCTTCTTCCTCCTGGACGACTAAGTTGCAGAATTTCAGCCTCCTTTCATGGTCACCCGGCCGTAACTCTTGCACTTTCTTAAACTTATAGGGGTGTAAGTTGTTGTTGTTGGCGATGTTCCACACTGTGTGTTGACAACAACCCACCTGATCTGCTACAAGTCGAGCGCTAGTACGCGGGTTTGCCTCGAAACGTTCCAACACATCCTCCTCTAAGGCATTTACCAACGGGCGATCGCGATCACGGGCGCTAGTGGGCTGCGAAATAGGAGGAGGTCGGTGTAAACAAACAAACTTTTCGAAATGGGTGCTTAAATGACCCAAGTATCGATGTGCATCACGAATCTGTGTGTAAAGTTAAGCCTCCGTCAGCTTACCTGCAATTGCCCTGTCTCGCACAGACGGAAGTGAACTTCTTGAAAGACCTGTCTGCAGGGTAACTGACGGTTTGGATACCGCTCAGCGTACGCTCGTCGTGCAGCTCGTGCGTTACCATTTGCCAATCCGTACATGAAGTGCATGTCCGCGTATTCCGTGTTAGTAAAACGTGCCATAGTGGTTATTCACTTGATACGCGTCGTTGCAGACGGGATTTCGTGGGTTTAAACAAAATTCTGATCAAGTGTCAGCCACACATCGCCGCCTGAGATCGCTCCGTGTGCACCGCCGGCCGGTTGGGTTGCCTACCTACAGGCGCGAAATTCCAGAAGGTAAATTTGGCTCTGGCACCCTTATTTTAGATTTCCGACCCCAAGTGTCCTATATCAAAATACTCCCCTACGCACCACCTACACGCTCCCAAACGGTGGCAGGTACTATAGGAATCACCCTGTATATAAAAATATATTCACTTATAATTGCACAAGAGGTTTGTATTTTAGCGAGTAAATTTGGGTTGTTTAGGTAATGAAAATCTGTTGCCTAGCAATTAGACGAGAAAAACTGTCAACTAATAAAAATGCGACACCGAAGGTGGAGCATTTTTAGGTTGACAGTTTTTAGAGTTCAATTGCTAAAAGGCAACAGATTTGAATTACAACAACACAAATTTACTCGGTTTAAATACAAACCTCGAGTGTAATTCGGCAGGACAATTTAACGAACAAGAAATTCACCAAACTAATCAATTATTGACAGACGTCATCTAGTCATATGGGACAGGATAATACGATATTTGGTTCGAAAATGAATAAGTGAAAAAACCACTCGTGCATTTGTCGCTGGAAAAGTTGCAGGTAACTTTTGCCGCCGTCAAAGTGACAATTGCACTGCGGCTTATGCGATTTTTTATACATGAGTTGAATTGTCGAAGTAATTTAATTATTTAACAACTAACAACCATATATTTCATGTTGAAAATATACAGGGTAAGTACGTATAAAATTCCGGAACATTCGATGATCTCCGCTATTTTTTTAATAATAATTGGTGTGCTTTTCTTACAGGCTGATTCAAATTCGGGGGCCACCATAGGGATCTCGGGAACTATAAGAGATAGGTAGGTAGTTTAAATTTGGCAAAGTTTCGTATTTTAATGCTTAACAAAATGCCAACTACTTTCGGAGATATCCGGAAAAAAACGAAATTTTGTAAAATCGTTTTTATTTTTTACCGGAGTTATTTGAAAAGATATTTCCAAATAAATGAGACATTATTATGACCACTTTTTTTCCTCTACAAGATGCTACTTTTAAATTTTAAGTTTGACGTTTAGTCTCCAGTTAACCATCAGTTTTTTATGAAGTCATTCTTACTTGTTGTGCCATTTGATAGAGAATTTTTTTCTGATTTCAAAAATGTATCACTATCTTTTAATCAGAAATAGCACTATTACTTCGTAAAAACGCAAGAAACTACGTACATACACTACCCAAGACAAAGTTATCTAGTCAACAAAGAAGATATTTTAACACTATATTCAAAAATTTGTGATGTTTGCTGTTTTGAAATCAGGAAAAAATTCTCCATCCAATGGCACAAAAAGTAAAAATTACTTCCATAAGAAAAAACAAAGTTGATGATGGTTAACCGGGAAAGAAACGTCGGATTTAAAATTTAAAACTAGCATCTTGTAGAGAGAAAAAAGTGACCATAATAATGTGTTCATTTTGAAAATTTTTTTTGAATAACTTCAGCAAAAAATAAAAACGATTTTGCAAAATTTCCTTTTTTCCGTGTATCTCCCAAAGTAGTTGGAATTTTTTCAGTCTCAAAATTGCATTTTGTTAAGCATCAAAATACGCAATTTTGCCAAATGTAAACTACCTACCTATCTCTTACAGTTCCCGAGATCCATATGGTGGCTCTCGAATTTGAATCACCCTGTATAAAAAATATTAATAATTTAATAATCGTAATGTTTTTTTAATCCTAACTTTTTGTTTTTAAACGCATCATCCTGTATATTGTATTGTTATCGGACGCGGAATAAAAAATTACATAAGAAATGTTATTTATATATTCGGTTTTTATTCAAAAAGTAATGAAAAATTAAAAATTATCTACCTTTGAAAACCGAAAGTCGAAAAACAAAAGAAGTTTTCAAAGGTAATGAGATTTGTTAAAAGCTACAAGTATTTTTTATTTTAATTTTTCAAATAAAAAACCAAATATGAATAACATTTCTTATGTATTTTTTTGTTCTTCGTCCGATAACAATAAAGTAAATAAGTGTTGCATTTAAAAACATTTCCGGCTAAACCGGAGGTCGCCCCCCCCAAGGGTCGAAGGAAATAATCTGAGGGAACAGAAGCTTCGAAAGTAGGTAATAGAAGGATCCAAAGATTTGAAAGAAACTTTGATAATCCGATGAATTTAAAAGATCGAATAAGCTCGAGAAAATGAAGGAATCTGAATTCCAATAAATGGATAAGAACTGGTGGTCGTGGTCGTGAAGAATTGTGAGGTGTGGAAATATTTGAATCATACGAAAAAAAAGTAGGACAAACAATTGAATAATGCAATGAATCATAAAAATTTAAAGACTTCATAGAGTCAGGAATAATCCAAGAAACTGAAGAAAATAAAACTTAAAAATCTGAAGAATAGAATCTAAAGAATTCGAAAAACTTGAACACACTGGAAAATTCCATGAATTTTATTGTGGTTTAGTTTTTCTTCTTTACATTTTCCTGTAAATATAAAACTAAGGGATATTTTTTATGCCCAGCCCCAGGGGCGTTCATTATCTACAGTAACAGATTACTGGATCAGCAGTTGGGTTAAACTTCAGGTTTTTTAAAAATTTTTGTAAAATTATTCTAAAATAAAAATTTTTTCTTGAATACATTTTTTTTTAATGTTTTCCTGAAATACATATTTCTCATACACATTCCGTAACATTGTTTTTTATCTTTTTGCAAAAATGTTTTTTTTAAATTTTTCCTTAATAAATATATTGTAAATTTTTTTCTTAAATGTTTCTCAAACATTTCTTAAAAAGTGTAAGGTGAGGTTTGTAATTTTTACTGTGAATATTGTATTTGTGTATAACCTTTTTTTATTACAAACTTGAAATTTTTTTGAAACTTATTTTTGATATCTCCAGTTAACATAACATTGCCGTGTTTACGCTACTAGTATCTGTGCATCGTCTCCCCGGTGAATATTTTTTGTAATTTTATATGTGATAATAATAATAATAACTTATATTGTGTAAATAAAACATTATGTGAGTAGTACAGAACCTTTTTACTTTTTTGTTTTTGCTTGAACAAATAGATTAGGTTTGCAATCTCTTTTTAGCGCATTTTCCAACGAAGTTGGGTGCGCTCGAGGGTGCGCTATTGCAGCCACTTTCTCTGTCCGTCCGTCTGTCCGAGGCTCCTACAGTTTTCAAGATATTTAGTTCGTTCTTTTTGCATTTGGTAGCGTATCGCTCTGGCACCTGAGTCAAGGAAAATCTTGACGATTGAGCTGCGCAATGTTAACTTTTTTTATTTATTAATATATTTTGTTGAAATTTTAATCACAGATACTTGTAGTAAAGGCAAATATATCGCATATAGTAAAAATCAGATGTGCGCATGCGCACTGCGCAATGCCAACTTTCTTATTTATGGAGATATTTCTTTGAAATTTTAACCAAAGATGCTTATAGTAAAAGCAAACGTATTGCATATTGTAAATATCAGATTAATAAGCGCATATCAACTGCACAGTAAGTGTCAACTTCCTTATTTATGAAGATATTTCTTTAAAATGTTAACCATATATGCCTCTAGTAATGAAAAACATAGCGCACATAGGTATGGCCTATTGATCAAAATGTGGACCTTTTTACTTGTTTCTCTACCGCTCCCTCTTCACTCGTATTATTTAATCTTTATTATGTGGAATGAGAGGTTTCACTCTTAATTATTCATTTTGGATTTCAAACGCTATCTTCTAAAGCATTCATCCGATGAAATTTGAGAGATGATGAATTAAAATTGAGGTGCACCATAAAACACGGCCATTCCTTAGTTATGCAACCGCCTTCACCAAGGCCACGATTTTTCCGCAGGAGAAATCCCAGGGCATGACCACCAGAAAACAAGGTCACTCCTTAGTTGTGTACGTAACCTGGAAATCCCAGACCACGACCTTGCAGCATAATGCAAGGTCATGACATTGAAGTGCTCCTTTGACAGTTCAAGTTACGGTCACTCAAGTTTAAGTGCTGCAAAGAATACCTTACGTTGATTTTAGAAACATGGAAGTACTATAATCACCGATAAAATTATTTTCAAGTATGTAAAAACCTTCCGCCATCTTGAATATTGGGCCCAGCTTGTGACCTTGGCGGTGGGGATTCTCCGGTGACAAGTACGTAATGTAATTTCCGAGTTAGTAATTTCCGAGGTAATTTCACGGTTTATTATTTGTTAAATGATCCCCGTAACATTACAAGAAATTTAATACGTAGCTCTACCTACTGTTGGAATTTAACAACGCAATTTTACCGTGCAGTGCGTGTCGATTTTTATCTTTATCGAGATGCACTTCGTTTTCAAGCGTAAGTTAGAACGCGTGGAATTTTAATTGCCATCATCCATATTTATTAATCTCTGGGGAGTACCGCCATTTGCATTTCGCGTAATAGAAGTGGACCTTTCTTTAAGTTCGGCTGTCATTTATGTACTACAATTTTTCATCGACAATTGCTGGGTCATGTAAGATTAGCCCTCTTATTTAAGAGAAATGTAAATCTCTGCGTATAGCTACAATAAAAATCACTTTCATCGGTATAAACATACGAGTAAAGGAGGGTGTTAATTAAGGATTCCTTATAAGATGAAAGTACACACATAAAAGATTAAATCTACTCCGTTTAAATTAAAGGCGACATTAAAAACATAAACAACAACTAGAAAACGCCCAAATTAGAAATAGAAACTCGAGATATATTATTACTACCCATCCTTTGAAAACGTAACGGCGCATCTACGACGATTTCATAACAAGCCGCTTTGATTTTGAAATATTTACATATCCACTGATATTAAAGAGTACAAAGAACCATTATATACGACCCAAAAAAGTTGCACGTGTCCTTTCAACGTCAAAGTAAAATATGCCTCAATCTCTAATGCACCATTTGAATAGTACCTATACACATATACATACATTCAAGTCAAGAATTCCACACAACAAACATTTTCAAAATATATTCCTATGCAAACAAACGGAATTTAACATCAAAGAAGCCATTAGTACTTTCGATCGCTTTTCAGTTGTGCGTCAAGTACGCGCTAATAATTGAGAACAAACTATAGCTATACGCGTGGTGCAAATGAAAAAGAATATAAAATAAATGTTAGTAGTGGATGTCGCGAGGAGAATGATTACGAAATAAAAGAAAATAAAGGCAGCGAGACGGAAACGAATGGAATTAGAGATAAAGGAAGATATCGGCGAAAACAAAGAAAAGATGTGTTGCTCGAATGAACAGGGCCATTATTTAGGGAAATAGACACATTCGCAAACGACTGAGAATCAATATTATACTCTTTTAGGGCATCTGCGGAAATGTTATAAAAAGAAATGTACTAGAAAAAGAACAGATACTTATAATTATGGAAAAGGAGGTGTCAAAAACATCATTACGAAGGGTTTATTACGAGTTTATTAGTATATTATAATATTACAGCGCCAGCATGGTATTAAAGAAGATCTACTGCCGAAAAAATCAAATAGTGAAAGAATTTCAAGTCATATTTCCCTTTACAGATTTTAATATTTATGATTTTCTCTATAAATTTCCAATTAACTAGAAATCGATTCTAATGACAAATATACGGCACACAGTTCACCTAAAATGTTATCATAATGGAGCCACTAAATTGGAAGTTTCCTTTATTGAAATTTAAACGAACTAACTTAAAATAGGAAGTTGGCTTTTTATCTATCAAATTTAATTCGAGCGGGTTTTTTAAATGGAAAAATACATGCAATACAAAAAAGGTTTCACATGCCTTTAGGTCTCGTCTTAGGTTAAACTCTTTAAGAACGTACAAATCAAAATTTTCCTTTTTTCAAACAATTCAAATTTTCGATTCTACATAAATGGAATAACGGTACCTCATATAAGAAGGTCCTTTTGCAGGGGACGATTTTGAGACAAAATTAGGCTGGGGACACCCCTCTTTACAGCGACAATTCTTAGGAAAAATTGACATAGTTTTTTTAACGGTGAATCCTGGCGTTTAACAGTTGCGGGCAAGTCTTCATTTTATTTTTTCAAAACTCGAACTAATCTCGCGTTTAGTGCTCGAAATAAAGCTAATATCTTGAACGGCGTACTAACTATCTCCTTGATCAAGACCGAATGCTCCCAAAAATCTCCCCGAAAGGATCCCTACTTTTCTTTCTAATTAACTAATACCTACAAAATGATCAATGAAACACGACCATATTTACTTGTTGAGTGGTTTTCTTCATTTCTGCACTAATTACCAGTTGCAATTATTATGTAATTCTTTTTTGTACGGATATGACTGACAAAATTGTTTTTTTCTACAACTGTCAAAAAAACCTGTCATTTTCTGACGGATTTCGAAACGCGAAGTACTAGATTTTTAAACGGTTAATTAATAAGTAAGGTTGCTATTGACAACGTGCGCGAAATCGTCAACAGTGAAATAGTTATTTACCTAACAAGTTCGGTAAGTTAATTTTTCCGCATGAGCACTTTGTTTGCAGCGCGACCGTAGGGAGTGCTGCATTTAGTGCGAATGCGGGAAAATTCTTTCCGAAAGAGTTAGGTACAATATTTTTTGTAACGAATTGCGTAAAAAAGGTCAAAATTAATAAAGTTTTGTAAATTAGTTTTTTTTTAATCATGAGTTGGTAACATAATAATATGTTTGGTTGGTAACATAGTTTTGTAACTACCAATGATTTCATCGCACTGGTCACATTCAGATCTTTGGTTAATTAATACATATTTTGCCTTTGCAATGAGTGCTACTACTGGTCACGGAATTGCATCGTTTGCACTGCATATCCTTGGAAGTCTTCAGTGTTAACAAATATGCTTTGAAAAGAGTGCTTTTATTGGTCGCGTAAGTGTACTGATCGTATTTAATATTCCCAGAAGACATGTGAAAAAATGTGATCTCAAATTTGATTTATCTTGAGTTGCGTAAATACACTCGTTACATTTATAATCCTTGGAAGCTTTGTGTGTGTTAATATGTGCTTTCTTAAGCTGCATATGCCAATAGTTGCGGAACTGCACTGGTCACATTTTAAGACGGTTTAACAATAAATTTTTTCTACTCATATTAAATAATAGATAGAATACTGATGCGTTTTTAATTGAGAAAGTTATCTATTATTCAATATGTTTTCATTATTCAACTGTTGTCAGCCAATCGTATTCCGAGTTTGTCATTACTCTTCAGCTCACATTGTAGGGTTGCCTTGGAAACATGTGTGTAGCAAAAATCAAGATCTCGGATCGTGATAAATTCAGTTGTCAAACATTAATGTCAATCAAACAAATTACGAGAAATCAGTTTTGTGAAAATTACGTGGAAATGGACAGTAGTGCAATCATGATGAGCAGTGACGACAATATAATTCTAACTTCTCCGGATTTTACGTACATTGCTAATTTTCTCAATTGTTTGATGACATAATAAAACCATTATGCATAATGTTATTATTACTGTAATTATTGAATACAAGTAGAAAAAGTATAGTATTTAACTCGTGAGAAAGTCATTATTCACTCAGATAAATTACGCCACTCGTCTTCGACTCGTGGCGCAAATCTTATCTTCGTGAATAATTGCCAACTTTCTCACTCGTTGAATAATATACTATTACTTTTTCTTGAGTTCCACTTCTGAAAAATAATTTGATTGCGTTATAAGTTCTTGTTTATATATTTACGTAAAACTTACTGTACGTCTGTTTCCGATTAATCGCACTAAATACCCTCAACCAACGGTTTAATTGATTTTACAGCAGATGACAGTTATGACATGACGTTCGTTGACTTCAATAAGTACTACCAACTGAAGAACGCGCATAACCCCTTCTCTCCAGCGGAAACTAAAAAACACCGCGATGCGGGAAAGTCGTTTTCCCGTGCATCGAGGATGCTTGGAAACATTATCTTTCCATTCAATGAGTACAAAAAAGTATTTCGCGCACGTGACAAAGTTGAACTTAAACAGCAAATTTAATTAACAATCGGTTCAGTTGTAGAAAAAATATTGTATATAACGCTAGCGCGAAGTTATTTCGCGCATTTTACTGATATTTTGACTCGGCTTCGCCTCGTCAAAATACCTTCAGTCTCAATGCGCGAAATTGAACTTCGCGCTCTTGTTATATAAATAACTATTTTATACAAAATCACTCTAATGATGTTGTCTACACCGGGATGAACTGTAGTAACTCGTCCAGTTTTCCATTGAACAGGAGGTGTATTATTTTCTTTAATCAACACGATAGTCCCAGGTTGGATATTGGCTTACGCTGTTTTTAATTTTGCACGAACTTGGAGCTCTCCAGCGATTGCAATATTGTTGTTGTAGCTTTGATAGGTACTGCCACCTGGCCAATATATTAACACAGGTTCGACGACCAACAAGGAAATGAGAAGGAAGTGCTTGATAGTCATTAGGGGAAGAAGATAGCGGGAAGAGGGCGCGAGTTAAGTAAACTTTCTATTTCAATAATTACTGTTAAATACTCTTCATATTAAGTATAAAGTTGGGGAAAAATGCCAGGCGATTCGAAAATGGCAAATGCCTTTTTGGCAATAAAGGCGATATTTATTGAATTACGGATCAGTTTGTAAGGCCCATACGGATTTCACTAGAATTTTGTGCCAATGTTCTCTAATAGTCCTGAGAAGATTTTGGAAACGGTTGGGAAATGGAAATTGTCATTTTAGCTACAAAACTTGTATTTATTTAATAAGGTATGAGCAACAACATTTTGATTGAGAAAAGGCTGTGGAAATTTTGGGTCACGTTTAATATTAATTATTAATTAGCTCCCGTTAAGAATTGATTACCCAGTGAGTTGATTCGGTAATTAAATACAGTTATGGCTAAAATAATAGCTGTGTAATACCTACATTGATCCGTGCTATTGGTGAAGTTCCAGCCATAAGTGACCGTCACTTGAACTGCAAATCAAAAGTGCCATTCATTATACGCGGCCTAGGATTGTGTCGACGGTCTTTTTCAATCGTTTGGATCACCCTATTGGATAAATTAGTATTGGGTTTCTATGACGACGGCTTCGAATAAAATCGCAATACTGGTGTCTAGGGCAAAATCTGCTATGTCAATTGCTGCACCTTTTGAAGATGATGTTTGAAACAAACACTGAGTTTGTCGACCATCATTTTTTGTTTCTAATAACTCAATTTTTCTTTTAATTTCTTAATCCACTACTTTTTTACTCCAATTTTTTCGTGCAATTTATCCAGAAATTTTAAACAGTTAAAGATCTCTTTCCAAAAAAATTTGACTTGTGAGTGACTCCTTCTTTCTCTCTCACACTCCTTCGCTGCATTCTTTTTGGTGAGATGTATTATAGGAAAAAAAACGCGCTTAATAAGAAGTAATCACTTTAAATAACCTTAAATTCATTTTATTTTTCCAAAGAAAATGTTCATGGGCTGTATGCAGTGGTCCAATCTTGAAAATTCTGGTCAACTAACAATATACCGAGAGATAATGACAGGTTTTGATTGGACTGCTCAACAGACGCATTGAAGAGAAAATTGCGGTGACAGCAGTATCTGTCGGAATATTTATAAATTTAAAAACTGGAGACATTACGCAACCTTGTCTACGTCTAGGTCTTTCCCTTTTAGCACTTGCCAAAGGGATTGGAGCGTAAAGATGTAATTTTAAAGTACAAACGCAAACTACCTAGGTAGGTACTTATAATATCTACACAAATATTAATTAGCATAATCGCCTATTTACATTCAACCATTCAACGTGCGTTTTAACTTACTATGATGGAGTTTCGAATCGCTGCTTGTGTGAAATCATCAACATCGCTAACTGGTTTCTTACATTGCCTTGTTTTTTAGGACTTTTTAGAGGTTTGCCTGATTTAGAAATCTGTGAAATAGAAATCACTGTTCGCAGGCTAATATTTAATGCAATGTGAATGACTGTTAACTGAAACTTGTTACGTACACGAATTCTTATTTTACTAAAGCTGAAGTGTGGTGCTAAGGGTCCTTGGTTCGAATCCGGGAAGCCTTGACTGAAACCCCGCGCCCACTCAAAAATAAAGGCAAAATAAAAATAAATAAATAAAAAATAAAGTAATCTCTCTTTCTCGCTCAAAATAACGAATAAGATTAGAAATAATAACTTGCTTACTTTTTCTTGGTAAACCCGATGGCATTGATGACGTGCGCGTAGGACTAGGGAAAATCCTACTTTACCATTTTTCCTCAGAAAATTAAAGCGTAACGATGTGTATAAATTTTATTGGCGCTATTGAAATATCAATCACTTTGTTGGAAATGATCACATAAAGTTAATAAAAAAAAACTGATTGCTTTAGTGAAGTTCTTTCGTAATAATCCACTAATTCGATTAATTAGAAAAATTAAGTAGAAGGAAGGAAATAGTAGGAATTTGTTGTAACGAACATAGGGCTCAAGATTCTCTTTGGTGAACGGTGCGAAGAGCTGCAGTAAATGTGAAATTATTGGCAGATATTCAAAGAAGAAAAAGGTGAAAAATTAGGTAAGAATTCTATATAAAAAACAGGAAATCCGATAGAATGTCGCCTCTAACCATGCCCTAACTCGACTAAACTTCTCGAGTTAGGTATTTTCGTGAATAGATTTTAAAGTGTATACGAAACCATATTTCGCAGAAACTAAATACTTTCATCCCTGAGAGTTTGTTGCGGACTGCAAGTTTAATGTTAGTCCGGCGGTGTTCATAACTCAATTTGAAACAAATGTAAATAAACATTATCAATATTACTACTATAAATCATTAAAAGAACATTGACTTTTCTTATCTTCGTACTTGTTATAAACATCAAATTCATTAAATGTAAAAACGAGTGATTATGCACTCAAACCGCAACCTCATGGTCGGAAAAAATTACACAGGAAGAAATAAATCTAGTAGTTTGTAGTTAATAATTATCACCACTTAATGTTGATATACACCATTCATGAGGCTATTATTCAACAACAACCATTATCAAGTTGATTGTCCGTATAATTTATTTCCTTTCAGTTATCTGCACCCAATTGTAAATATGCTCATTCTTACATTGTTACTACTCTAATTCATTTAAACTTGACCTACAAACATTAATAGTGTTATTAATTACTTTCTATTCTATTAACTATGGGTAGCTACTAAAGTGTACTATCATGTTATTCGTTTTTGTGCATTAGAAGTAATTTAAACGGCCACGAATTCCCTTATCCGCAGAAAGTTTCGTCCGAACAAGAAAACTAAATACACTCGTAAACTTCGCAGTAGGTATAAATAAGTAATTTATGGAATTAAATATTCAACATAGCTTTACTGGGTCTTAAACCGCATAACCATCTTGTTTAATTAGGGAGAGTTAGATGATGCTATGTATCCCACCGTATACGCTAATCAATCTTTCCTTTGGAAAATTAAGTCTTATCTACACGTGGATTGATATTGTTGCAATTACCAATTTTTTTGCTGATTGCGTTCATGAGCAATTTTTAATCTTTAAAATTAATATTATCATTGAATTGTTTAAGCAAGCTTATACATTGATATTCATGTAGACATAGGGATTTCTCGAGGGGTGTGACACGAGTAATTTTTGGTGTACAAATGAGATGTATGTAATTTTAAATTACTTGAAATTCTATAAAATTACTTAAATTACTTATTAGAGTACATTAATTACAAAAATTACTTATTCTCCAAAATTACTATGAAATTACATAAAGAATTACAAGCATTACTTTGTAAGTAGAAAAATTATTGTCGTCCCCACTCTAAAGTATTAAAATTCCGCTAATTTAGCAGTTTATTGATTAATACGATTATTCTGCTTTATTAACGAGCTCCTAGCGAGTTTATCATTTTGCGGTGTCTGTCCGTCCGTCCGTCCGTCAGCACGATAACTGATAAACGAATGGACCGATAACGATGAAATTTTGCAGATGGATTCTTTATCAAATTTGTAGATCGGAGTTCGTGAATTGACAATGTAGACCGAAAAATAAAGTAGGCCCTTTTGACATCTCCGTTATATTTATGAACCGAATTGCATGAAATTCAATATGCGCATAGCTTTAGCCATATAAAACACAATTCCAAAAGTTGAGCCTAATTGATCAGCATTCACAGTGCCCTTTGCGCATCTCGACCATTTACAGACCGAATTGCAAACTTTCTTATTTATGAAGGTATATTTAAATGAAATTTGATACATAATCACTTGGAATAAAACCAAATTTAACACCAGTTTCAAAATTTTATTTTGCGCATGCGCAGTGCCAACTTCCTTATTTATGGAGGGATTTAAATAAAATTTGATACATAGACACTTGGAATAAAACCAAATATAACTCCAGTTTCAAAATTTGGTTTTGCGCATGCGCAGTGCCAACTTGCTTATTTATGAAGGCATTCAAATGAAATTTGATACATAGCCACTTGGAATGAAAGCAAATGTAGCGCCATTTTCCAAATTTGGTATTGTGTAGGATGTGCAGTGCGAACTTTCTTATTTATGGAAGCAATTAAATGAAATTTCATACATACATATATACTTAAAATAAAAGCAAAACTAACATCAGGTTTAAAATTTGGTTTTGCACATGCTATAGCCATACCCAGGAGCTCGTTTGCTATATTTGTTTAATTTATTACAATAAGTAGCCACGTCTTTTTTCAGATGGAAGACAGTACTATTAATCAAAGGGAATCAGGTGATTTAGGTGGTGACATATTTCAAGAGTTTCAAAAAGAATATAATGTTGTCATCCGTTTATACCTCAAAAATTTGCTACAGTTTTGTGGTTTTGATTAGTCCCATTAGTCCGTGGGTTGCGCCTCAGGTTGCGTTGCAAGTGAATAAATTTCAACGTAATAACTGATATCGTTGTAGTTGACACGAATTTGTTTAGATACAGCAATCTTGACAACTATTACATAATCAGTTTCACATTTAGAAGTTTACTGAAATTACAGAAATTACCGTTTGTAATTCTGGAATTACAAACATTACGCAATGCATATCAAAAATTACAGAAAAACTACTATTACAATTCGAAAATTCCAAAAATTACTTAATACAAGCCGAAAATTACAAAAATTACGTAGTGTAATCACAAAATTACAAAAATTATCTGAAATTATATGAGTAATTTAATGTAATTACAGTAGGTGTACGTTTTATTTGCTTGTGGCACACCCCTCGGGATTTCTTATCGCAATTTCCTATGTCTTTTACATGATAAAAGTCTTTTAAAAGACGCCTGACTATGCAACCAAAGTAACTACCTACAACAAATGAAGATCTGCCTGTCATATTAATTATTAATTTGAATATTATCGCTTTAACTTCCGTATTCAACTAAAGAAAAAGTTGATATTTTATAATTGGTATAAGTGCCGATAACAGTTAAAGGAGCTTACGAGATTTATTTTCTGTGAAGCTAAAGCAACAATATTCAAATTAATAATTAATATGACAGCCAGATCTTTGTTTCAAGAAGTTATTTTGGTTGCATAAAATTGGGCGTCTTTCAGAAGACTTTTCATCATTTGAAAGTAGACATAGGAAATCCCTATGTCTACTTCTATATGAATATCACTGTATGTATAATTAGGGAAAGAAAGAAAAAACTGCGTAAACACAACGACCTATTTAGGGAGGGGCATGTTTAAAGGTAAGAAAGAGGGAAGAAAGGAAGCGACCCCCTTATCTTGGTCAAGCAGTCCACTTTCGGAATAGGTCAGGTACAGTAGGTTGGTTTGGCGATTGGCAAGGATGCACGTATAGTTGGTATGGCAATTGGCAGGTAGAGTAAGGTTAGCGTTAGAGTATTCGTCCAGTCAACCTGTGTCGTAAAACACCCGTTGAAGGAAAAAAATAGTATAAAGCTAATTTTTTCCCCATCGACTACTACCATTTAGACAAGTGTCTAATTATTTTGGGCCAAAAGTCCCCACCCCTACCCCCCTTGCTTCCCTCCCTGTGCCCCCTAAACATGAAAAGTGTAAGGGTTTCTTAAATCGCGTCTCACTCGATTACTAAACAACATATCGGATTGCAATTTGTTGTATTCTCTTTGCTATAACATTGTCTACAAATAAGTTTCAGTTGACTTTCGTCGTAACTTTTACCGTTTGTTGGTAATGACTATGAAAAGGTAAAAAGTGGTATATTTTTCGGCACGTTATTTAACTTTTTGTCGCAGAAATTTTCACGCCGACATTTTATCAAAAAATGTTGCCTACAAAAGTTGTAGCTCCCATTATTACCTTTAAAATGATATGACATAGTACGTACTTCGTTGAAGAGCCTGCGAGATTCATCCGGTGTAATGCAGAATGCGTACCCAGTCGTGGCGGGCTTCGTCGAGGTGGGGGCCCGGCGGCGCGGCGTTACAATGCTAATATTGTTGTATAGTGAGTGTTTTTTTTAACTTTAAGGTACACTATTGCATTTTCTCTAAACAAAACCTAAATTCCACGCTTTTTAAATTTGTGTCAAATATTAATAAGTCCTTGTATACAGCTAAAAATAGTTATTTACGTTATAAGTCCGGTAGGTTACTTGTAACAGTACGAGTTAGACATTATGGACGAGGCGACGTCAGGAGCCGAGTCAAGAATGTCTTAAACGAGTACTGTTACAAGTACTACCGGACGTATATCGTAACGTATTTTTTTCACTACTAGCGTCTGATGACATGATTATTAACCTTTTTTCCACTTGTAAAGTAGGCTTTCTCGGCATTTGTTCAAAGTGGTTAATAATTTTTTATTATTAACTAGTAGTCAATAATGAGAACTGTCACGCTGTCACTTTTAGAAAACACAACCCGAAATTTCGCTCAATGAACGTTTAGACAAGTTCTCTAAAACGAATAATTGCCACCATTCGCAATTTCCAGAGAAATTACATACCTAAAATTATCACATTTTGAAAAAATTCGAACGAAATTACTCTTTGAAAAATCTCAATGACAGAACAAAATACGGCCTGTTTGACTTGTACTTCCACGTACTTGATTGACATGTTAAATTAAGAAACAAACAATTCTGTCCAACCGTTAACTCTCTTATCAATATAATATGTTAATTTAGAGGATTTAAAGTGCTAGTAGTGAAAAAAATAGTATATATACCACGGTAGAGAAGTCTATTATTGCCTTCGCACCTTACACCCCTGGGCGCAAGCGCCTCGAGATGTAATCTTGGTGCTCAGGCAATAATAGTGGACTTCTCTACCTTGATATATAATGTACTATTTTTCACTACTAGCGTCTGATGACATGATTATTAACCTTTTTTCCACTTGTAAAGTAGGCTTTCTCGGCATTTGTTCCAAGTGGTTAATAATTTTTTATTATTAACTAGTAGTCAATAATGAGAACTGTCACGCTGTCACGTTTAGAAAACACAACCCGAAATTTCGCTCAATGAACGTTTAGACAAGTTCTCTAAAACGAATAATTGCCACCATTCGCAATTTCCAGAGAAATTACATACCTAAAATTATCACATTTTGAAAAAATTCGAACGAAATTACTCTTTGAAAAATCTCAATGACAGAACAAAATACGGCCTGTTTGACTTGTACTTCCACGTACTTGATTGACATGTTAAATTAATAAACAAAAATTCTGTCCAACCGTTAACTCTCTTATCAATATAATATGTTAATTTAGAGGATTTCAAGTGCTAGTAGTGAAAAAAATAGTATATATACCACGGTAGACCTTCGCACCTTACACCCCTCGGCGCAAGCGCCTCGAGATGTAATCTTGGTGCTCAGGCAATAATAGTGGACTTCTCTACCTTGATATATAATGTACTGTAAGTCTGTTTTGTATCATTATTTCATTTCAAAGATTACAAAATTTCATTATATTGTAAAAATTACATTACCTTGTTTCTGTGGCAACGGCCGTTGCTATAGTTTCTAGTTTGTTGACATTGAATTTTTTCACTGAAAAATGGACGCTATAAACGTTGTGGGATGTTCCACTGTTCCCGATACAATCCTGTCGAAATCTCATGAAGCAACCGAAAAGTTAGTTCCTAAGAAGTCGGACACAAGGTATGAAAACTAGTACTAAGTGTTTTGCCAATTGAGGAACGAACATGGGGCGAAACAAGTAGAGGAAAACGTCATGTTGGCATACTGTTTGGATGCAGTAAGTTTTTGAATTGAGATTTTTTGCCTGGGATTCGGTGTTAAAGCGTCATGGGGCATGGAAAAGCTCATCGACGGCAGAAAAATACATCGAAGACTCGGTAGAAGGAAAAGTTAAGATTGCCCGTATGATACAACTGATGCAAGGCGGCGAAAATTTCATCGAAGTTCTACAGCAGAAGGAATCAAACATTACTAACTCGACATCCAGTAATAACCCAGGCGTTAGTGTTGAGGGCAATAGGTACAAATTGTTTCATTACAATCAATGTTAATGTTTGAAATAAAGAATTACAGCCAAATTTATGTTGGGGTTTTTAATTAATTGTGTGTAGATGTCAAATTTGATGTATACAAATAACAGTCCGGTAAGTGTTGCTTAGCGACACTTACCGGCTCTGATGCTGTAATAACTCACCTACCGGACTCAAAATGATAGTGTAATCGAACATCTACCGGACAGTATGAAATAATCGTATTTTTCGTACTTCCGAGACTAAAGTGACAACTTCACTCCATTATGACAAGGACTGAAGTGTCACTTTTTGTCCCGCCGGGATTAAATTTGGACGAAAATCCCGGAAGGTTGAAATTACTAACAAGGCAATTTCAGTAGGTTGTTCCACATTTTGTATGCGGCAGTACTTCTTAAACGCATCGTACTGCTGTTCATATAGTTTTTGGATTTCGGTGGTATCAATTCTTTACCTACTTTGGTTGCTTTTTATCAATATCAAATACACCACCAAAATTATGACACTAGCAATGACAGTTCCTATGGTAACTTGTTGGGCAGCGATTTTTTGAAAGAACGCGTTCTCTAACTCCATACATATTAAGTGTTTCAGTTTCGGAAGTACGAAAAATATCGTATATACCTTGCGACTGAAGTAATGGTCTTAATCCCTCAGGTAAATTATGGCCCTCCCTTCGGTCGGGCCATAAACTTTACCTTCGGGATTAAAAGTACTACTTCAGTCCCGCGGTATATAATATACTATTTTCGTCGACCTCTCGATAACAGCATAAATTACACCTTAGTATGTAGTAATCAAACTCATTAATGGTTAGAAACCATTATACGTTAGCAACCATTAATCGTTAGCAACCACTTATACATAACCATTATGCATTAGCAACCATTAATCGTTAGCAACAACTTATACATAACAACCATTTTATTAAAGGGAAATGATAATTCATTTTATACTAACATTCACTTTCGGCTACACTGAGAACTTCCATCCACCTAAACCATTTTATCCGGTTTTATGTAGTGAGATCAGCAGCCAGTCATTGTCGCCAACAATCTCAGAAAGCATAATCCTGTGGTGCTTCTCGTGATAAGGTTATTGTTAGTATTCGTTACTTTACTTTCAAATTGAGTACGTCGACACAGAGAATGAACTTTTCATATTCTTTACCCGTCTTTAAACTGATCTCTCTC
>NW_022170511.1:24937122-24939255 GCF_008802855.1 Photinus pyralis
TCGCTGGTTAAATCAAAATCCATTACGTCCCGTTTCGTAACATCAAAATCTAAGTGGAAACCGTATCAGTGATACCGTGCAGTAAAAGTTCCTTTGCGGTCGTCGAATAAACATTACGAGAGGATTAAGTAGCGCAATTAGCAATATCGCGAATACTTTTTCGGTAAAAGCAGCGCGGGGTAAATTTAGTAGCGAGATTCTAGAACTATCGAAAAATTATAAATGTACGAACAAACTTTTCCGGTGAATAAATCACAATCATTTCGAAACAAAATAAATGAGTTCGGTGTTTGACACGGAACTTGTTGGCCTTCCAGTGCCCTATTAATAAATTATATTGCGAGAGCGAAAAGCTGGTTCAAAGCAAATGATAAAAATACACGGCTCATTACCCGATCAACTACAAGGTAATCAATCGTACACAAAATCCAAAAAACTTCAGCAGTATTCCTTCCAGAGATCCAGTTTTAAGGGACCATCTCTTTGAGAAAGTCAGTACTGATTTGTACCATAGGGAAACGATTCTAGAAAACGCGATAATTAAGGTAACGCAATTCCTTTTGATTTGTATTAATATAACTATCGGTTCTCTTTAAGAAATTGCATTAAATTTGAAAGTAATGCGGAAAATTCTTTAAAAAATCGATCTTTGTAAATTGGCTGAATAGAGCAGAAGTGTTTCGTATAAAATAATATCGTTTGAACATATTTGGAAGGAATTTTCGTTTGAAATTGTCAGTTAAAGTAAGGCTATTCCTATATATGAGTCTAGTTTTTTCGCTAGCTATAAGATCATGTCTTATGTATAAAATTGTCATATTTATTATTGTCAATTGAGGGTTAAAAAAGGGGAAATTAGAAAGGAGACGTGGTAAAGGTGTAGGGATTACATTTTTAGTATTCATCGTAAACTTAAAAATTCAGTTAACATTCTATATATGCTTTTTTAATTCTTTCACGCCATATTTATATTTGTGTTGTTTGCTTGATTTATGCAGAATTCGTCTTCAGCTCGTTCAGAATCGGCGTAGGAATTACCTACTTAAAACTGTTAATCTGTTTGGAAAGCAAAACATGCAAAACTTTTACATACCACGGATCATATGCTCAATGTTCAGTCCGCCATATTGAATTGTTTATGAGCGACTAATGCCGCTTGGAATTTTTTGAATTGTTGGGTGGAGGAACACACGTTCGAGCTTTCATGTAAACTACCGCCAACCTCTTCGATCACTTATCGAGATCGGTTATAATTCCTCATATCTCGAGAACGGAGCGTGTCAGGACGATACTCATAAAATGAAAATGGGACGTCTGGACCTCGGTCTGGACGAGACATATTTGTGGAATCAAAACTTCAAATGCTAGCATCTCGAGAGTGTCGGAAGAGAGAACTCACAAAAGGAAAATGGAACGTCTGGACGAGACTTTAAATGCTAATATATTGAAAAATGAGGGCCTGAGGAGAAAACGAAACGTAAATTTGAATGGATATCAAGTTTGCATGCTACTACCAATTTGTCTCAGACTTTTTTGCATCCACTGCACTAAACTAGTGACCGGCCATTTTTTAAGTACATCCCAAAAAACGGATCTCTTCAAATTCAAACCTGAGATATATGTTCAATTTGCCAAAATGCTCCGAATGGGTGCGTATTCCAACAACTTCCTTCCCCTCCATCCAGCAAAGAGCTGTGTGCAGGTATGCCAAGTACCCTCCCTGATGCGTTGCAATGGTGTTAAACTACTTTTTGGAAGATCGTGTCCCAAAGTGCAAGTCGTTATTTTTGGTGATCAGAGCAAAAAATGCACAGTAGTGTTTAGTTTCAGGGCGTTACCACCTTTAAAAATGTTACCCAAGGGTGTTCGAAAGGTTAGTTGCCTGCTCTTTTGTCGCTTACTCGTCAGTGGCACAAAATATATGACTCTTTCTGAACTATTGTGTGTTAGAATATTAATCTCTGAATTAATGATCGTTTTTAGTACCGTTGTTACCTTATACAGTATACTACGTATTTTATGACTTCGTCTATCTAGGACAGATGAAGTATCACTTAGCGTAATGTAGAAATCAATACAGTCTCAAGCCAGGGTCTAAAGTAGGCGATTTAGGGATTGGTAAACAGCCCACAT
>NW_022170511.1:24939355-25141411 GCF_008802855.1 Photinus pyralis
ATTCATAATTTTCAAGGGTTTCGAAGAGCTTTCTACGGACTTTAATAGACATGGGCGTTTACATAATGTTGCCCAGTCAAACTAGGTTAAATTAAAAAAATTATAGTTTTCAAATTAGACCAAGATGTTCTTTGAATCTTCCTCTTGAACATATCCACAAACTACGTTTAGGGGGTACGCAACATACCACCATTTTGAATTTTTGGTTAAGAATTTAAAATACCGAATTTTAGGTTTAACGTTTTAATATTCAAGAGCCTTTAAAAGTGCAGATATGAAAAAGTATCAATAAACTCAAATAATACCACAAACTTAGCGCGCGCTCTTCCGAGTATCTGAAAACCTTTAGAAACGTTTTAAGAGTTTGACTGTGATTCCAAAGGTTTTCAAGAACCGCGAAAATACTCCTAATGTCCTCTGAAAACTGAAAAGGAACCTTTTAACTAATTTTTTACATTTTTTTTAAAGTAGTTCAATTACAACAAAAGTAGTTGCAATGTCACGTATACAACTATTCAACAACGCGAACGCCTAAATTTAAGGTTATGTCATCTGGGGCTTGTCCATATGAATTATGAGCGAAAACGTTGGTTATTGCGTGCTAATTAATAATATAGCATTAATTTAACGTTTGTAGTGCCTTTATTTTGCATAAGTTGCTTCTAAAGCAAGTTAAATGGTACGCTAAAAACCGCTTTATGTGCCCGTAGAGAATGCGCTTATCTGCTGTTTTCGCGTTTTTATATTAAAAGAGTGACCGACTTTCGTTTTTCAAGGATCACACGCTGTCGAACATACCTCCTCCCGGATTTGGGCCACCTCCGTCGACGATGCCGACCCCACCGATGATGCCACCCGTTCATATGCCACCGATGGGCGGCTTTCCGCCCATGATACCATCGTTCAGCGTACCGCCGCCCGGCTTTAACTCGTTTCCGCCTCATCCGACCCAAGGACAGGAATGGACAGAGCATAAGGCACCCGACGGTAGGACGTACTACTACAACGCGCTCACTAAGCAAAGTTCCTGGCAGAAACCTGACACGTTGAAATCCGCAACCGAGGTAAGCGAGGGCGTGGCCCAACTCTCTTCAACTGTCAATTTTAAGCTGCTACTGTCGCAATGCGCCTGGAAAGAGTACACCGCCGATAACGGCAAGGTCTACTATCACAATATCAACACAAAGGAGTCGCGCTGGGTCATTCCGCCCGAGCTGGAAGAAATAAAAAAGAAAATCTCGGATGAGGACAACAAGCGGCCATTGACTCCACCGGTCGCCGAGGTCGCCAGTCCGCTATCGGTGCACACAACTACGGGGGGAAATACGCCAACCATCAGTTCGCCGATTACCACCAATTCTGCGAGTAGGTTACGGTGTTTGACCGAGCACTTGTATACAGTTCACTTTTTAGGCATAAGTCCAGGCGGTAAGAGCGCCTTGGAGTCGGCGATGGCGGCTACGTTAGCCGCGATCAACTTGCCGACACCCCCACCCAAACAAGGTGAGCTAACTCCGGAATTTTGGAATTTTGAAACAATTTTGTAGATGAGGATTCGAATTTATCGACGCACAGCATACAACCGCCCGCCGAATCGCGTAATTCCACACCCGAACCGCGCGTCTTCAAAGACAAAAAGGAGGCGATGGAAGCCTTCAAGGACCTGCTGAAGGACTGCAACGTCGCGTCGAACGCCTCCTGGGAGCAGTGCCTGAAGGTGATCATAAACGATCCGCGCTACGAGACGTTCAAGAAGTTGAACGAGAAGAAGCAGGTGTTCAACGCGTACAAGACGCAAAAGCAGAAGGACGAAAAGGAGGAGAATCGGCTCAAGGCGAAAAAGGCGAAGGAGACGTTGGAGGATTTCCTGCTGAATTCGGATAAAATTACGTCCGCCACAAAGTACTATCGTTGCGACGAAATCTTCATTAATTTGGAGGTGAGTGGTCTGGTTTTTTTAATTTTTGAAAACAAAAATAGCCCAAATAGCCATAGGGATCACAAAGAAATTGTCCACACTGTACATATGTAGTTCAATATTTCATTTTTTGAAGATGAGTGGAGTGCTAGATGCTTAAAGAAGCATTTTTCTTAATTTTTGAACAGCTTCATATTTTTTGAAAGAAAAAACAGCCCAAATAACCTTGGGACTTAAAAAAAAATTGACCGCGCGGTAGGTTTGTAGTTCAATATTTCATTTTTTGAAGATGAGTGGAATGGTAGATGCTTAAAGAAGCATTTTTTTAAATTTTTGAACAGTTTCATATTTTTTGAAACAAAAAACAGCCCAAATAACCTTGGTACTTCGAATAAAATTGTCCGCGCGGTAGGTATGTAGTTCAATATTTCATTTTTTGAAGATGAGTGGAGTGGTAGATGCTTAAAGAAGCATTTTTCTTAAATTTTGAAACAGCTTCATATTTTTGAAAGAAAAAACAGCTAAATAACCTTGGAACTGTCAAAAAAAAATGGTCCGCGCGGTAGGTATGTAAGTTCAATATTTCATTTTTTTGAAGATGAGTTGTAGTGGTAGATGCGTAAAGAAGCATTTTTTTTAATTTTTTGAACAGTTCTATTTTTTGAAAAAAAACAGCCCAAATAACCTTTGGGACTTAAAAAAAATGTCCGCAGCGGTAGGTATGTAGTTCAATATTTCATTTTTTTTGAAGATGAGTGGAAGTGGGTAGATGCTTACAAGAAGCATTTTTTCTTTAATTTTTGAACAAGCTTTCATATTTGAAACAAAAAACAGCCTCAAATAACCGTGGTACCTTCAAATAAATGTCCGCGGCGGGTAAGGTATTATAATTCAATATTTTCATTTTTTGAAAGATAGTGTAGTGGTAGATTGCCTAATGAATTAATGGAAGCATTTTTTTTTTATTTTTTGAAAACAGTTTTCATATTTTTGAAACAAAAAACAGCCCAAATAAACCTTGGGACTTCAAAAAAAATTTGTCCGCCACGGTAGGTATGTTAGTTCAGATATTTCAATTTTTTTGAAGTGAGCTGTAGTGGTAGATGCTTAAAGAAGCATTTTTTTTAAGTTTTCGGAACAGTTTCATATTTTTTGAAACAAAAAACAGCCCCAAAATAACATTGGGACCTTTCAAAGAAAATTGTCCGCACGGTAGGTATGTAGTTCAATATTTCATTTTTTTGAAGGGTGAGTGTAGTGGTAGATGCTTAAAGATAGCATTTTTAAAAAATTCTGAACAGTTTCATAATTTTTTGAAAACAAAAAACAGCCCCGATACCTTGGGACTTCAAAAAAAATTGTTTCGCGGGCGGTAGGTATGTAGTTCAATATTTCATTTTTTGAAAGATGAGTGTAGTGTAGATGCTTTTAAAAAAGAAGCATTTTTTTTAAAATTTTTGAACAGTTTTCATATTTTTTGAGAAACAAAAAAACAGCAACAGCCCCAAAATAACCTTGGGACTTCAAAAAAAAATTGTCCGCGCGGTAGGTATGTAGGTTCAATATTTCATTTTTTGAAAGAGAGTGGAATGGTACGATGCTTTAAAAGAAGCATTTCTTTTAAATTCTTGACACGTTTTCATATTTTTTTAAACAAAAAACAGCCCCAATAACCTTGGGCTCAAAAAAAAAAATTTGTCCCGCGCGGTAGTAGTAGTTCAATATTTCATTTTTTGAAGATGAGTGGAATGGTAGATGCTTAAAGAAGCATTTTTTTTAAGTTTCGAACAGTTTCATATTTTTTGAAACAAAAAACAGCACAAATAACCTTGGGACTTCAAATAATTTGTCGGCACGGAAGGTATGTAGTTCAATATTTTTTATTTTTAACGTGAATATTCCCCAAATCTGTGTCACAGATGGTCATAAGAGGGTAAAGAACTACTTTCTAATTTTTTGAAAAGAAGCTCAGCGCAAATAACCTTGGAACTTAAAAAAAAATGGTCACGCGATCCGTATGTAGTTCAATATTTAATTTTTTTGAAAATGAGTGGGGTGGTAGATAATAAAGAAGAATTTTTAAAAATTTTTGAATATGAACATTCTACAAATCTTTTGCACAGAAGGAGGGTAGAGAAGTACTTTCTAATTTTTTGAAAAAAAGTACAGCGCAAATCACCATGGAACTACAAAAAAAGGTCCTCACAGCCGAGTAATGGAGGACCATTGAAAACGAATACTGCACAAATCGTGGCACAATGTTGTAAATTTTGATCCTTTGCTTCAACAGGTGTGGCAATCTGTGCCCGATTCCGATCGGAGAGAGATTTACGAGGATGTCGTTTTCGCCTTGGCCAAGCGAGAGAAAGACGAGTCTAAGGTACTGAAGAAGCGCAACATGAAAAAACTGGCGGAGGTTTTAGACAACATGGCCGACATCAACTACGATACGACGTGGAGCGAGGCGCAGGCCCTGCTGTTGGGGAACACCGCGTTTAAAAACGACGTCAACCTGCTCGGTAAGTAGTCGGGGGTTGGGTTCGTTTGCGTTTACTCGGTGTGTGCTAGCGATGGACAAGGAGGACGCGCTGATCGTGTTCGAAGAGCACATCCGTCAGTTGGAGAAGGACGAGGTCGAGGACAAGGAGAGGGAGAAGAGGCGCTTCAAGCGGCAGTGTCGGAAGAACCGCGACCAGTTCTTGGCGCTGCTCGACGCGCTTCACGAGGAGGGCAAGCTCACCTCGATGTCCCTGTGGGTCGAACTCTATCCGATTATTTCGGCGGACGTGCGGTTCTCCGCAATGCTGGGTACGTTTTTTCAATATAGTAAGTTGGCTTGTTTCGGTTAGTTTTAGATTGAAGTTTTGCGTTTCAGGACAGTGCGGATCGACGCCGCTTGATCTCTTTAAGTTTTACGTTGAAGACTTGAAGGCGCGGTTCTACGACGAGAAGAAAATCATACGTGACATACTGAAGGAGAGGGAGTTTGACGTTAAGATCGATACGTCATTCGAGCAGTTTGCCACCGTCGTCTGTGAAGATAAGAGGAGTGCCAGTTTGGATGCGGGAAATGTTAAACTTACGTATAATTCACTGTTGGAAAAGGTAAGTGACACTGAAAGGAAATTTTTCGTATTTTTTCACCGAACCAAAGACTTACTTACTCCCTTTCCTGATCATGCGCTTTTGGTTTATTTATTCGGCGTATTGGTGGAGATGCTCAATGGGAAATTTATCATATTTGTACGCTCATCAGGTAATGAGAGTTACACCTTACAGCGACAATCTTATCCTGCGAGCTGGTGAGGGTGCCCAAAGGGAAATTTTTCGTATTTGCACACCAAGCCATACGTTCGTGGGCAATTTGAAATTGATTCATAAAACGATTTAACCGAAACGAATTTAAACGGGCGTTGCATTTTAGGCGGAAGTAAAGGAGAAGGAGCGTCTTAAGGAAGAAAGTAAGCGCTTAAAAAAATTGGAGGTTAGCTTTAAAAATCTACTGCGCGAATTAAACGTCGATTACGAACTATCCTGGGAGGAGGTCAAGTCGAAGTTGGAGAACGAGGAGGAGTTTCAGGCGTTCGCGTCGGACAGCGAGAGGGAGAAGGTTTACAAGGTGAAATATTCGCTTTTGCGCGGTGACGCGTAGGTAACCGTTTGATTTAAAGGAATTCCAATACGAAATGGAAGAATCTTGCAGTCACCATCACTCACGATCGCGAAAGTCGAAGAAATCGAAGAAGAGTAAGAAGTACAAGTCGTCCAGCACCAGCGAATCGGAAGAGGAGCGCGGTAAGAAGAGCAAGCACAAGTCGAGAAGCGACACGCCCTCGTCGCCCGACAGCGGAGACGAGTACACCAAAAAGAAGAAAAAGAAGAAGCACAAGAAGAAAAGCGTATCTGTGAGTTCCTAATTTTACTTTTAAGGTTTTTTGCGGTTAAGAACTGTGTGCATGTCTCGATAATGTGTAACTGTTGCACGCTTTTATTTCTTCTTTAAACTGTGTGAGTTATTATTAAATTAAGACTGAAGATTACTGTACGTTATCTTTTAGTAATAAAGAGATCAAGTTAATCGTTTAGTAATAATAATATTTTAGAGCAGCTGCAAAGCGTTTGTAACTCTTTTTGTTTCTGTGATTGCCATAGCGGTCCCCATCTGAGGAACGTTCAAATCACAGGCCGGCCAAAACTCCTGCGACCGGTAAGGGCGAATTCTCCGAGTCCGAATTAGAAAAACAGAGGATGATGTTACTTGCTCAACTTAAGGAACCCGAGAGCGAATGATTTCCGCAATTGCCACAATGTATAATATAGATTTGGGTTTTAGTGTAAGATTTGGTCGTGTACATATAAACAGGGGTGTCGATGTCATTTCAGTGATGAAAATTAAACAAATTTTTTTAGCTGATTCAAGTTTATTTATTATAAATAAATAAATACACACACATCGTATGTACCTACTTAAAGCCTTTAGTGAATAAAATATACTCTGCTAACAACTCTCTCTAATTATAAAAAAAATTGGACCAAACTATTACGATAAATACGAACGATAGTGGAAGTTTTGCCTTAACACGCGTTAAGATCTTTTTGGATCATCAAAGGAGCCATTTATTAGACAAGACTGCCCTTTTTCATTCACTGGGAGCAGCGGTACTTCGAGTTTGGACGTCCCTGGAGATATTGGTGTTTACTTAAGGTTGTAGTGATCTTAACCGGCACTGCAATTTTGACTACCCTTACAGGTGGCAATTACTAGCAGCTCCATCTAACTGTCATGTCAAAATCTCGGCCGTTTCGCGCCCCTATGCTACGACTGAGTGGTACGTTGTGTTAAATTATGGCAATTTTGAAGATTTACTTCCAGGGGGTTTTCAATTCCGTAGGCTACTTGCGCGTCCTCAACACCTTCGGTATCGTGTAACACTGCCGTTTCAAAATTTTGGTTTTGTATTTTGCTCAAAATACAGTAATTTCCACATGTACCGCTTCATGGCGAACGTGAAAGAAGGTATGTCAGCGCCTTGTGCGATAAATAAATTTGGTATACCACGGCATACGGCAGGGAATTTAAAGACAATTATAATATCTGGTCTATACCCCCCAGAAGTAGTGCACCTTAACTTTTTCCATGATAATTGTTTAAAGGACCATAGGTTTATCCTTTTTTGCAGAAACGTTGCTTCTACAGAGCTCCGCAATGTCCTCATTTTACTCGCTTCCTCTTGTTCTTCATCTTCGATTTTGCTACGAAGATAAGAGATCGACACTTTTCCAAACGTTAACCCATTTTGTCACCTTTTTCATCAATCGTGTATAAAGTATTACGGATACAAGTACGTTATCTAGCCAAGATAACGCGATAAGAGTACAATGTAAACAGATAACCTTTAGTCGATCGCCGTCACTCGCAGCGGAATCCAAGGCGTTCCGACGCAAGCAAGATGTTTGGAAACAAAGTGAAGCGCTCGAAAACGTTTAACTCAAAATCGGACCCGGCAACTGCTGAATTGCCAGAATCGTCGCATTTTGCGCGCGCGACGCTGTCAAGCCTCAATTATTCGCGAAGCGTGTACGAAAAGTCAAATGTGTCAAGAATACGTAGGCTGTTTCGAAGCAGCAACTTGGAGAAGCGCAAATCGGTTTCTTTGGACGATGTCGAGCTGCAGAAGGGCGGATTCGATCGCGTGAGACGCGCGAGCATTCGCGGAGACGGTCACATGCAGAACGCGAAAAGTGTCTCCGAGTGCGAAATTCGTTGCGACACTATTTTAGAGTTTAATAAAGTGATCAGTGAGCTGCAGATACGGAATCGGCGGAGGAGTGATAAAGTAAGTTTTTTCAATTTTACCAGGGTGTTTACTGTTGGCGATATAGCTACGCGAAAATATCGCTCGGTTACAAATTAGTCCTTCGAGCCGAATCAAAATGATTTAGGTTTTATCATTGGTCATTTACCCGAAAAAAAACTAGATGATATCTTTCATGGTAGGTATTCTAATTAAAGGTCTCAACAAAGCAACTGGGGGTTTGAGGAGGGGGGGGGGGGAACTGGATTTATCCTTCAATGGTACTCTAATGAAATGTCTCAACGCAAGGAATTAATTTCGACCAAAGAAAAAAAAAGAAAGTAAAAGAACGGAGTATAGAGGGAAGGTAGATTAACGATGGCCATCAGACAGACAGAGACAAGAATGGGCAGATGGGAAAAGCGACCGAGAGTGTGGGATCTGATGAACCGCGCGCGGGGGAAAGATGAAAAGAAAGAGAAAAAAGGAGTGAGACAAGGAATAAACGAATGCAAAAATGAGAAAGTTTCACAATATTTCTCTTTCTTTGGTCCTTGAGCTGAAGAAACGAAAGTAGGAGGGAGATAGAGAGAGGGTGTGAACAGACAGAGGAAGCGCAGAAGTGAGGGTGTGAGAGAGAAAATCCCTTTACGTTTAATGTTCCTTTTTTTATCTGCAGAAAATTTTGAGATAGGGTGAGATAGCGAAAGAAAAAGACAGAGAACGAGGAATATCTGTTTAAGAATATGTATAGGTACCAAATTTGGTTCCAATCGCTTTAGCCGAAAATGAGGGTGCAGACGTAGCGACATCATCGAGATTTTGCTTGATTCGGATTCCTGGTGCTTCTCCGTCCAAAAAGTGGGGAGGGGAGGTCATTTGAGAGAGACAGATAAGGGGGACGGTGACACGGGGACATTTATTTTTGAACGTTGTGTTTTGATTTTCTTTATTTTAGAAGAGATAGAGACAGGAACAAGAATAAAATGGAGGGACAGGTACAGAACCAGCGGTAACATCTGGGGAGATAGGGGGCGAGGAATAGAGAGAGGTGAAGAGTGAGAAAGCAAAAAGTAGTAAGCAAAGTTGAAAACATAGCGGCAGGAGATTAGAAGAGAGAGAAAGCAGAAGAGGAATGGGAGAGAATAAAAGACGAAAATCGAAAGCGTGCGCGAGAAGGGAAATCCGAAGGTAATAAGCGAGGAGAGTGGGATAGAGAAAGGAAAGGGGAGAGAGATTGGTAGTGAAACAAAGTGAAATGGGAAGCGTAAGACGGGAAAGGGAGGAGAGTTTTGAGAAAGAGAAGCAGGTAGAGAAGAGAGTGAGAGAGAAATGGACAAAGAACCAAAGAAGGAGAAATATATAGCGATTAAGAATTGTGGAGGGAGAAGTGAGAGCGCGCGAAAGTTATACAGAAGGGGAGACGGAGAGGACAAGACCGTAAGACCAACTTGGAGCAAAAGAAAGGGGAGTAGGAATGAGCATCTCTTCGAAATTTTATCAACTCTTTTGAAAATTAGGTACTTTGGAATTCCCTTTAAAATGTTCTGGAATCAATCTTAAAGGCACACGAAAGACAAGCAATACTAAAGTCTTATTTTTGCTCGCTCAGCAATTGCGGGAGGCGGTGGTTGGTATTTCCTAATTCTTATAATTAGTTAATTTTTTGAGATAGAGCAAGATAGATTAAAAAGGAAGCGAACAAAAGAAAAAGACAGCGAACAAAGAGTGAGACAGATGAGAGAGAAGGAACACGATACGAACAGAGGAAAAGTACGAAAGTGGGGAGTAGTAGGTACAGAGGGAAACTGAAAAGAAAAGAAGCGAAAGAACGTGAAATAGAGGGAAAGGTATAAAAAGAGCTAAAGAAAAGGAAGCGAGAGAAAAAATGAAAGAGTGAAAGTAACAGGCAGATGACGGTGAATGACGAAAAGAGGAAGAAAATTCGGGACAGAATTGATTACCCCTAGCACTTCCATAGTGATTTTTGGGGAAAGAGAATCAAACGTTGATAAACAGGGCGGTCACCTTCCCTTCATTCCTAGGGGTATGCCATATGTCTAGTCCATAACTTTTGATTGAGACGTCCGATCGAAAAAGTACGAATTGTTTTAGATTCTACGCACCAAAATTAATAAGAAAAAGTGTTTTCCCGAGAAATTTTGGGGTAGTCGATTTTTGGTAAAAAAAGATTATACACTGCCTTTTTTTGAGCCCCCCCAAAAAAATTGTCTCAGATCGACCGGGAAACATTTTCTTATAGAATGTGGCATGTAGAATCCATAATTTCAAACAGTTCCAAGATTGGGCTACTAGTTCAAAAGTTACAGCCCTTTGAATTTTCTTTCGAAATTGGTTTCTAGTCAATAACTTTTGATTGAGAAGTCTGATCGAAAAAGTACGAATTGTTTTGGATTCTACGCACCAAAATTAATAAGAAAAAGTGTTTTCCCGAGAAATTTTGGTGCAGTCGTTTTTTGGTAAAAAAGGAAGGTTATCACTGCCTTTTTTTGAGCCCCGAAAAAAAATTCTCTCAGATCGACCCGGAAAAAAATTTTTCTTGTAGAACGTGGCCTGTAGAATCCATAATTTCAAACAGTTCCAAGATTGGGCTTCTAGTTCAAAAGTTACAGCCCTTTGAATTTTCTTTCGAAATTGGTTTCTAGTCCCATAACTTTTGATTGAGAAGTCTGATCGAAAAAGTACGAATTGTTTTGGATTCTACGCACCAAAATTAATAAGAAAAAGTGTTTTCCCGAGAAATTTTGGTGCAGTCGAATTTTGATAAAAAAAGCCTTTTTTTGAGCCCGAAAAAAAATTGTCTCAGATCGACCCGAAAAAAAATTTTTCGTGTAAGTGCTTACATCATACTTTTTTCGGAAATAGAGTACCTCCGGGGGGTGTGGGGGTATGGAATACCCCCAGCAAAGAGAGAACTTCCAACAATAGATTTTCCTTTATTACCCCTGGCAGTTTCATGGTGGTTTTTGGGAAAAGGTAATCCAACATTTGTAAACTGGACGGTAACAATCCCTTCTTTCCTGGAGGTATTCCATACCTCCCAGATACCACGGTATACTATGTTCACCTGAAATCATGGATCAGCCTCCCACGGCGGTTTTAAGGAAAAGACAGTGGTTTTGTTCAGAAAATGTTCGTGTAAGTGCTTACATCATACGTTTTTAGGAAATAGTGTAGGTACCTCGGGAGGGGGGGGGGGGGTTTAAAAATTAATTTTATCTGTCATTGTATTCTAATTAAAGGTCCCAACGAAATGAACCGTTTTCTGACCTTCATCTTTCTGTCCTCTTATCAAAATACGGGGGGGGGGGGGGGGGGGGGGAGGAGTGGAACGAGTTTTATCCTTCATGGTACTCTAATGAAAGGTCTCCGCGAAAGGAATTAGGTATTTCTACCAACCATAGCCCTCCTCCTCGACCTCTTATCGTGATCGGGTATATTCCCTTATACCTCAAGAATGGATTGTCGGAAGAGAGTACTCACAAAGGGCGATTGAGACGTTTGCAAGAATTATATCCATTGGTGATGTCAAAACAAAAGATATTTCGGTTGAAAAGTGCGCTTTATCTGCACAATGTATAGGTACTTGTTTTGTATTAAAATGGATAAAATCTCAAGCTATTAAATTAGTCGTAGAGATAAAGTAGAGTATATTACTCGCAATAATGGCTATTATACTCTCGGAATTTTACTCCTCGCCACTGAAGCGGCTCAATTCGTAAATACTCCTCGAGAATAATAGCTATCATTATTGACTCGTGATATATAATCTACTATTACGAGGATGTTAGTGTTTAAGAGTCTTGGAGAGTCTCTAAAAGTGAAGCTTCATAAGTATTTAGAGGTCGTCAATAATCTTTTAGGAGCTTTTGGCGCGGGAAGACGCAGATGGTGCAATATTGGGGCGCATAAAAATGGCGCCAATGATATAATCCGGAATAAAGGCGGCTTATTTAAAAAGAAGCGGTCAATTCCAGGGGTTATCGTAGATAGAGGGAAGTAAAGCGTTCGTCAATGGCACACACTGTTTGTAAATTACTTAATTTAGTCCACATTCATCAACAAATACTCCCCACTTTCCCTTTTTCTTATCCAGCAGTAAACTGCGTGCATTTTCTAGAATTTCCTTATCTTTATTTGTTATTTCCAAATCGGGCGAGCAAATGTTTTGTAAGAGCGCCCAGTCCGAGCCGGGGAATCATTTAATTGCGAGCGTTAATTAAATAATTTAAGGGCACTTAAGAGTATGACTAACACGATCGGGGAGTGTCTTATCAATAAATAAAGCCGACTCTTGTTCAGTTCGTGAAGACGACGCGTCGCATCCAGGCCGCGTCATTTCAATTTATCAACAAAAATTAGGAGGAAAGGGGGCACCGGATGAGGCTTTTTCTCATATCCGGAGATGCCGTAACGCGAATGTAGTTTTGTTACATAAAAATTGGGAGTCGCGGCGACATGTTCAAGTATCGCGGCGACCTGGACGATTGGCTGGGCAATTTGCGATACCTGACCGAGTGTTACGACCCGTGCGTGCCGTGCGTCGATAGTGAAAGTGCCGATGACGATAGCATGAGTAGTGAAAGTGGACGAAATTACAAGAGGTCTCTCAGCGGTTCGTACGAGAACATTTGGAATTGCACGACCGATTTCGGCGACGCGACGCGTTTGAAATACGGCCGCGTCTGTCGCGTCTCGTTCGAGTTCGACGACTGCGTCGAAATTTCGCCGGTCATTTTCGCGCGTATCGAACTCTCAATTCCGACGGACATCGATCGATGGAAATCTGATCTGATGTACGAATACTGCAGCGAGGATGACGTCGATCAGGTACGTTCGATTCGAAAACTGCGGGATGCGATAAGATAAAAACGCGATTTTCGGGGAAAGTTTCCTTTTGCGCCGAGATAATGGAAACCGACCGCGGCATCCTTCGCGTGAGACTAATTCACTTTGTATTTTCAAATAATAATTAATTCATGTCTATTTATAACTTGTGATGCGTAAAGGTCGTACAGATCTACAAGATTTCTGCTTGGAGCGAATGGAGAAAATAGCGATTAACGTAAAAACAACTGACGTCATAGGGTGAATAATGTTTACCTTGTGATTATGACGCTTTGTCCATTAACGCGCATCTCTCCAATCTGTCCTTTAAATATAACAGAAATTTAAACCAACAATTTCACTGCTTCCTAAAACGGGTATGTAAAAGCATTTTTTAAGACAACCACCGACAGGGGGAAGGGCGTCTTGTCGCATCTTCCATGAATCGCATATTTCGCAACACCCTCCACTTTTACATTAGGTATCATATTAGCCGCCGATTGAGCATAAACCGCCCTTCTTCATAGAAAGAAAGATTGCTTGTAGCATCCTCCACAGATCGTATTTTTTTAGAGCACCAGCTGTTTTTAAGTATATGAAGCACTTTTTCGGTGTCGATTGCCCTTTAGATCATAATGGGAGAAGCGCTGCTTATCGGGTAATAGATACGAACTTAAAAGAAACTTAACGCGAGGAAGGGGCATTAAAGGACTTTGACACTCTAAACCACTTAGGAGGGTCTTGTAGATTCTTTGAGAGAAGAAGCGACTTCCAAGAGCTCTTTAGGGTTTCAAGGGTCGACTATCGAGCACTATTCAAGAATAAAACATAAATAATTAAATATTTTTAGAAGCCTCGGCACTCTCTTGGTCACTTTCGATTAAGGATAATCGAATTTTTTCTTTCCTGGGGGGTGGGGGTACATAAATATTTAGAATTTATAAGCATAATCGAACTCTTTTTCCTGGGCGGTCACCCAGACCCCTAGGTGCTACGTTCCTTTCCAAAATATTTAGAACACTCAGCACTCTTGATCACTTTAGATGAAGGATAATCGAACTCCCTTTCCTGGGGATATTCCAAACCCCCAGGGGCCACATTCCTTTTCAAAATATTTAGAACCCTCCGCATTTTCTTGATCACCTTCCATGAAGGGTAATTGAACTTTTTTTCCTAGGGGATATTGCCTGGGGAGTATTCCATATCTCCACACTCCCGGTGCTACGTTCCTTTCCAAAATATTTAGAATCATTTTCGATTAAGGGCAATCGAATTCTTTTCCTGGGGACATTGGGTTGGGGGGGGAGGTATCTTGTACCCCCCAGACCCCCGGTGCTACATTCCTTTCCAAAATATTTAGAGCACTCGGCACTCCTGATCACTTTAGATGAAGGATAATCGAACTCCCTTTCCTGGGGATATTCCAAACCCCCAGGGGCCACATTCCTTTTCAAAATATTTAGAACCCTCCGCATTTTCTTGATCACCTTCTATGAAGGGTAATTGAATTTTTTTCCTAGGGGATATTGCCTGGGGAGTATTCCATATCTCCACACTCCCGGTGCTACGTTCCTTTCCAAAATATTTAGAATCATTTTCGATTAAGGGCAATCGAATTCTTTTCCTGGGGACATTGGGCTGGGGGGGGGGAGGTATCTTGTACCCCCCAGACCCCCGGTGCTACATTCCTTTCCAAAATATTTAGAACACACAGCACTCTCTTGATCACCTTTGATGAAGGGTAATTGAATTTTTTTCCTAGGGGATATTGCCTGGGGAGTATTCCATATCTCCACACTCCCGGTGCTACGTTCCTTTCCAAAATATTTAGAATCATTTTCGATTAAGGGCAATCGAATTCTTTTCCTGGGGACATTGGGCTGGGGGGGGGGAGGTATCTTGTACCCCCCAGACCCCCGGTGCTACATTCCTTTCCAAAATATTTAGAACACTCGGCACTCCTGATCACTTTAGATGAAGGATAATCGAACTCCCTTTCCTGGGGATATTCCAAACCCCAGGGGCCACATTCCTTTTCAAAATATTTAGAACCCTCCGCATTTTCTTGATCACCTTCCATGAAGGGTAATTGAACTTTTTTTCCTAGGGGATATTGCCTGGGGAGTATTCCATATCTCCACACTCCCGGTGCTACGTTCCTTTCCAAAATATTTAGAATCATTTTCGATTAAGGGCAATCGAATTCTTTTCCTGGGGACATTGGGCTGGGGGGGGGAGGTATCTTGTACCCCCCAGACCCCCGGTGCTACATTCCTTTCCAAAATATACTCTCTTGATCACCTTTATGAAGGGTAATTGAACTTTTTTTCCTAGGGGATATTGCCTGGGGAGTATTCCATATCTCCACACTCCCGGTGCTACGTTCCTTTCCAAAATATTTAGAATCATTTTCGATTAAGGGCAATCGAATTCTTTTCCTGGGGACATTGGGCTGGGGGGGGGGAGGTATCTTGTACCCCCCAGACCCCCGGTGCTACATTCCTTTCCAAAATATTTAGAACACACAGCACTCTCTTGATCACCTTTGATGAAGGATAATTGAACTCTTTTTTCTCTAGGGGATATATTGCCTCCATACCCCCCAGACACCCCGGTGCTGCACTCCTTTCAAAAATATTTAGAACACTCAGCACTGTCTTGATCACTTACAATTGAAGGATAATCGAACTCTTTTTTTCCTAGGTGATTAACCCCCCAGACCTGCTGGTGCAACATTCAAAACCCTCCGCACTCTCTTGATTATTTTCGATGAAGAGCAATCAAACTCATTTTTCCCTGGAGGGTATTCCATACCCCCTAGATCCCCCATGTACCACATTCCTTCCCCAAATATTTAGAACTCTCAGCACTCTCTTCATCACTTTCGATGAAGGGTAATCGAATTCTTTATTCCTAGGGGGTATTGGCCTGGAGGGCATTCATACCTCCCAGACACCCCGGTGCTCCATTCCTTCCTAAAATATTTACGCCCTGTTCGAGGAAGATTCATTTTTTCCTGGGAGTATTGGCGTGGGGCTATTCCATATCCCTCAGACTCCCACCCGGGTAGTGGTACATTCCTTCCCTGAGTATTTAGAACCCTCAGCAGTCTCTTGGTCACTTTCGATTAAAGGTAATCGCATTTTTCCTAAAACCGGCTGCTTTTACATGGACCGTCTTTTTGGTGTCCATCCATCATAATCAGAAAAGGGCTGCTTGCCGGGTATCCCTTCTTCCACCTTCTTGTATCTCTTTGCTTTTATATTTCTTCATGCATTTCTTGATCTTCTTTTGTTTTACCTTCTTGACTTGACTCTTCTAGCGTTCAGTCTGTCACCGTTCTTCTTTCCCTCTTTTCCTTTGTTGGCCTCCTTGTTCATCTTGTATTTTATTGTATGTTCTCCTGCATCTTACTATACTTCTAGCTCTTCTGTTTTTTACTTTTTCTCCCTTTTTTCTGGTTCTCTACGCTCCTCTTACACCTTCTTTCTTGATCTTCATAAGCTTCTTGTATCTTCTTCATGCATCTTCTTCTATACCTCGTTCTTCTTAGATCTTATATCTACATGGCCCTTTTGGTTTTGTTGCCTTTAATTTCAAGCTATTCTTGGTTTACTTTTTAATTGTCGCACGATAAGTAAACCTAGGATTTTGAAAATCCTGAGTCCACGTTCTTGAGTATCCAAAGTGCTGCTAACTGCTCGAATCGTGTCCATTTGGGGACTGAAATTTTACCATTATCTACTTTTGCGCATAGGATTTTCGAGATCGTAATACTGCTCTTCGGTTCGGCCAGCGCGCAATGAATAAACCCAACCTAGGATTTTGAAAATCCTAAGCCCACATTTGAATATCCCCCTAGGTTTAATTGTAATTTTGTAATATTTGAATGCTCTGACAAGGCAACGCAACGCAATCTTCATATTCGAAATATACAGTTAGAATATCACACATTTTTGATACAGAGCTCTTTTGCTCGGCAAGCTTACGATAAGTAAACCTAGGATTTTGAAAATCCTAGAAATTTTAGTCTAATTCTACACCTAGGAATTTTGAATGTACAGTCGTAAAAAAACAGAATCTTAAAAATCTACGATTACGATGTCCACATTTCTAAAGTTCGCAATGAGCAGACCTAGAAAATATTAATAAGAAAAAGTGTTTTCCCGAGAAATTTTGGTGTAGTCGATTTTTGGTAAAAAAGGAAGGTTATACACTGCCTTTTTTTGAGGCCCGAAAAAAAAATTGTCTCAGATCGACCCGGAAAAAAATTTTCTTATAGAATGTGGCCTGTAGAATCCATAATTTCAAACAGTTCCAAGATTGGGCTGCTAGTTCAAAAGTTACAGTCCTTTGAATTTTCTTTCGAAATTGGTTTCTAGTCTATAACTTTTGATTGAGAAGTCTGATCGAAAAAGTACGAATTGTTTTGGATTTTACGCACCAAAATTAATAATAAAAAGTGTTTTCCCGAGAAATTTTGGTGCAGTCGATTTTTGGTAAAAAAGGAAGGTTATACACTGCCTTTTTTTGAGGCCCGAAAAAAAAATGTCTCAGATCGACCCGGAAAAAAAATTTTCTTATAGAATGTGGCCTGTAGAATCCATAATTTCAAACAGTTCCAAGATTGGGCTACTATTTCAAAAGTTACAGCCCTTTGAATTTCAAAGATCCTAGGTACAGATTCCTGAATATCTAAATTCTTTCTAATTTTTGACCCTAGATCTTGTTTAAATATGGTAATTTTATGATTTTCGAGTCCTGTCGTCACTAGGGTTTTTGATGGCTTCAAATTTGAAAAATGGAGTCCGAGAAGAACTCGGCTTTCCGGTCAAGTAATCGTGCTATAAATAAACCTAGGAACTTTAAAATCCTAGATCCATATTCCTGAATATCGTAGGTGTTGCGAATTGTAAAACCCTAGGTCTCATTTAAATATTGTAATTTTATCATTTTCCTGCAACTAGGGCTTTTAAAAATGTAAATCTTCAAATTTGAAATATATAGTCGAAGAAGAGCAAAATACTAAAAAAATCTACTTTTAATACCAGATCTCTCGGGAATAGCTCGCGATAAATAAACCTAGGATTTTGAAAACCTTGGGTTCACGTTTCAAAATATCCTGTGTTGCTAATTGTTCGAGTCTTACTCGAGACTGCAATTTTCCTAGTTTTGCATCTAGGGCTTTCGAAATCGCAACCCTGCCCCCCAGTTCAGCAAGCGCAAATGAGTAAACACAGGCTTTTGAAGAGCCTAGGCACAGATACCTGAATATCTGAAGTGTTGGTAATTGTATGACGTTTGGTCTCATTTAAATATTTTAGTTTTATAATTTTTGACTCTTGCACCTAGGGCTTTTGAAATAGTAATCTTAGGCTTCGGTTCAGCAAGTTTACAGTGCGTAAACCTAAGCTTTTTAATATCCTAGGAACACAGTCCTGAATATCTTAAGTATTGCCAAGTGTTTGGTTAGGGCTTTTGAAATTGCAATGTTCAAAAATTGAAATATGAGTAAACCTAGGCGTTTAAATATCCTAGGCACGCATTGCAGGATATCGTAATTGTTTAATCCTGGTCCATGTTTCATAAATTTCAAGCCCTAGCTAGGGCTTTTGATATCACAGTCTTCGAATTGAAATTATCTCTCGTTTTCCACATTTCAATACTAGGCAAGCCCCCGATGAATAAGCCTAGGCTTCTGAAAATCTTAGTGCCCGCACTCCTGGAAATGCTGCTTGCCGTTTGAAACCTTGAACTGATTGCAAGATTTTTGATTTCTGCCACTCGAGCTTTTGGAATCTCCAAAAACCTATGCCGTCCAAAAGCAAGAGCGCGACAACGAGTTCGCGCTCGCAATAACAGATGTCGCACGGGTCGGCGCGCTGAATATCGTAAATCGGATTAAATAATTACATTGTAGGTCTATCAGCACATTTTGTAACGCCCGTAATCTTATCAGTCGACCGCGCGAGACCATGTAATTCACATGATATGAAGTTCCTCTTGGGGCCGCGCGCGATTACTTACTCAACGGCGCCCTTACAGTGTGTTTTCTTCGGTGGACGCGCGAGTGATCTTTTAAGTAACACAAAAAAAAGATGACTTACGACTATGATCACGGATGAAGATAAATTGATCAAGGAAATGATGGTAGGAATTTCATTTTCGTTTAATCTAATCTTTGGGCTGAGGTGGTGATTTACTGAGCGCGGCGACGAAGGGTAACGGAGCGGCAGCTGCGGTGCATTAACTTTTTTTCCTGTTTCTATTATGTCATTAAAAGAGAGTTGTTGTTAAACAAACGCCTCGGTCGGATTTGATGGGGGAACGCAGACGACATGCTCTAATTAGAAAGTGTGCGTTTAGTTCAGATGAGCCTGGCATTTCGCGGTTTTTGTTTTAGACGCGTGGTGCATGCCTAATGCGTTGATTTGTTGTACACTGCGCAAATTTGTTAACAAGCTCAAATGGAACGAAACCGAATTTAGATTGCTGCGATATGCGTCCGATTAGCATTCGTTCATGCGGGACAAAGTAAGGTATACACGCGGTGGCCGTTTTTATCAATGTCACGGCCTATAAGCTTTAAAAGCCTACCCACGGTGCGAAACAATTGATATTTAAAGAATGGACCAATAAAAACAATTTTTGCAACTTCGGCTTCTCTTTAATAGCGAATCGCACCGTATTCGTCTTATATGGTAATGGGGGTACCTCAGGGTTCAATACATGGCTCACTCAGTCTACTATTAACCGAGATAAACCTTAATTTGTTACGAAAATCTCGATCTCTGAGACTATTTTTTTCTAATTTCAAAGAATATACACAAAATTTCATTTTTTCGTAATTTTTAAGGTCCATAGTTCTTAAACAAAGGGGTGATTATATTAGCGTAATATACCTAGTGAGGTGGCAATTTATAGCAAGCTTAGAAGGATCAGTTACCCAAATTTTGAAGACTCCTAAAGTGAACTTTGGGTGCCAATCAACAAAATTAACCTTGAGACCTCTATCTGCATTATTACAGGGATCGAATAAACTCACGATTTCCATGATTTTACACAAACGAAATTTATTCCACACACACGCAAATGAAAGTAAACTTAAAATCGTAATTATCAAAATTGAATTCCAACAGCGTCCGATTAAATGAAAAATGAAATAAAATCAAGAAATCTTGGACTACTTACAGTTTTCGGTTACAAATCTCAATAAAAATCCGAGCGCATAGAGCAATAGGAAACAACGCACTTAACCAAGACATAACGCGCTAAACTTGCTCTTCTTAAATTCTTTTCCAGGCAGGTTGTAGAAACCTTGATTGTTTGATTAGTAATTAAACGACCCGTATTCACTTCAGGCGACTGGACCTAAACCTCAACGTCCAACCCGACATTGATGTTTACACAGCAATATGTTACATATGTATTATATACCACGTAATTCAGTATGCTTATTGGGAGCATATCTTTGGTTTCATATAGAAGTTGTCCAATTTAAAAAGGAGCTAATCGTATTCTAAAAGAGGTATATTACATTAGCCCAATACAGTCTAATGTCAATTTATAGTTTATTATTTTTATTTTTTTTAAATTTTTTAATTCGGGTATGAGCATAAGTATGAATTGAGAGCTTAGTTTTTTTAAATTTCTTAAATGGAATCACTATAGACAGAATATAGCACAATAAATAAATTATTTAAACTTTGAATTAGACTATAGCTTAATTTTTTTAAATGTTGACTTTAAGAATTTATAATTTTTTTAAATGTCTTAGAATATAACGCAAAAATCAATTTCTTTAAAAACTATATTAAGCGATTAAATGCAGGTTTTTAAAAGGAGTATTTCACTAAAAACTGACATTTTTGAATTTTTAATCGACTATAGTTAGGTAAATGTAATTGTATTAGCATATATCTAGTACAGTTTCAATTTGTAGCTAATTTTGAAAAAAATTTTTAATTAGAATACACATAATTTTTTTTATTTTTTGATTAAAACCAATTTTTTTTTATTTTAAATTTAATTAATCTAATTTTTGGAGAGAATAATGGTATCAAAAACTAATTTTTTTAAATTGTAATTTATATGAAAAAAAAATTATCAGCTTTGTGTAATCTAGATTCAATTTATAACTTTCTAGTATTTGACCATAGTCCTCAAGAGGTACTTATGTTACTTGTATGCCATGTAAACTGAATTTATAATTTTATTTTTTTAATTTTTGAAATAAAATATTTAAAATTTTCAAAAATGTTTTAGATAGAATTTATTTTTGAAACTTTGAATCACACTGTTCGCCTAATAGTGGACAAACAAAAACGTAAATTCTATTAGCCGAGTAAAGATTTTAATTTTTTTAAATGTTTAATTCTCAATAGTAATCATAACCAATTATGAGATAGTTTTAATTCATACTTTGTTTTAGTTTTTTTTAAAGAATTCAGCACCAAAACTGATATTTTTTAATTTTTAAATCGACCATATTTTTTTGATTAGAATATAAGAACAAAATTTGATTTTTCTTAAATGTTTGTTGGACTATATTCAATGATTGAATTCTATGTATGTTATATTTTCAAATCATAATTACTTTTTTCATGTTTTAAAAATTAAAAGACAAAACGGGTTTTTTCTCGGATTTGTTAAAATCTTTACTTGACAGTTTTTTTTTAATAAAGTATTTATTATCATTAAATGTCTTAGAATATAACGACAAATATATTTTTTTTAAAACTTTTATCCAACGTAGGTCCGTAGGCCAATCGTTGTCAAAAAAAGAAGTAATTCTGTTGGCCGAGAATAACAGTTTCAATTCATAATTCATTTTTTTATTTTTTAAATGGCATAAAGGACCATAAATTGAGTTTTTTTCGTTTTTTAGTACTTGGACTCAAAGAGGTCATTATATTAATATAACCTCAATTTGTACCTTGTGTTTTTTGAAGTTTCTTAAAGAGAGTGTTTATAATATTAGAGAAAAAACAGCTTTTTTCAAATTTTGTAAAAGTGCTGCATCAGAAGCGCCACGGCGTCTCGGGATTTCCGGAATATTCGCTACAATACATAATAGCATTATGCGGGTCACTCTGTAATTGGGCGCATGCCTGTTGAGGGCCCAAAAAAACAAGAGAGGGATAAGTAATAACATTTTTGTTTAATTTGCTGTTTTAGGCATTCAGTATTCATTGACTCATTAGCAGTTTAGTTGTTTTGTACAGGAAGTTCCCATTTTCGACACTTTTATAATATGCTAACGAAAAAGAAATATGGGCGTCATGTGCTCTTTTTGGGTTAGACTTGAAATGGTAAAATCAAAATTTGAAAATATTCGCTCGCTTAATATATACGGGGGAAATAAAAAAATTATCAATTTCAGAATTAAGAGAGATACAGATGTGTTTTACAAAAGTTTCTTTATAATGATTGTTGAACAATCTGCCGTTTTCTAAATAAGTACACGTGGTTAGGTAAAAAAGTTATAGGATTTAACCTCATTTTTTAAATGGAACATCCTGTATAATTTAATTTGAAAATATATAGCATATTGACAAAAAGGTTCTAGTGATTAAAAAAAGATTAAAAATGAGAATCTTTTTTAAATATCAATATATTTTTGAATAAAAAATTTAATATTCTATCTTTTTAGATTTATATCTACAGGGTGTCCTATGAAAATGAGGTTAGGTCCGATAATTTTTTGACCCCAATTTTACCCAATACTTATTACTTATAGAAAATGTAAAGTCATTCTGAAATTGACAATTTTTTGTCTGTCCCCCGTATCTCCTGAGCAAATTGATTTAACCATTTTAAGTTTGACCCATAAAGAGTACATGACGCCTATAAAAGTGAGTAAATTTTTCATGTGGGACTCTCACATTGTAGGTACACATTTCAATTCATAATTCATTTTTTTATTTTTTAAATGGCATAAAGGACCATAAATTGAGTTTTTTTCGTTTTTTAGTACTTGGACTCAAAGAGGTCATTATATTAATATAACCTCAATTTGTACCTTGTGTTTTTTGAAGTTTCTTAAAGAGAGTGTTTATAATATTAGAGAAAAAACAGCTTTTTTCAAATTTTGTAAAAGTGCTGCATCAGAAGCGCCACGGCGTCTCGGGATTTCCGGAATATTCGCTACAATACATAACATTTTTGTTTAATTTGCTGTTTTAGGCATTCAGTATTCATTGACTCATTAGCAGTTTAGTTGTTTTGTACAGGAAGTTCCCATTTTCGACACTTTTATAATATGCTAACGAAAAAGAAATATGGGCGTCATGTGCTCTTTTTGGGTTAGACTTGAAATGGTAAAATCAAAATTTGAAAATATTCGCTCGCTTAATATATACGGGGGAAATAAAAAAATTATCAATTTCAGAATTAAGAGAGATACAGATGTGTTTTACAAAAGTTTCTTTATAATGATTGTTGAACAATCTGCCGTTTTCTAAATAAGTACACGTGGTTAGGTAAAAAAGTTATAGGATTTAACCTCATTTTTTAAATGGAACATCCTGTATATTTTAATTTGAAAATATATAGCATATTGACAAAAAGGTTCTAGTGATTAAAAAAAGATTAAAAATGAGAATCTTTTTTAAATATCAATATATTTTTGAATAAAAAATTTAATATTCTATCTTTTTAGATTTATATCTACAGGGTGTCCTATGAAAATGAGGTTAGGACCGATAATTTTTTGACCCCAATTTTACCCAATACTTATTACTTATAGAAAATGTAAAGTCATTCTGAAATTGACAATTTTTTTGTCTGTCGCCCGTATCTCCTGAGCAAATTGATTTAACCATTTTAAGTTTGACCCATAAAGAGTACATGACGCCTATAAAAGTGAGTAAGTTTTTCCTTTGGGACTCTCACATTGTATAGGTACACATTTCTTTGTATAACAATCACCCTAGCTTTTCGTGGGCTACCGCAAAAATCAATTTACAATTCCAACAACGGGCACAGGAAATGGTTAATTATTTAAAACATATCAACTTTCCTGTATTAATTTACGAGCGTGCACTAATCAAAACCCATTTATATTCGTTATGCCAGGCGATCGCTAATTAGGGACGACTTAATTTCCATACGTCACTCTCTCAATGGAAATTAAACGAAAACTCCCAAATTTTGGCCGAAGGCGACTAGTCAAAATTGAGCGAAAATGTAGGACAAATATTGTAATGTTGTTATTCTGATTATCTCGGTTGCGGGTTCGCAGAGCGGGCGTTTCGCAATATCCGTTTTTCTTTGTATGTTTAATAATTGTTATTTTTTTACACGCTCCCAAGCAAAAAACGTGTGACAATTCATTGTGCGGAATTATGTGGAAATGTGCAGGTGGAAACACAAATTTTGCACCCGCAGGTTAGGGTTATGGAATGCCACGCAGGAAATTAAGAGGGCTTTATATATTTTGGGAAGGAACGTATTACCGGGGGTTAAGGTCTGTATGGATCCCCCCCCCCTCCTCCCAGGAATAAAAGAATCCGATTACCCTTCCTCAAAAGTGATCAAAGGGGTGCGGAGGGCTCTAAATATTTTGAGAAGGTACGTAAAATCAGGCGGTCTGGAATGTATATCCCCCAGAGAAAGAAGAATTCGATTACTCTTCATCGAAAGAGATTGCCGAGGACTCTCAATGTTTTTGGGAAGGAACGTAGCACCGGAGGAAATACCACTCAGGAAAAAGGAATCGAATTCTTTTTTTCTGGAGAGATGTTCCATGCCCACTAGAGCCCCTGGCGCTACGTTTCTTCCCAAAATATTTGGTTTTCCACACCTTCTTGATCGGCTTCGTGGAATGCGTCTTTTCCTGGGAGTACATACCCCTTGACCCCCCGGTGCTACGTAAAAAAGTATGGAGATTGGAGAGCCCTCCACACCCTCTTGGTCACTTTCGACTCAGCCTCGAAAGCGATCAAGACTTTTGAAACCAGAATTTACCGAGTCTATAAAAGCTTGTTTCTCTCATGTTCCTCTTTAAAACTTCCTCGAAGTCGTCAATCTTCCATTGAGCTCCGCTCAAATTCTCCTAAGGCTCATATCGAATCTTCAAATTCCCTCTCCACCTTTAAGAGTACCTAATAACAACATTCATAGGGTTGAGACCCTCCATAAGTTTTCGAGTCTCCAAGAGATTCCGTGAATTTTTGAATGCATTTTGAGAACTTTTCATTCGCTTTTGAACAGTGTTTTCTGTTGAAGACCTTTGAAGAACCTTAAGGAGCTCTTTGTTTTGTTTAAAATCAGAGGTTTGGGAATTTTTGAAAGTCTTCAAGCACCTTAATGAGTCTTGAAGGATTATTAGAAAATAGCCCCCAAAAACCATTACCTTGAGAAGAGTGTTGAGGTTTCAAAAACCTTGAATCAACCTTTACTCTTTAAGAGCATTAAGAGTGTAACCTTAAAAGTTTGTAAGAGCCTTTAGTTGTTTAGTGCTGAAGAGCCTTTAAAATCATTCTACGAGATGAAACTAAATTCAAAGTGTTTCCAAAGGTCCTCATCATCTTCAGAATTACTAGGTTTTCGCGTGTTTTCAATGACTTCCTTGAGCAGTCTCTAAGAACCCTTACAAAGTGTAAGTTTTTTAAGGTCTTCGTTGCTTTTTGAGGTATTTTCTTCCACGGATTTTTCGGTCCCTTGACTTGTCAAGCTTTCATAGTCCACAAGTTTGGCTTCTTCAGCATCCGCAGTGCCATATTCGCTTCTTCGAAACCCTCGCGCGATTGGACTTCTTCGGTTTCTTCGGCTTTCTCCGCCAAACCGATAGTATCGCAGATCTTCAAAAGAAAACTCGCCTCCAAGACTTGGAAAAATTCACCGTTTGCGTCCCTAACATTTGATTGGAGTTGCACAATTTGCGCCGCCATTTTGACTCGATCCGCGCACGATTATTAAATCAACTGTTAACATCCTCTTCCTGTATCTAATCAAAAGTGCTGTAGATAAAATTAAACGGCTGCACTTGCTTGCGGTTTAAAACAATTACACTTTCTGTTTCAGGAATACGCGAGCATAGAAAAAATTAACGAGGAGAAGGGCGGCGGCCACCAGCACTCGCACCAGGCGCAGCCGTTTCCCATCGAGACAGTCGATCTGAGGCACGGCGGCGATTGCGTCGGAAGGCCGAGTTTCCGCTCGCAGACGGTGCACGAGTTGTAAGTCTCGGTCCGATCATTTCGACAGTGATGGCAGTTTAATTGCAGCGCGACAGGGAATTGCGAGCAGTTGGTGTCGTTCAACCCGATCGACCTGAAGGGCGTCGCGAAGCTTACGTACGACGGGTGCACGAAGAAGCTGAACAAGAGCCAATTCTTGCGCATCCACAACGATCACATGCTGCTGGTCACCGAGAAAGGAGGCGAAGTGAGTGCGTGCCTCCTCAAAGTTGCCCAAAAATGATCGTTGTCCTTTCAGGAGATAATCATCGACAATTTGTGCCTCACCGACTACAAGCCGATCAGCAAAAAGGAAGTGTCCATCAAGAAGACCTCTGAAGATGTGTGCAAAATCTACAAGCTCCAGTTCGATAACGTAAAAGAGATGAACTGCGCCATCGTCGACCTGGAGACCTACTACGGCGTGGAAAGGCCGATATTGGCCAAGCTGCAATCGCCGGAAGAAAAATCTCAGATTCGATATAAACTGCTGAAGCTGCTCGGGAAACGATCCAGCAAGGACCTACTGGAGAAGAAGGGAATCATAAAAAACGAGCCTATATTCGGGAACACCCTGAGGCACTTATACGAGACCTACAAGCAGGAGGTGCCCGAATTCGTGCTGAAGATCATCAAGCTAATCGAACTACCGAAGAACATCGAGAGCGTCGGTCTATACAGGGCGTCGGGAAACCTCGCGACGATCCAGAAGATCCGCTTCAACATCGACAAGAACAATTTGAAGATTCTGGACGAGTTTAAGAACGATAGCGACGTCCTCACGGGAAGCCTGAAGTTGTTCTTTCGCGAGCTGAAGGAACCGCTGATACCTCATAAGCTGTACGAGAACTTGTTTAAGTTCATCGGTAAGTGTGTGGTTTTCCCGTTCCGTATCAAATGCGTACAGTCATAATCGATAAGGTGGAATATTAGAAGCGGCCTTGAGCGCTATTTATTTACATACGTCGAAAACTTCATGGTAAAATGCAGGGAAGGCCTGCGGGCCTGTACGCGTTAATTGAAAACAAATACCCATGATCGCGTTCGGTGACACGCAACCGGACAGTGCAACGGAATGAATCATTCGAATTTAATTTGAAACTCGATTTGAAATGATAGCGCGCATACCGGGTCATGAGAAGGTCACGCGAGAGCGTTAGTTAATCCAAACGGCATAATCGCCCTAATCCGAATTCACCTCGATAAAGGGTCAAGGGTAGGTAGCAGGAAAGTAGGTGGTGGTCCAAATCAAATCCTGATGTTTAGAACAAACGAACACATGCGTCTATAACTGGCCCACGTGACGTTTATAGCGCCACCTTCACTGAGATCTAAAGCTCCCAGAGTTATGGGCATGGAAAATGTGCTCCTTTAAATCTATATCCTTCGGTTCGGTTTTAAAGTATCACTTTTACATACAAACGTAATAACAGTCCTATTCGCCTATTTTAATCCCAAACGAGCCAAAGGCATGCAAAAGTCGTAGTTCTGAACAAGCCTAGGCAGTGTAGAAATCTGCCTTGCTCCATCAGATCTTTACTCCGCCTAGGTTTTAAAGTATCACTTTTACATCAAACGTAATAAAGTCCTATTCGCCTATTTTAATCCCAAACGAGCCAAAGGCATGCAAAAGTCGTAGTTCTGAACAAGCCTAGGCAGTGTAGAAATCTGCCTTGCTCCATCAGATCTTTACTCCGCCTAGGTTTGTGCCGAGCTCACCTTTGGTTCGCTCGGCACTGGTTCTAAAGTATCACTTTTACATACAAATGTAATAACAGTCCTATTCGCCTATTTTAAACCCAAACGAGCCAAAGGCATGCAAAAGTCGTAGTTTTTAACAAGCCTAGGCAGTGGAGAAATCTACCCTGCTCCATCAGATCTTTACTTCGCCTAGGTTTGTGCCGAGCTCACCTTTGGTTCGCTCGGCACTGGTTCTAAAGTATCACTTTTACATACAAGTGTAATAACAAGCCTATCAGACCTTTACTCTGCCTAGGTTTGTGCCGAGCTCACCTTCGGTTCGCTCGGCACTGGTTCTAAAGTATCACTTTTACATACAAATGTAATAAAAGTCCTATTCGCCTTTAATCCCTACGAGCCAAAGGCATGCAAAAGTCGTAGTTTTGAACAAGCCTAGGCAGTGTAGAAATCTGCCTTGCTCCATCACAACTTAACTCTGCCTAGGTTTGTGCCGAGCTCACCTTCGGTTCGCTCGGCACTGGTTCTAAAGTATCACTTTTACATACAAATGTAATAACAGTCCTATTCGCCTATTTTAATCCCAAACGAGCCAAAGGCATGCAAAAGTCGTAGTTTTGAACAAGCCTAGGCAGTGTAGAAATCTGCCTTGCTCCATCAGAACTTTACTCTGCCGAGCTCACCTTTGGTTCGCTCGGCACTGGTTCTAAAGTATCACTTTTACATACAAGTGTAATAACAAGCCTATCAGACCTTTACTCTGCCTAGGTTTGTGCCGAGCTCACCTTTGGTTCGCTCGGCACTGGTTCTAAAGTATCACTTTTACATACAAGTGTAATAACAAGCCTATCAGACCTTTACTCTGCCTAGGTTTGTGCCGAGCTCACCTTTGGTTCGCTCGGCACTGGTTCTAAAGTATCACTTTTACATACAAACGTAATAACATTCCTATTCGTCTATTTTAAACCCAAACGAGCCAAAGGCAGGCAAAAGTCGTAGTTTTGAACAAGCCTAGGCAGTGGAGAAATCTGCCCTGCTCCATCAGAACTTTACTCTGCCTAGGTTTGTGCCGAGCTCACCTTTGGTTCGCTCGGCCCTGGTTCTAAAGTATCACTTTTACATACAATTGTAATAACAAGCCTATCAGACCTTTACTCTGCCTAGGTTTGTGCCGAGCTCACCTTTGGTTCGCTGGGCACTGGTTCTAAAGTATCACTTTTACATACAAGTGTAATAACAAGCCTGTCAGACCTTTACTCTGCCTAGGTTTGTGCCGAGCTCACCTTTGGTTCGCTCGACACTGGTTCTAAAGTATCACTTTTACATACAAGTGTAATAACAAGCCTATCAGACCTTTACTCTGCCTAGGTTTGTGCCGAGCTCACCTTTGGTTCGCTCGGCACTGGTTCTAAAGTATCACTTTTACATACAAACGTAATAACATTCCTATTCGTCTATTTTAAACCCAAACGAGCCAAAGGCAGGCAAAAGTCGTAGTTTTGAACAAGCCTAGGCAGTGGAGAAATCTGCCCTGCTCCATCAGAACTTTACTCTGCCTAGGTTTGTGCCGAGCTCACCTTTGGTTCGCTCGGCCCTGGTTCTAAAGTATCACTTTTACATACAATTGTAATAACAAGCCTATCAGACCTTTACTCTGCCTAGGTTTGTGCCGAGCTCATCTTCGGTTCGCTCGGCACTGGTTCTAAAGTATCACTTTTACATACAAGTGTAATAACACCTACCTTTGGTTCGCTCGGCACTGGTTCTAAAGTATCACTTTTACATACAAGTGTAATAACAAGCCTATCAGATACTCTGCCCGTAATCATTCCTAATTTTCCCAAACGAGCCAAAGGCAGGCAAAAGTCGTAGTTTTGAACAAGCCTAGGCAGTGTAGAAAATCAGAACTTTACTCTGCCTAGGTTTGTGCCGAGCTCACCTTTGGTTCGCTCGGCACTGGTTCTAAAGTATCACTTTTACATACAAGTGTAACAAGCCTATCAGACCTTTACTCTGCCTAGGTTTGTGCCGAGCTTTGGTTCGCTCGGCACTGGTTACTAAAGTATCACTTTTACATACAAGTGTATTAACAAGCCTGTCAGACCTTTACTCTGCCTAGGTTTGTGCCGAGCTCATCTTCGGTTCGCTCGGCACTGGTTCTAAAGTATCACTTTTACATACAAGTGTAATAACAAGCCTGTCAGACCTTTACTCTGCCTAGGTTTGTGCCGGGCTCACATTCGGTTCGCTAGCCACTGGTTTTATTTGATTTTTGATCACTTTTACATAGAAGTGTAAAAAAGTGATACTTTTAACACCAGTGTCGAGCGAATCCTCAAAGATTCTTGTTGGAGTTTTCCTAGAAGTTTAGTAGAACCTGTCTATAATCCTCTTGGGATCGTTTTAAAGTTGTTGTGACTAACAACTGCGCCCAATGGGCTACTAAATTTGAAACATTGTTGATGACTGCGCCCGCTGGGCGCCAAATCAGAAAGCAATTGTTTACAATGGTCCCGCAAGGTCGCCTCTACCAATGGTGTATTAATGTGTGCTAAAATTCTAACTGCGCAAATTTGCTTGACAGACCTAGACCTGACGCCCAAAATCGGCGACAGCGTGAAACAGCTCACAAGCAAAATGGACAAGGCGCACAAGACCACCCTACTAACGCTCCTAGACCACTTGCTCAAGGTGGAGGCGCACAGCGAAGAGAATCGAATGGACGCCTACAATATTTCGATCGTTTGGGGTCCCACGCTAATCTGGCCCCCCGACAACTGCCACGACAACATCTTGCTCAGCCATACGAACGCGAACAAGGTCGTGGAGCTTCTCCTGAACGTCTACAAGATATCCAGCTCTCCGCTATTGAAGCACGTAAGTTGTTACTAAGAGTGAACGTTTGGTGACCGAACTATTTAGGAGCCTAGCAGTCCGCTAACCAGCAACGAGGAGGGGGAGGAGGGCGCAGTGAGGGATAAAAACGCACTAATGTTAGCTTTAAACGAGAACCTAACCAAGGCGAGCTCCAAGGATAACCTGGTGAAGAGCACCGATAGCTTGACCAGGCACCGATCGCCTCTGGAAAAAGGTAAGTCCTTCCATCACCTGCGGGAAGTCACAATTGCCAATTATTGCAGATATAAAATTCGACTTGGAGGCGCTGAGTGCGACCACCAAGGAGAAGGTGCCCGAATTTGTCTTGAAAACCATTCCGCTAATCGAGCGAGGAATTAACATGGAGCACCTGTATAAGAAACCAGGAAACTACGACAAGCTGGAGAAGATTAGGAAAAAGATCAGCAAGAAGGGTAGCAACCTCAATTCCATGGAGAAGTACAATCCGCACGATCTGGCATCGGCGCTCAAGAATTTCTTCGTCGATCTAAAGGAGGCGATTATACCTAAAGCTGTATTTAATAGACTGGTGCTGGCCACTGGTAAGATTCCTAGGCGCGGGATTTTAGAACGAAATAAACGCCCAATTTTCAGATGAACGAATTGAAATAACCAAACTGCGGAACACGAAGAGGGAGCTGACGATGGCCGAAATTCCGCAACGCGAAACCCTCGACTACGTACTGAGACACCTCGTCAACGTCAGCAGACACGAGGAGTCGAACAAGATGTCCAAGCACAACCTCGCGGTCGAGTGGGGTCCGATTCTCGCGCGGCCCTTCGTCGAAAATCACGAGGTGAGCGTCGGCTGCTCGATCCAGGTACTCGAGACGCTCCTCCAAATCTACGACAGCAAGACCGCGATCAACTTGGACAGCGAGTGGAACCAGAACGTCGACGTTCGACTCGGGCGAAGTCCCGAGTACACCTCCAATCAGGTATTACCCCCGATCGCCGCCGTCGCCAAGCGAAGGCCCAAAGTCATCAAGAACGACTCCTCCCTTTACCGAGTTAGCAAATTTATCAGCAATACGCTATCGCTTTACGACAATGTGCAATATACCGGCGAGACGTATTATTATTTGTATTGAGATACAGTATGTTCCCTTAAGGATGATATCCAATACGAGAAACATCGACACTACATTGTTAATTTATAAGTGAATTTCTTGCAGCACATTTAGTTTCTTTTGCATGAATATGATATTGTTTATTTACATTGATAGTTACATATTGCACTTTGCATTGAGAATTAATTACTGTATACTCATATTTTGTTACGACATGTTCCCTTGTTTTGTTGTAATGTGATACTTAACGTTATGCTCCTACTATTTATTTGAAGCGGGTAATTATGATTATTAATATTTGGCAGGGTGACTTGTTTCGAATGTATTGTGCTATATTCGATTTCGATATTCTATCTGGACTTGCGTAGCAGATGAACGTGACAAAAGTCCACACCTGACATATGCGGATATATACGGGGTGTCAATTTTAAAATTTGCAGTCGGCCATATTTTCCAAACTAAAGAAGATATTGAAAATCGCGCAAAACCGTTTCGGAGGTATCGAGGGGGAACCAGAATGACGTTCTAACCCCCCCAGCTCCCGCTCTTCAAAAATCCTAAATGGCAACCCCATACTTGTGACACATCGTTGGAAAGCTACTGAAAAATGCTTTCCAGTGGTAGCAATAAAGTCAATGTTGGTTGCTTTCTTTTTTTATTGATAACAGATCCCGTTTCTTCGAATTAAGCGACCAAATCTTAAAGATAGGCATGGGTAACATTTCTCCCGGTAGTGGCGTATTTACGGGGGGGGGGGGGGGGATATACCCCCCCCCCCCCCAGAAGAATTGAGTTACCATCATAGCTATTAGGTATTTAGGTAATACTCCGCTCTCCGCTCCGCCCTCTTTAAAATAAAGGCAATAATATATAGGTATATCAGTGATCAGTGTTGGCAGTCAACGATTTGGCTATTCGGCATCGATCGGCAATTCGCTAGGGTCCGTTAACTTGGCCCCCCCCCCCACTGAGAGATTTCATAGTCGTATTATTTTGAAATGAATGCGCTCGTTATGCGCTCATATGCGCCACCGATAATAACTCTTGCGCCATTATCGTTTTTTAGAAATCCGAAAAAACATTTGGGGGGGGGCCAAGTGAACGTAGCCCCCCCCCCCCAGTACGTATTTTGACTTTTTTTTAACATCTTTTCATACGAAATTGTACTCTCAGGTATGCGCTGAAAAAGATATCTTTGCGTCATTCTTTTTTTTTTTGGTTATCCTGGCCAAGTGAACTTGAATTAAAGCTAGCGCCATTACGGTTAAGCCATAAACAATTTTTAAAAAGTGGAGGGTCTAACTTAGCGTTTTCAAAAGTTATTTCCAGAAGTGCGTACATTTTGAAAATATTTTACATCGTTTCGGCCTTCGGAGTAACTCCTAAATACAAATTTTTAAAAACCTACCTATTTTACTTTCTCAGAATCGTTTAACTAAAGCTCCCAAAAAAAACACCCTGTATAGTGTTTCTGAAACACTATAATGGCGCCAAGATTTTTGTTTACGGCGCATTTTAGCGCATGATGAAAGGTACGATGTAGTAGAAAAAACATGTAAAAAAACGTAACTTTTGAAAACGTTAAGTTAGCCCCCTCCCACTTTAAAAAAATTTTTATGGCTTAACCGTAATGGCGCTAGCTTTAATTCAAGTGGCGCAATTGAGCGCATAACCAAATGTATCAGGTGACTTAGTTACAAGGGACAAAATACGTACTGGGGGGGCTACGTTCACTTGCCCCCCCAATGTTTTTTCGGATTTCTAAAAAACGATAATGGCGCAAGACTTATTATCGGTGGCGCATATGAGCGCATAACGAGCGCATTCATTTCAAAATAATACGACTATGAAATCTCTCAGTGGGGGGGCCAAGTTAACGGACCCAATTCGCTACATTGATGCCCAAAATAACAAATAGGTATCAGGTACTTAGTACTGCTACTGAGGTGAGGTACCTGCGTCCTACCTTTCACGAAATGACGAAAATAAGAATTTTAAATTTTAAAAACAGGCATTTTTTTGCCCATAACTTTTGATTGACACGTCTAATCGAAAAAGTACGAATCGTTTTGGATTCTACCCACCCAAATTAATAAGAAAAAGTTTTTTCCCGAAATTTTGGTGCAGTCGATTTTTGCCTTTTTTTTGCCCAGAAAAAAAATTGTCTCAGATCGACCGCAAAAAATATTTTCTTATAGAATGTGGCCTGTAGAATCTAGATCTACTAGATCAAAAGTTACAGCCCTTTGAATTTTTTGTCGAAATTCTGACAGCGCCAATCGATAGGGCCGGTCGAGACCTTTCCAACGACGGGTCGGAAGGCATATCTACGACGTACCGTTCTCGAGATATTACGGTTTGAAATTTCGACCAAAAATTCTGACAAACCGTAATATCTCGAGAACGGTGCGTCGTAGATATGCCTTCCGACCCCTCGTTGGAAAGGTCTCGACCAGCGCTATCGATTGGCGCTGTCAAAATTGCAGTCGATTTTAGGTAAAAAAGGAAGGTATAACACTGCCTTTTTTTTGCCCCGAAAAAAAAAATTGTCTCAGATCGACCGGGAAAAAATATTTTCTTATAGAATGTGGCCTGTAGAATCCATAATTTCAAACAGTTCCAAGATCGAGCTACTAGATCAAAAATTACAGCCCTTTGAATTTTTTGTCGAAATTGGTTTTTTGCCCATAAATATACCTATTATTCAAAGTTTTCGTTGACTAATTAAAGCAAAAGCAATAAAGGGGCCTGTCAGCAGTAAGAAATAAAATACCGTTCTAATCTAATCTTTTTCGCCTGTTACAATAATAAATAGATAAATGACTACCAGCATCAGCAACCTGCAACCCAATTTCTATTTATTACCCCCCCCCCCCCCACGAACTTGTTTAATTCCCCCCCCCCCCCAGAATACATTTCTTCGTACGCCACTGTCTCCCGGGATGTCTCTCATTAAACATTCTAGCTGTTCTAAAAGATGATCGATTTTCGGAGCCAGAAATGAATATTATTTCCACGCGTTCAGCTGTACTGTAAGTCAATAAAAAAAGAAAGCAACCAAGATTGCGTAATGAAGCAGCTTAGGTTGAAGTTCTTGACCATTTTGCCATAAATCCCTCAATGTCAACATTTAGTTTTTTTAAATTAATTATTAAATTTTTGTTAAATTGTCTTAATGAATATTGACTTTATTGGTACCACTGGAAAGCATTTTTCAGTAGCTTTCCAACGATGTGTCACAAGTATGGGGTTGCCATGCAGGATTTTGAAGAGGAGGAGGGGCTGGGTGGCTTAGGGGGGGGGGGTTGTCACTCATCACGTCATTCTGGTTCCACCCACTTCTGCGGTTTTGAACTACTTCTAGGGAACTGCTCCTAAAGTGGAATTTTTTGCAATATATATGTAGCCTATACCTTCAAGGTGTGCCACACGGTCAACAAATTTTGCTGTCTCAAGGGGAGATTCCCCATAAAATATTTCCTGAGATACTGTTTTTGACAGTAAAACGTACATAACTTGGTGCCAAGTAAAATTTTTGAAAATTGGGGGGGGGGGCTGGTGGTGAACGCACGTTCTACCCTTCATGTTAATCTAACGAAAGGTCTCACCGTTTTCACAAACTATAACTTTCCTGCGCGACTCCTTTTCGATATCAGTAGGTGGCCGGGAGAGAGAGGGAGGGGGTAGAAATTCATTTTATTTTTCATGGTATTCTAATTAAAGGTGTCAACAAAAGGAACTGTTTTCTGCGAACTGCTGCCCTTTTTTCTCACTCCTTAGCAAAAGAGAGGGCTTGGGGGTTGGAACTGGTTTTATTCTTCATGGTATTCTAATGAAAGATCATCGTCCTCCTCCTCGCCCAAAATCGTGATCGGTAATTCCTTATATCTCAAGAACCGATTGTCCGACGGGGGTACTCATAGAGGGAAGTGGAACGTCAAGACGAGACATATCTTTTGGTGATATCAAAACGTTAGGTGCAAATATTCGCGGAGTGTCGGAGGAGGGTACTCTCAAAGGGAAGAAAGAATATATAGACGAGACACATCTACCGGCGATGTAAAAACTTAATTGTCAATATCTCGAAAATGGACGAAGATATCTGCAAAAGGAAAATGTAATATTTTAGAGAATTTCTGTAAGGACTTTTTCTCTCCCAGAGCTGAAACGTTAAGAGTTTTTGCGAGTCCTTGCAACTGTTCAAAAGTTCATTGAAGCTTATAGACTGCAAACGCTCTAAAGCCTAAAGGTTCCTTGTTGACTCTTTAGACTCTTTAAAGACCTTCGACTCCTCTTAATAATTCCTAAATTAAAACTAGCATTTAGAAGGCGCTCCAGAAACTCTTAGAGACTCACGCGAATTAAAGACTCTTCAAATTTCGATTTTCGAATTTCAACCCAAAAAAACATCAGACCGACTTATTAAGCACCATCCTGATTCGTTTTCTAAAAATTCCCCGCCTTTGGCGTACATGTTATACTAAACGCTAATAAATTTCGTCCCGTCCAGATGAAGGTAATTACTATCTTACGTCGATAAGCGACTACGCGATATCTCGAGTGTCAGTGGAAGATAAAGGCTTTTGGAGATATCGTCCGTAGGTAAACTGCACAAGCTTCAATGGCGAAGTTTTTCAACCGCGCTGTGTTAATTTTAGTCGCGTGCATCTTAGTATTCTGTTTATACGCGTTTTTACTGCATAAACCGAAACCTTCGGGCGATGGCTTCCACTGCGACACGATTCACATCGGAGTCCTCCACATCACCACCGGCATCCCGCTCTTTGAATTCCTCAAGGTTCTGCTCCACTATCGCAATTCCCCCATCCACTTCCATTTTTCGGTGAACGCGACCTCGGAGCGAATGGTGAGGACGCTGTTTGAAACGTGGGGCGTACCTCAAGGTGACTATCACAAGGGCTGGGGAGATTCTCAATCGAATTTTTAGTGAACATCAGCACCTACCACACCGGTTCAAAACCGGCGATCTCAGTGAGGGAAAGGGTCGAACTCTTCCGCAGACCTACACTGCTGCGACACACTAGTAGGCTTATAATAATGGACACGGATCTGCGGCTCACTGGCGACGTGGACCAACTTTGGAATATGTTTCAGGAAACGCTGGTAGAGCATCTGTTGGGAAGTTTGCAAACTGTTTTTGTAAGGTTGTAGGGGTGGTCAAAGATAACCAGACCCAAGCCAACGTTATCTTGGCTGATTTGGAGAAACTGTCGACGAACACGAGCATAGACGAGCCCCCGCAGCTTTATGTAAGGGTCTCTTTGCGTATACGCGCCTAATTCGCTGCTTGTAGTGGAATTACATGCGAAAGGTTGCTGATTTAGGTACGACGAGGGACATTGGACATGGTGTACCACCCAGGTTTCTCTCTCGTTGTCAGGGTTTTGGATACACTACCAAAATTACGGTAGGGTATTCACCTGGAACGCTCACACTAAGTGAGGGACTTTCAGGAGGTTCTCCACTGTGCCAAGTTTCCAGAATCCAAGTCGAAAACCTACAAGCGTACAACTCTCCTAATGATTAGACACTTTGAGTACGCGCCTGGGAGCTCTGACGTCACTCTAGTCACTCATTTGTCCTATGACAAGCTGCCAGTGTTCGAGGATATGTGTCGGAGGTGGCGCGGTCCGGTGAGCGTCGCCCTTTACATTGCGGAGGAAAACTTTAGCAAGGCGCTCGACTTCATCAAAAGGTCCAGCGTTTTGCATCGGCGCCACAACATCGCATACCACGCGGTAATCACAAGGGGGCGATTTTACCCCGCAAACCTCCTACGAAACGTCGCACTGCGAAATGTCGTTACCTCGCACGTGTTCCCACTGGACGTCGATTTCATGCCTAACCTACGACTGCATGAGCTGTTAGTGCCGGATCTTCTGAAACTGGCCACTCGCCGTAAAGTACTACGCCGAAAAGTGGGTGCATAGATTACCGGTGCGTGTTTCAGGCCTTGGTGGTACCGGCATTTGCAGTGAAAGGATTCGACGCGACGATCCCACTTATACTGTTCGAATTAAAGGTATTCTGGGAGGAGCAATTGGTTACTCCGTTTCAACCGAAAGAATTCGCCGCGGGACACCAACCAACCGACTACGACAGACTGCGCTCTGATACGGAACCGTATACGGTGCGTGACCTAAGGCCCACCCGAAATCTTTTTCTAGAAACTTTCCACTGTGTGATGAAACTCTTTTTAGGTAAAATGGAAACGACAATACGAACCTTACATAATTGTACAGAGTAACGTGACGGAATACGACGAGAGGTTCTTCGGTTACGGGCACGATAGAATCTCGCACATCCTGGAATTGAACGCTCAAGGCTACGAGTTTGTCGTTTTGCCCAGCACTTTCGTCGTGCACAGGAATCATAGCGGAACCTTCGATTCCAACACATTCCTAAATCCCGACTATCAAGCGTAAGTCTCACCAAATTTTAACACTCGGCTGATGTTCTTTGCAGGTGCGTAAAATCGATAGTCGCTCAGCACATCGCAGCAGTCAACGTTGCGTATGGCACTCGGTATGAATTCGTATTTTAGTCAGTTGTTTAATGCAAATCTTGTGCTGTTAGACAATAAAGTTGTACCAAATCACCGCATTCTTTCGCGTTAATTGAGTTCTTGTTTTGAAGGCTATCCCCCCCCCCCCCCCCCCACTTCAACGTGATAAGTGATCTTCATACGCTTATTCACCCAGCACGACATTAAAGCTGTCGAAAACTAGAAAATGCAAAAAAAAGTTTATATTTCTCAGACCTGCAAACCTTAAGGTTTTAAAGCTTGGATGCCTCACTACAGAGGTTTCCAAAGATGTCAAGAATTCCGGGGTTTTGAAGTGACTAGGTTCTGAAAGGTCATGGTTTCTATGCATTAGAAATTTGGGACTTTCAGACAAAACATTAAGGTTCCAAAACTTTAGCGGTCCAAGACCTTTTAAAGTCCTGAGAGGAGTAATGCGTTGAGGCACTAATACTTCTAGGCTCCAAAGCACTAAATAATCAAAGGTCAATTACGACATTAAGGTTCGAAAACCGCTCTCCACTCTCCAAGATAACATAGTGTAACGTGATTTATAAATTCGGGTTCGATTTATATCAATATTTATTAAACAAAATTAAAACACTATAAAAACTGTACAATTTATATCGACTATTTATATCACACACTTCGCAATTTATATTTCCGCGCTCGATGTTTCATCCGTACTCGATCTCGTTCGGTAGTAAACTGCCTGCGATGTTCGGTCCGCAACCATTTATACACGCAAGCAATGTAAGTCCAGAACACTCGCGTAATTACCAGATACGTCGCAAACATTCTCACTATCGCGCGCCTAGAAAATACCAGAGCGCCAAAGGCGACGTCACGTCTGGAGCGTTTCCGTTACAATAGCTTCAAGTCTACAAGGTCTCTAAAGGTTTCAATATACCTTCAGGACTTCAAGGATTCAATATCAGCAAGGTTTACAGCTTTTAAGGCTTAAAAGTCAATAAAAATGCAACTGTTGCTTTACGTGCGTCAAAAGGGTGGCACCTTAACAGTTCCAAAATTTCAGAGGATTTGCTTTCAGGTTTCAAGGCTCGAAGGGCACCAATCTACTTCAAGTCACTCCTTTGCTACCAAGTACTAAGTACTTCTGGGGGGGGGGGGGGGGATGTCGCAACGACGAAATTCAATGACTAGTTCCTGGTACTCTCGTGGTGATTTTTTGAAAATGGCAAGGACTGTTATGCTGCTTGGGGGGGGGGGGCTCCACCGCCGGTAAGTTTCTCCCACAAATCGTTTAGTTTTCAAGAGTTTCAAGATTATTTTTGCGAACAAATCGTCAGATACTCAACGGACATTTCCAGAAAATACAATTTCAGATGTAAAAGACCGTTATCGCCCTTCTCCATAACCCTTTTCCATTTCCCATAGTGCCCTCGTGGCTATTTTTTGAAACTGTCGTATATGCTGGGGAGTACTCCACACATCTCCCACAAAATGTTTACTTTTCAGGAATTTCAAGCTTATTTTTGCGCAAAAATCATCAGATCCTATTCTCCTAAGAAGTACTGTAGGGAACGTACCACCGGAGGATCTGGGGGTTATGGAATGCCCCCCAGCAAATGAAGATTTAACGACCATTTCCGGAAAATACAATTTTAGAAGTGAAGGACCCTTATCGCCCTTCGCCATAACCTTTTTCCCATTCCCATGGTACTCTCGTGGCGATGTTTTGAAAATGGCAAGGAAACCGTCGTGCATACTGGGAGGTTTCCCATACCTCCCCGACCCCCCGGCAACTTTCTCCTGCAAAACGTATAGTTGTCAAGAACTTCAAGATTATTTTTAGGAAAAAATCATCAGATCCTCTTCTCCTAAGAAGTACTGTAGAAAACGTACCACCGGAGGGTCTGGGGGTTATGGAATGCGTATTTCCGGAAAATATAATTTTAAAAGTAAATTACCCTTATCGCCCTTTCTCATGGTACTCTCGTGGCTGTTTTTTTTTTGATAATGGCAAGGGAACTGTCGTATTCTGGGAGTATCCAAACCCCCGGCATTTTTTCCACAATATGTTCAACCTTCAACAGTTTCAGGATAATTTTTGAGAAGAAACCTTCATATCTTCATAAAATCCTCTTCTTCTAAGATCTACTGCAGAGAACGTACCACCGGGGGGTCTGAGGGGTATGGAATATCTCCCAGCAAAGGAATATTCAATGACCGACTCTGAAAAATGGTATCTAAATTAAAGGACTCGATAACCCTTTCCCATAACCCTCATCCCTTTCCCATAGTACTCCCGTGGTGGTTTTCTGAAAATGGCAGGATAACTGTCATATTCTGGAGGTATTCTAGACCACCCGCTATTTTTTTCCACAAAACGTTCAACGAGTCTCACAATAATTTTCGAGAAGAAATCTTCACAGCAACCTATGATGGTATTCTGAAAATGGCAAAAAATGGAACTGTGGTCTGTGTGTGTGTGGGGGGGGGGGGGGGGGGAGGGAGTACCCATCGGCACTTAAACGAAAGAATCGACGGCTATTTCCGAAAAATTATGTTCAACCCTCAGCTCTCTTATCTCTGATCGTATTTTGTCAATGACAATGAAACTGTTGCCTGCTGGGGGTATTCTATCTCCCCCCCCCCTCGGAATCACCTTTTTTTACAAGCCGTTTTGCCTGACCTGCCCGCTATTCCCGAAAAATTATGTTCAACCCTCAGCTCCCTCATTTTATTTATTTATTTTCGTCTTTATTTTTGAGTGGGCGGGGTTTTTTTGGTCGTATTCTGTATATAACAATGGAACTGTCGTCTGCTGGGGGGGGGGGGGGGGTATTCCATACACCCAAACCCCCCGGTAGCAAACACCTTTTTTTACAAACCGCTTAGGGCTCAGATGACAGTTGACAGTTGTTGGAGAAGGACTATTAGAGCCTCTTCTCCGCACCGCATTGAACGTGAAACCGCGGTGTTAGGGGGGGGGGGGTTGGAAAACCCCCCAGTAAACGAGAGAATCGACGGGTATTTTCCTGGGCTGTTTCTGAAAAATTATGTTCAACCATCAGCCCTCTTATGGTCATATTCTGTAAATGAGAATGAAACTGTCGCCTACTACGGGAAGGGGGGGGGATGTCATACTTCCGGACTCCTCGGTAACGCCTTTTTTTACAAAGGAGGAGACGGATTATTAGAGCCTCTTCTCTGCACCACAATGAACGTACCGCTAGGTATGGAGTCCTCTTAGGTGGTATTCTGGAATTGGCAATGGAACAGTGATCATGTGTCATTTCTTATTTCATTCCTCCAAGCCGCTTGTCCTTTCTTCAATCTCTTTAATTGCTATCCAACCTGATCTCTTTATATCTCGTGTCTTTCCATCTTCCTTCATCCTGTACAACCTCTTCTGTCTCCTGTTTTCCTTGTAATACCTTAATAAAATCTCTTTTTCTTTCTTTCACCATCAATGTTCTATATCTGTTGAATGTTTCTCTTTTCTGTACAGTCCCGGTCGCAGCATTCTTTTCTCTTATCTCTCATTGACCTGTTTCCACTCCTTCTCTCCACAGTGTCTATAACTGTTTCTCTCTTTGCATCTTTCCATTTTTTGATTTGCATATAATAAATCTTCATTTCCATCGGTTGGTGATCCATGGCCCTAGCTTAAATTCTTTTATTTCTTGTCCTCCCATGCTAGTGCTATTGCCCGTCTCTCTCTCTCTCTCTCCCTCCATATCTCAGGCTCCAAAGCATCGAGCCATCAAGGTTTCAAATGTGACTTTCAAGACTCGCCTCAATGGTTGAACAAGACCAACGTTGAAACCTGTCAAAAACCTCTAAGTAATCAAGGATTTATTTCATAGCAACAACGGAGCTATAATCATTAAGTGACTTTCAAACAAAGTAATAATCACAACTCGTTAGTATCAACAACCAAAATGTAATCAAACGTTAAAAGGGAAAAAAACGACGAAAATAACTAAATTTACCTTGAACTCCGGTCGCAACCTTCCGAGCTCAGAGGACGCGAAACTGCAAATCTGAAACAGTCAGACACAAAAACAAAAAAAATATAAGAAGGGTAATGATTCGCGTTGCACAATATATCGCATAAGCAATGGTTAACGTAAGACACGAATGGTTATTCTTGTACGTAGAATTGCAATCAATACTAAAAAGAATCAAAAATTCAAATGACTTTACAACAAAACAAAATTTGGTTCGACTAAGGGTTGGTTTTCACAATCGGTATGAGATATAAAAAAGTGACAAGAAGTTTTAAGAGAAAAATACTATAAAATGTACAAATAAAATAATTGAATCTATCTTCAATGACAAAGCAATCTTATCAATTCAAAAGAAATTACACGAGCAAGTTCTTCAAAACAAAATACATAACGTTAATTAAAAATTTACACAGTACTAACTCCACACGTCTCGTTAATTAAGTACTTGCGTTTCGGAGGAATGAATCGTAGGTCAACGAACTTCGTAAAATTGGGTCATCAGTTCAAATATCGGTTTCACATGAAATGGCGGTAATTCTGCAGTCAATTCTGCAGTCGGTAAGGTAGAAATATGTAGAGCGTTTTTGTTTGTAATGGCGTCGAAACTTCAATGGAATTCTATTGCACCATATGGAAAATCCGGTATTCGCGTATCCACGTCAAAATATCAACATACAGTCAGGAAGCAATTGGTAAAACCAAAATAATAAGTAAGAAAACTTAGGGAGTACGAAAGTAGCCTAGAATAGATTACTTAAAATAAAAAGATAATACGTCATAGATAACATACCGCAAAACGGCCTTAAACTTGTAAGATAAATCCGCAGCAATGCGTCTTCAGCGAAATTGGAAGTAAGATGATAAGAGAAAACTTCACTAATCTTAGTACAACACCACTAATTAATCCCAATAAAGGTAGACGAATATGTCAAGTAAGTGTAATGGCGTGTAGCTCAAATACAAGTCAAGATCGAATCGAGTTCTTCAACAAGGACTGCGCGCGTCGACAGTGAGTGGGAGAAGAATAACCGCGCCAATCAACAGAAAACTAGACAAAAGGTTTTTTAAAAGAAAACTATATCGCAAATAAAGGATCGGGTTATAATGTGAACACCTAGATGGCGTAAGGATTGCTATATAAAGGTAAGAGTTCGCATAATGTTATTCGAGAGGGATTCCACATAGTAATTCGAATGTAAGCCAAAGCAAAGATTACACGGTAAAGAAAATAACGTCACAAATTCCCCCCTAACTAAACTTGAATTTCCCGAAATTCAAACAAAGTTCGGAGAAACTAAAGAATCTAGCAAGATAAAAAAAAATGAAGAAAACTACAGTCGAAACTGACAATAATCGTTAAGCAATTCACGGAAAAGAAGAAGGAAAATGCGGGATGGAAGAGTCGAAAGAGCCGTTAAACTTCCACCAAAATGAAGGAAATGATATACTCCAGCTGCATACACCATCACCCAGCAATTCTGACTACTGGAGCCGAAAGATTTGGCAGCAACCAAACCGACCATTCGGATACTGTGAAGCAGCATCGTGATGGGGAACCAAAAGCAAACATCTAACGCAAACCAAAGGGACAAAGCCCAAAATCTTCTAAATACACACATCTAAAAACAAATAAAAAAACATCTACCAACACACTAAGCAAATTGGCTTCGTTCGGCGGGTTCCAAAGCGTACTAGCTTAGTTCCAATCTACTTGTGCAAATAAAAAAATAAGTCAGGAAATCAAATCAAATCGATGAGAAAATCTATAAGAGAAGTCAAATCCAGGGATAAACAATACATAGGGATGGCTATGTCAAAACAAAATGACAGAAAGACCAAGAGTACTATCCAAAGTAGATCTAAAGGTACTCAAAAAAACAAAAACCAGCCTACATCATCGTCGTACACATCAGAAAAACAAACAAACAACGAACGTTACCTCCATTCTCCGACCAACCTGCCAAAAAGGACGTAACCACCTAAACGTTTGCCATTGAGTAGTGGACTTCTACCACATGCAGTGCCCCTGCAGTAGGACAATTCTTAGCCCGCTCCTACACAGGCGTCGTTAAAGATGAAATGTCAAAATCAGGTTATATTCTGCGACGTTTCCGTCGTCTGGGTCTCAAAGATCGGTTATCAGAAGTCGAGGACTTGTCTGAGTCGGTATCAGAAGGAGAGTCAGCACTAGGTCTAGGTTGAGTAATAGTATGATCAGGTTTTAGGTCTTTTACATGGTAAGTGCCTATAGGTTTTCCGTCTTTGTCTTTTAATTCGTAAGTCCATCTAGAAATAACGGTCCTAATCTGGAAGGGTCCAATAAATTTGGGAGCGAGTTTGGCGTTAAAGTTCTTAGAAGCATCAGAAAGTACAAAATTCCGTTTCCACGCGTAGTCATCTTTCTTGTAAGTAATCTGTCTATGTCGAAGGTTATAGCGGGATTGAGTGCGTTGAGTAGACTTCAGCATCCTTGCTATTATGTCTTTCCTAATGTTTTCATAAGTCTGGGTTGATCTGTTAGTCAAAGTACTACGGTCAGGTTCTATTGTTGGTGAGTCTGGGTTTTCGGGTTTATGATATAGATCTCCATAGAGTACATGTTCTCTGCCACAAAAAGCGTAATAGGGAGAATATCCAGTAATGTCATGTTTAGCGGATCGAATAGCACAACCAATTTTTACTAAATGTTTGTCCCAATATTTTTGATTATCTTGGACATAAGAAGAAAGCATAGTCTTTAGAACTCTATTGACTCGTTCGGTAGGGTTAGCTCTAGGATGATAACGGGCAGTAAATAAAATAATAGAACGATACTGAGAACAAAGAGAGGTAAATTCCTTACTACGAAATTGTACACCATTATCGGAAATAATATATTGGGGTGTTCCAAACACTAAAAATATCTGTTCTTCTACACAGAAGAAGCAGTTGCATTACGCAGAGGGAAGAAGCATGAAAATTTAGTGAAGTAATCAGAAACTACAAGAATAAAACAATTACCTTTGGAGGACTTAGGAAGAGGACCAACCAAATCGCAGCTCAAAACTTGCCAAGGGTGAGTAGGAGTAGTACGGGGGGCAAAAAGACCAGGAGCCTTACGTTGTTCAACTTTATGTGCTGAGCATACTTCACAACGGCGAATAAAACGAGAAACGTCTGCTTTCAATTGAGGCCAATAATAATAACGTAAAATACGTGCAACAGTCTTACTAACACCAGCATGACCACAAACAGGTGGATTGTGATTCTCCTGAAGAATTCGAGAACGTTGTTCTTTAGGTACAACCATTTTCCATAGATCCGAGATTTAAATAGCCTGTGCGCGTATCTCCATCTCACAGGGAAGTAGAACCGCGGGAAACCGGGACAGTGATGGAGACTACCAGAATCACTTGAAGATGTCCAAGTAAGGGTAACAGGATGCGATTATATTTATTATGATTTTTAAATACATAATGACAGCAGATCATGTTGGGCGTTGCTCCATCCACGGAACCCACGTATTGTTGTAATAGATCGGATTAGAGTTCGGATCGGGTTCCTGACAATGCTGAGGTTGTAGCACTTCCCAATACCACAATAGCTGCGCGCTCAAATCGGCGACAATATTTGGCAGCTTGTCCGCTAAATTCTTGGTCTCACAAGGATCATTCTCCAAATCAAACAAGAAAAGGGTGTCCTCACGCGACACCGACTCTCCGCCTCCATGGTCGCAAGCGATCGTGACTTTCTTCCGAGTTTGAAATAGCTTCTTCTTCGTCAACCCCTTGTCGATTACTCTATTGGTCTCGCTGTCCAGTACCAGGTCCGCATCGTAAGGAGGGTTGTTGGTTAAACTTGTGTCATAACCGTAGTATCCGTCGCGTCCAAAGGTTGGATTTAAAACAGAACCTGCACTCAGTGAGAATACCAGCGGCGTTGTCAACGCTTACCATTCACCAGTTTGTAACGACCTCCATGCGAGATCACAGCGGAATGTAGAGCAACTTCGTTTATATCTAATAGGGCACTCGAACGAGGTGATTTGCTACCACCACTGATTGTAGGCCATTGATCGACGCCGTCTATGGTACCCAAATCTCTGGTGTTTCCACCTGAAACTCACTGTAGAGCGATAATGATCGCACTGGGTGCATACCAGCGGCGGCGTACAAAGTTGGTAACAAGTCAGTTATGTGCATAAGTTGGTTGTTGATGGTAGCATTTGTTTTTAGTTTACCGTAGTATAATACAGCAGGGACGCGCACCCCTCCTTCGTACAGTGTTGCTTTCATCTGTAACAGGATTCGTTTTATTGCGACAGGTTATGGAACCAGGCTCGCACTTACTCCGCGTAAAGGCCAATTGGATCCTGAATTATCAAATCTAGTGCCCGTGTTTTGGGCGCCATTATCAGACAAAAATAGAATGATGGTATTGTCGAAGACACCCCTATCTTGCAACGTCCTGCAGATCGCACCGACCGACTTGTCAAGTTCCGCAAGCATTCCAGCAAACAACCGCCTTCTGTAGTCCGTAATGTACCCAAACGTTTTATTGGTTTCGACCAAATCGGGTACCTCCAACAGTTGGTTCCGATCGGCTGCATGAACGGCTAAGTGAGACACCATCAGGAATAGGGGTTTGGCGTAATCGTGCTTCATAATCGTTTCTTGGGATACTTGGGTGAACAATTGCGTGGCATAATTGTTTTGAGTCTCCCACGCCACGTGTCGATTGCGACGCATTGCAAAGCCTCCATCAGAGGTATGATTAAAGTAGTCGATGTGACCTGTCCAATATCCGAAATGCGTATCAAACCCGCGGTAAATCGGCGTGTTGTACCAATACGAGAATCCGAGATGCCATTTTCCCACTAAGCTCGTCGTGTACCCCAAGCCTTTCAAATGGTCTGGGAGCGTCCTCAGGTGCGTCGGCAAGTATCTGTTTTCGCCGTTTCTGAGCGGCCATCCCTGGAAACCTGAAAAGTGGCGATAAAAATTATCGCGAGGGTGCCGACTAACCGTAGCGAATTGGATACTGGCCGGTTAGTAGAGCGCTACGGGACGGAGTGCACGTCGACTGGACGTAAAATCGGTTCAGCACTATCCCATTGTACGCCAAAGCGTCGATGTTGGGGGTCGGAATTTGGTCCGACCCATGGAACCCCACATCATTCCAACCCTAATCATTTGATTTGGTTAGCTCTTCGTCGATTAAGTCTTACCAGGTCATCGGCAACAATTAGCACAATGTTTGGTTGATATTTAGCACTGACTAACACTCCCCAAAAAACGAAAAACGTAAGAAAATCTCTAAACTGTAAAGAAATCAACGTAACTGCCATTTCTGTCAGCGAAACGTGCATTAATAAAGTTAAACCGGCCGATGGCACAATCAGGCTTGATATGGATTGATAACCCATGATTTTGCTTCGTAACTACGGAAGGTCAAAGTGCAAGTGGTTGTGAATTTACATGTAGAAAAATCCGTTTCACGTTTCTCTTTCTTCCCCCTTTTCCTGGACGCGCCTCTCCTGGCTCCTCCTTCTGCTTGTCTCTCAGTCCTATCTTTTTCTTTTGTGCATTGCTCATTTTCATCCCCCTTTTCCACTCCATCGTCTCTATACCTGTACGGTGATGCTGAAGGTGTTTCGGTATTGGTCGCCCAGATAGGTACAGTAGACCGTTTTGTAGAAGAAAGCTACCGGGGGGTATGAAATATTCTCCCCCACCCCAACCACCCCGACATATAAGACAGTTCACTTGCCAATTCCAGAACCACTACGAGGATACCATAGGAAAAGGTACTTTTAATATAATTTTCTGGAAATCTTCCTTAACTGGGAGTTATACCATACCCGCCAGACCTCCTGGTGCTACGTTCTTTGCAGTACTTCTAACGAGAGGATCTGATGATTTTTTCACAAAAATAATTATGACATTCCCTGAAGCTGAACGTGTTGTGGCAGAAAGTTACCAGGGGGTTCTGGAGATATGGAACATCTCCCAGCATAAGACAGTCCCTCGCCGTTTTCAGAATACCACCACAAGGGGATCATTGGAAACAACTTTCCGGAAACGTTCACTGAATCTTGATTTGCTGGGGTTATTCCATGATACTCCCCAGGCTTCCTAGTGCCACGTTTCTTGCGGTACTTAGTAGTAGAATCTGATAATGTTTTCCCGAAAATAATCTTAAGATTCCCCTGACGGCTGAATGTTTTGTGGAAGAAAGTTACCGGGAGGGGGTATGGAATACTCCCCGCTCTTGTGCAGATAAACCGCATTTTTTAAACCGAAATAGCTTTTGTTTTGACATCACCAATGGACATATTTCTTGCAGACGTCTAAATCGCCCTTTGTGAGTACCCTCTTCCGACAATCCGTTCGTGAGGTATAAGGGAATATACCCGATCACGATAAGAGGCCGAGGAGGAGGGCTATGGTTGGTAGAAATTAATCCCTTTCGTTGAGAACTTTCATTAAAGTACCATGAAGGATAAAACTAGTTCCACTCCCCCCCCCCCTTTCCCCTCCGCCCCGTACTTTCATAAAAGATCAGAAAAAAGGGTAGTAGTTGGTAGAAAACGGTTTCTTTCGTTGAGACCTTTAATTAGAATACAATGAGATAAAATTAATTTTTACCCCCCCCCTCCCACGTTTTATTTTCAAAAACAACATCTCAGGAAATAATTCGTGGGAGGGGGGGGCGTTTTAGACAGCGAAATTTGATGGCCGTCTGGCACACCTTCAAGGTATAGGCTACCTACTGCAAAAAATTCCAGGACTCTAGGCCCATTCCCCTAAAAGTAGTTCAAAACGGCAGAAGTGGGCCCGGACGGACAAAACGCAAACAATAGCACATTTTTTTTAATTTTTAAAAAATGCGCTAAAAAAAACTTAATAAAGAATAGGAGGGATTAATCGGAAAAGAGGATTTTTAAGGGCATTCGTTTCCGGGCCACTGAGGTATTCACTGTATGATTCAAGTTCACAGTTTTGATTTCACGAGTCAGACGTTAGAAAAAATTCGGTTGCCGGGGTAAATTTAGTTCGCCTTTTGCCAGAGTGAAAGTTGCATTTTACGGGCATCATAAGACCAATTTCGCATATTTTTCTCACTTACGAAAATATAAACTATTAGAAAATCATGCAAAGAATCACTTCTACTATCACACATATTGCAGATTCAAAGACTTAAGGGACGAATCGATCCTCCAAAGATAGGGGTAGAATGATAACTTCTGAAATTATGTTTGTAACATGATTGGTGAAAAAGTGGGAGTTACCTGTAGCTTAGTCGATTTTGCGTTGTGACGGGCCTAGTTCGTAACATGGCCGTTCATTTAGAAGTGGTAAAATTTACGCGAAGGAACATTTTCGAGCCGCAGGCGCGCTCTTCAGAGACAGAATTAAATTTTGAAGCTTAGAACCTGCCCGCCTTAACATATTGTAACCTTGGCTTTGTAGCCTGGCAATGCTTAAAGCTCTAAAGCCTTGGCGCCAGAGCTGTGAGACTTTAAGGTCCTGAATAGTTCAAGTATTGTAACCATGACTCATTAAAGATTTAAATTCTTTGACACTTTCAAACCTTAAGGTCTTTTATTAATTGAAAGGTTTAGGAGCTTTAAAAGTTTCATGCAATGGAGTTTTATCGCGCGAAAAGGTTCGGAGCATTGGCATTGGCAATTCTTCAAAGGTTTCAAATTGTTAAAGGCTGCAAAACCGGAAACCAAATTGGGTTCAAGGCTTTAAAGAAAACGGTTTCAAGGCTTCCTTCCCGTAAAAAACTCCACAAGTTTTAGAGTTTCGCGGTTTCAAAAATCCGAATCTCTAAACTTCAACTTCTCAAGACCCAGGTCTCAAGGTCTTGAAGTCCTCAAGGTTTCAATAAAGTTCCAAGGTTTAAAGGTTTGACTCCTTAATCTTATTGTGCCTCCAAAGCTTCAAGACTTAAAATGCACAAGGATATAACTCTTTAAAGTCTTGGATGCACCAATGCTTCAAAGCTTTCATGCTTTGAGGCTACGATTTTGCGCCTTCAAATGTTCAAGGCTTTAGAGGCACAAAGGTCTCAAAGCTTCAAGGATCCTTGGCACCAACAAAACTTGGTAAGGCTCCAAGGTTCTGTGATTTCAAGCTATCAAAACCTCAAGGTCCCTATTCTCTGAAGATTCATGAATTCAGTTCGACTTCGAGCCTTGAACTTTCGCTGACTTAACACGACTAAAAGCCTTGAATTTTTAAACTTTGAAGCCTTCGAATGAAGCATTTACAGCTTGAACACTTCGTGCGTTGGAAACTTGCAATCTCGAAAAAGGTTTTCAGCCCGTAAAAGGTTTCCCGCGACTATAAGAAAGCAAACTTACAAACTTTGCCACTTCAAGGCTTCTAAATCACCGGTTTATTGAACCTTATGGTTAAAACTCTACCCGTAATAGGTTTAAGGTTTTAAGGCTTCAAAGCTCTCGAGCTTCTAAAACACCAACGCTAACGCTGCAAAACTTCATCGCTTCAGAACTATAAGGCCTCAATAGCTTAAGGCTAACTTTTCATGACTCTAAGCCTCAAAGTCGTAAACGTTCCAGAACCCTAAGGTTCCAAAACACCAAGGCTTAAAAACCTCAAGTCATAATACTGTTATGCCTCCAAAGCTTCAAGTTCGTAAGTGGATAAGGATATAACGCTTTAAAGCTTCCAAAGCTCCAAACCACGAATCCTTCCATGTTCCAGAACTTTAAAAGTGTAATGTTATGATCTACCTACTTCAAAGTTGCGGAGATTTTTAAGACACCAATGTATCAAGGCTCCAGGTTCAGCTTACAGAGATTTATGAGGCAACTTCAAGATTTTAAAACCTTCAGCCTTCCATGCTTCAAGGGTCTAAGAGTGCAAATGTCCAGGTCTCCGATTAGGCTCCACGATTCCTGCGATTATAGAATTATGTCCGGCTTCAACTTTCTAAGGTCTCAAGTCCTGAACCGATCACGGCATAAAGTTTTGAAAGAGAAGCTGAAGCCAAGCAAAGAAGCCTTGAGGCATTGGTACTTTGGAATTATTGATGAAGCTTTTAGAAGAATCATCTTGCAACCTTGAAAAGTTGAAACCGTTGACATATCAGTTGAACACCTTTTACGTATTGACAGCCTTCAAGTTCGTCAACATGGATTTTTGGAGCGTTTAAATATGTGGATTCAAGGCCCTGAGGTTTCAAGGCTTCATGGTTCTCAAAAGTTCAAGGTGAAAAAATGTTCTTTCTAAGGAGTGGAGGGGGGAGGAACAGGTAAACTCGTCACTATTTTAAAGAGGAAAAGGTAACGATATTTATTTATTACAAAATCGATAAAAATGGCACTTAATCTTCACTGTCACCGGAACTGCTCGATCTGATATCGCCGCCCGTTTGGCCAGCCTTGAGGCAGTTCGCGAGGATTTTTAGTATCAAATAAGTCCAAAACACATGAAGCATAAGTAGCACAATCAAGCAACCGTTGAGCACAAAGTAAGCGGGAAACGGTGGTCCGGCCGTCAGTGGCATCGTCAACGTGCTAAAATAGGCAGGTGACAATTTTTGTGGACGCTATGGAAGCTTTACCTTCGAATAATCCAAAACGGGTAAATGCATAACCTGGTGACGATCCAAACGACGGTGAACATGGCAAAGATGCAGTCGCACAGCTTCTGGTATCCGGCGTAGCGTGCCACTTTCGCCGCATCCAGGAAGATGTCGGCGCAAATGTGAAGAAGCAAGATTAGGATGCCTATCCTGTGCAAGTTGAGGACCCAGCAGAAGGTCAGCAAGGCGATTGTTGTGACGTGGTGGGTGAACATTTGCCAAAAGTCCTTTCGTTTGACGTCGAAGAATTGGCTAATAAATAATGACAGGTAGAACGACGTGGAGATGATGTAGAACCACCAGATTTCGTCGTCGATATTGTGGCGGGGATATTCGAACCTAAAAGTAGGATCGATCAAGGACGGACATAGTTAAGAACCTATACCAGCACTGATTTATATCCCACAGCCATGGCTTATTCCAAAAGGCATCCAATCCGAAAGAGAAAATGCTCAGGTAGAAGCAAAAGAGCCAGGAGCTTTCGCAAAATTTCTTCAACCTGGACGGCTTGCTCTGGCCGTTGCGTACCCTCAGCCACCGTTCCACTCTTCTCTCGGTCCAGTCCAACTGCTTCGCCAATCCTAGAATCTGAAAACTGCGTCAACTACGCCGAGGACACGCGCCCCTACCTCCACGTAGCTCATCTCCTGACAAATCGAGTAGGTCTTTTCCAGCAGAAAGTTAGGGAAAGCCTTGGTTTTTCGTTTCCTAATTCCGACCCGCGCGCCTATCGCCGACAGGCAGAAGCTGGAAGCACCCTCGTGAACACAAATTGGAATTAATCTCGACCTTACCGCTCGGCGAAGTAGCGCAGCGTCAATATCAAAAACGCGCAAGGAACGGAGAGATAGAGATGCTTCGGATTGGAGTACCACACCTGATCTCTGAAGCCCGGCTCTAAGTCCTTCCACGTCATGTTTTGCGGCAGCCAAAGGTCCTCGTCCCAGAACTTATCGGAAATGGTCTGCAGTACAGCGCCCATCCTTGCGATTAAAAAGCTTCTCGGGTCAGCATTTGCTACGAAAGGAACTCGGTATCGATGGAATGGAAATGGAGGGTGTCGTTGCGCACAAATTGTTCGAGAAAACAAACTTTGTCGTGTTAATGATTAAATCAATATCAACAAGTGCAGCGAAGGGAGGGGGCAAAACTATTCCGATATGTAGTAAGTTATTTCGATATCTTACTGAGGGCTGTGGGGGGTGGAACGCAAACTAAGACAATCGTGTCAAGCTCTAGAGCACTCTGATGTTTTCCCGTATGCCCCCCCCCCCCAACTGAGGCAGGTCTATGAGCACTGCCCACTTCTCTAGGTATATCTTCCAACTTTCATCTTAAAGTTTCACATTTAGGCTGATCGGGCTTTTCTCGAATCAATCTACTTGTCCCGGACTCCTTACGACCCCATTCCTCCTACCAGCGAGCCAAGGAGTCTTTGCCCGTCTGCTCTAGCATCCGCTTGTATTGCCAGTGGTATTACCTCGGCCACTACACAAAGATCTTTGTTACTGACTGTTTTATAAGCCGAGGCTATTCTCAGGGCCATAGTTCTCTGCACCCGCTCCAGGATTTCCCTCACGTTTCTCATTTTAACTTCCGTCCCCCCCAACTTCAATTTCATATAACATGGCGTTGTGGACCGCGGTACTGATTACCCTCATCTTGCTTGCGCTAGGACTCCCTATGTTCCTGGACAGGATTTGCAGCTTTTTTGCCACGACCTTGCCCTTTTCGGCCCGGATTTTCACGTATTGGACGAACTTCAAGCTTCTATGTATTGTGATCCTTAGTATTTTTCTCAGTCTCAACGCCCCCCCCCCCCAATATTCGCCACTATCTGGGGAAGGTTTCGCATGGCCTACTATGGCCGCCGCACCAATTTTAACCTCTTCTCCCCCATCCATTTGTCGATGGCTTCCATGGTGGTGTCCATATGGCGTTTCATCTTCTATCCTTTATTGCCTTGTTCTTTTTAGTGGGGTCTCGTCATAACCCCCCCCCCCCCCGGTAAGCGAAAAAATTGACGATTCTTTTCGAAAAATCCGAAAAAAATGATTTTAAAACATTAGTACTCTTATGGTGGTATTTGGTAAATGGCAATGGAACTATCGTCTGCTGGGGGAGTATACCATACCCCCAGACCCCCCAGCTACACCTTCTTTTGCAGACCGTTTAGGCAGTTATTGGAGGATTATGAGTTCCTCTCTTCCGTACTGCAAATCTAGAACGTGGGGGGGGGGGGGGTCTACGCCATAGCCCGCAGTAAGCGAAAGAATTGACTATTTCCGAAAAATCAGTTCAAACGTCAGCACTCTAATGGTGTTATTAGGGAAATGTTAATGGAACTGTCCGCTACTGGGGGAAAGAAGGGAAATACCCCTCAGACCCCCCCCCCCCCATTCCTCCCAAAAACGTTTAGTGATGATATTCACACGATAATTTTACTACCACAATTCAGTGGGGATGGAATTATCATCAGCAAAGGAATATTCGATTACACTCTCTTGAAGATTATCACGAGAGTCTTCCATGGTGGTGTCCATACGGCGTTCCATCACCTCCAGTTCCCTATCCGTAGCTATCACTGTGAGGTCATCTGCAAAGGCAATCAACTTCACCCCCCTCGGTACCGTCATGCCTACTACTTCATCGTACGCCATATTTCATAGCAGTGGACCTAATACTGATCCCTGAGGGACGCCTCCATTTACCTCTATTTCATAATTATTTCGGGGACGGTAGTCTTACATTAATACATTAATTTACACATTGTGCTCGGTGCTCCCGTCCTTTCTAGGGCGTCTATTATCACATTCCGGCCCTGGATCTTTCATCTTGGGCATTTGTTTGGCTGCCTCCGTGATCTCCTTTTCTTCGATCTTCCTTTGGTTGTCTTGATCATCTACCGCCATCTTTCAAAGGGAACAGTATCTGCGCTTGTTCCTGGACTCCGCGCAAAGTCCGATCGCTCGCTCCCTCTCCCTCTCGCAAACATTCTTTCTTTCTTTTTTCGATCGCGCTCCTCAGTTGTTTACGGCTGGTCCTTAAATCTTCCACTTCCCTGGCGTTTAGGTGTTGCGCCGTTCTTCCGGCCCTAGTACCTTCTACTTTCCACGCATAAGTCCCTAAGGGCCGTACGTTTCCTCGACCCAGATGATGTTTTTGGTATTTTCGCAGCAAAAGGCATCCAATTCCGCTGATGTAGCCCGTCTTTGTTCCAATCCCATAGCCTCTCCTCGTTGATTTTTCTAAAATTCTATCCTTTCTTGCCTTGTTCTTTTTAGTGGGGTCTCGTCATACCCCCCCCCCTCCCCCGTAAGCGAAAGAATTGACGATTATTTTCGAAAAATCCGAAAAAAAATGATGTTAAAACATTAGTACTCTTATGGTGGTATTTGGTAAATGGCAATGGAACTGTCGTCTACTGGGGGAGTATTCCATACCCCCCAGACCCCCCAGTTACACCTTCTTTTGCAGACCGTTTAGGCAGTTATTGGAGAAGGATTATGAGTTCCTCTCTTCCGTACTGCAAATATAGAAGGGGGGGGGGGGGGGGTTTAGGCCATACCCCCCCAGTAAGCGAAAGAATGGACTATTTCCGAAAAATCAGTTCAAACGTCAGCACTCTAATGGTAGTATTAGGGAAATGCTAATGGAACTGTTCTCTATTGGGGGAAAGAAGGGAAATATACCTCAGCCCCCCCCCCCCCCATTCCTCCCTAAAACGTTTAGTGATGATATTCACACGATAATTTTACTACCACAATTCAGTGGGGTATGGAATTATCATCAGCAAAGGAATATTCGATTACACTCTCTTGAAGATGATCACGAGAGTCTTGAAACCTCAACGCTTTTGTTAAATACCGCAACACCGAGAAGGGGGAGGAGGTTATGGAATCCCCCCCCCCCCCCCCCCCGTAAATTCGAATACAATTCGAATACGAAAGCAACCACAAAATTGTAAGTGTAATAAGAATGATTTATAGGCTTCCTTTGTTGGAACTGAAAGGTTCCACCCTGTATATACAACTTACGACGATACATACATTTTTGAGAGTTGGCAACCATGCAATTTCTAGGTGGGAAAAAGCTGCTTGCGCTATCTAAAACGCACGAACAGGGGTTACTTTTGGGCATCTTGTCTTGAATGGCGGTCGGGAACGCGCTTTGTTGTTATTTTGTGTTATTTAATGCAGTTAGTAATTTTTGCATTTCTTTATATCGTATTTGTGTGTTACATGCCGCATTTTATACTTTTTGTATGTTTCAATCTTCGTTTTTGAAATTTCCTTGGTTTAACCGCAATGCAGAACGAAATGTTTAATACCGTTACCCTTTTGTTTATAATTGTTTACGTTTTTGGTGTAATGCTTGCTTAATTTATGTTTATTGATGTTGATTACTTGGTCTTGTCCCTGAAGTAACATTGATATAAGTTTTTATCATTTTACTTTAATATGTGGAAATTACCGATTCGTTTGATGTATGCACTGACTTGTTTGTAATTAACAATTTTCTCCGTGAATGAAGCAGTCGCGGGGGTGGTAAAAACTGTAGTCAAAATTGAGCTATGACACCTAATTCCGTGACTGTCTTCCACATTCCAATGTAGGCTCGAAACCCTGAAACCAGGGGCGGGTTACCTATCTTGCAGGAGCGGGATTACTCTAATCAAAGATCTTCAGTTTAGAATCTATGTGCGATAAATGTTGTTACTTACTACTTACGGGCATTTCGAGACTTGACTCGTATGGACATAAGTGAATAAGTATAATAAATGTCACCTGATTATGAGAAACGCACTGTTTGTCCACGTGAACATAACCTCTAAATGAGCGACAAGTAATGAACGTCTAAACATCAACACGTTATCATTAATTTATGAATTACAAAGTAATTATTTACCCATTTCGGTAATGATTAATGATAAAGGCCATTCCAACGCATAACGAGATCGAAAATAGAGGGGGAGGTCTACGCAAAATTGCCATGTTGTCCACCATATAATTTACATAAAAAAGTGCAACGTGCAGATTCCGTCCAATTATGCTCATAAAATGCATACGCATGAGACGTTCAACTTGTCGAGGCCTCCTCTGTATGTTGGTGATCTTCGCGGTGATTTTCTACGTACGTAACATCCACGACAACTACAATTCGATCGCGCACGAACAGCTCACTAAAGAAGAGAACGTCTTCGAGCTCAAACTGCGGGAGTACGAGCGGAAGATGATACCGAACTTGGGCAACAACGGCGAGGCCGCCTATTTAGAAGACTCGAAGGAGAGGAAGGAGGGCGAGAGGGCTTTAAAGAAATTCGCTTTAAATACCGTTCTCAGCGATCGTATGCCCCTAAATCGCACCCTGAAGGATCCAAGGAATAAAGGGTGAGGTGTACGATGGTAACCAATTAATCGCTGACGTCTCCCGTTTTAGCTGTACCGAATTTTTATACAATCCTACTTTAACCGCGTCGGTGATAATTATTTTTTATAACGAATTGCTTAGCGTGATACTGCGGACGATTTGGAGTGTTATTTTACAAACACCCAGTCATTTGTTACACGAGATTATTTTGGTGGACGATTGTAGTAGCGACAGTGAGTATAGTTATTGAGCAAAGATCGTACTTCACTAGATAGACTACTGTATTATTTCTTCATTAACTTCCCTCTTTCTAGCACTATCCTGAGCCAAGTGCAATTGTTTCCTGGCTACCAGGAGAACATAATTGATGAGGTTTTTTGTATGCTTATGCTCCTGATCTTTTAAGACTTTTTTATCAATAAAAATACTGTGTGACTAAGTCATTTTGCTCCTACACAGGAAGTGACTACTAAAAAATTGTTCTATTCTTTTCTGATTACTAGGAGAACATAATCAATTGTCTTTTTTTATGCTAATGAGAACATTTTATTTTGCGAGGAGGTGTTTCTGCTGCTAATGCTCAAGCTGAATTTAATGGGGGTGATCTTTCTGCTCCTAATACATTATCTATTAGAAAAATGTTCTGTCTATCAACAGAACATATCTATGAGCAATTTTTTAGTGTGATTATGAGAAATATTCCACCAATACATAGTCTCTTAAACCTTTACTTTTGTATCAGGAGAATATAATGTGTGAAAATGTGATTTTGCTCCTAATACATTGAGCATTTGTTTTTAAAATTTTAATTTTTAAAGTTAAAGTTACCAATGGTTTCCCCAACTTCAAGTATGACATTTCCTGGTTCAAAAATCCAAGTTACCATTTAGAGTTACTGTCACAAAATTATAAAATTTGAACTTTTAAATCATACGAATGGATTTCCAACTTTTAGTTTGAAATTTCATGTCCAAATGTTAAAATTAACGTTTTCAAGTTGAAATTTAGAGTTACCAGGCCCTTAGACACTGCTAGTTTAATAACAAGAATTTTGAAATTTTAACTTTTGAATCAAAATTTAAAGTTGCGAATGGATTTCCAACTTTTACTTTGAAATGTGATATCCAAATGTTAAAGTTAACGGTTTCAAGTTGGAATTTAGAGTAACCAGGCCCTTGGAAACCGCAAGTTTAATAACAAGAATTTTGAAAGTTCTACTTTTGACTCAAAATTTAAAATTGCGCATGGATTTTCAACTTTTAGTTTGAAATGTTATGTCCAAATGCTAAAATTAACGGTTTCAAGTTGGAATTTAGAGTTACCAGACTCTTAGAAACTGCAAGATTAATAACAAGAATTTTGAAATTTTACATTTTGAATTGAAATTGAAAGTTGCGAATGAATTTCCAACTTTTACTTTGAAATTTTACGTCCAAATGAAAACTAACGTTTTCAAGTTGGAGTTTAGAGTTACCAGACCCTTCGAAACTGCTAGTTTAATAACAAGAATTTTAATTTTAACTTTTGAATTAAAATTTAAAGTTGCGAATGGATTTCAACTTTTAGTTTGAAATTTTATGTCCAAATGTTAAAATTAACGGTTTCAAGTTGGAATTTAGAGTTACCAGACTCTTAGAAACTGCAAGATTAATAACAAGAATTTTGAAATTTTACATTTTGAATTGAAATTGAAAGTTGCGAATGAATTTCCAACTTTTACTTTGAAATTTTACGTCCAAATGAAAACTAACGTTTTCAAGTTGGAGTTTAGAGTTACCAGACCCTTCGAAACTGCTAGTTTAATAACAAGAATTTTAATTTTAACTTTTGAATTAAAATTTAAAGTTGCGAATGGATTTCAACTTTTAGTTTGAAATTTTATGTCCAAATGTTAAAATTAACGGTTTCAAGTTGAAATTTAGAGTTACCAGGCCCTTAGAAACTGCTAGTTTAATAACAAGAATTTTGAAATTTCTACTTTTGACTTAAAATTTAAAATTGCGCATGGATTTTCAACTTTTAGTTTGAAATTTTATGTCCAAATGTTAAAATTAACGGTTTCAAGTTGGAATTTAGAGTTACCAGGCCCTTAGAAACTGCTAGTTTAATAACAAGAATTTTGAAATTTCTACTTTTGACTTAAAATTTAAAATTGCGCATGGATTTTCAACTTTTAGTTTGAAATTTTATGTCCAAATGTTAAAATTAACGGTTTCAAGTTGGAATTTAGAGTTACCAGGCCCTTAGAAACTGCTAGTTTAATAACAAGAATTTTGAAATTTCTACTTTTGACTTAAAATTTAAAATTGCGCATGGATTTTCAACTTTTAGTTTGAAATTTTATGTCCAAATGCTAAAATTAACGGTTTCAAGTTGAAATTTAGAGTTACTAGGCCCTTAGAAACTGCTAGTTTAATAACAAGAATTTTGAAATTTTATCTTTTGAATTTAAATTTAAATTTGCGAATGGATTTTCAACTTTCAGTTTGAAATTTTATGTCCAAATGTTAAAATTAACGGTTTCAAGTTGGAATTTGGAGTTACCAGACCCTTAGAAACCAAGAGTTTAATAACAGGAATTTTGACATTTCAACTTTTGAATTGAAATTTAAAGTTGCGAATGTATTTCGAACTTTCATGTCCACATGTTAAAATTAACAGTTTCAAGTTGGAATTCAGTGACCCGTTTCTTAGAAATTGCAAGTTTAATAATAAGAATTTTAAAATTTCAACTTTTTAGATGAAATTTAAAGAAAGTTGCCAATTGTTTTAGCAGCTTTAAGTGTGACGTTTGAATGCTTTTGTTTTTAAGAATTTAGAAACTTTGATAGCAGTCTGTTTCACTCTTACTATTTACTTGCTCACCTAATTGCTGTTTCCACTAGAGGAAGTATGGGCAAATCACAAAATGACGCGAACGCTTACATTCACGTTGTCTATCTAGTGTACTGTGATCGCACCAATTACATTGTGGTTATTATAGGTGACTTGAAGGGGTTGTTGCGTTATTATCTGGATACCCGATTGAAGAAGTACAATGTGAACCTGTTGGAGTTGAACCATCGGATGGGGTTGATTAGGGCACGATTGCAGGGTGCGCGAATAGCTACCGGTGACGTACTTATCTTTCTGGACGCGCACTGCGAGGCCACCACGGGATGGATGGAGCCGCTGCTCGCCAGAATTCAGGAGGAGCGCACTGCGGTTCTGGTGCCGATAATCGACGTGATCGAGGCCAACAACTTGGCTTACTCTACCAATGGTAATTTCATACTTTCAGCCTTTTTATTTGTTGCAGTTGCTAATTTTCATCTCTGCGGCGCATAGTACGCACGTGATTGACGCATCTTGGGTTTTTATGCAGACAGAAGCTTGCTACTCGAAGATCCATTAACGTGACATTCTTTTGGGTGCACAATTTGGGATCCTCGGCTCATAATATGCGTTTATTTGGCGCATATTAGATTTTTAAGCGGAAAAAAGCCTGCTACTTTGAAAGTACATGGACCATTAGCTTTCTTTCTATAAGTTAGAATCTTGTGGGTACACAATTTCATCTCCACGGCACATAATATGCACTTATTTGGCGCATATTAGATTTTTAAACCGAAAAAGCCCTCTTTTCTAAAAATTGATGGGCCATTAACGTTGTTTCTATAAGTTAGAATCTTGTGGGTACACAATTTTGTCTCCACGGCGCATAATATGCACTTATTTGGCGCATATTAGATTTTTAAACCGAAAAAACCCTCTTCTCTGAAAATAGATGGACCATTAACGTTGTTTCTATAAGTTAGAATCTTGTGGGTACACAATTTCATCTCCACGGCACATAATATGCACTTATTTGGCGCATATTAGATTTTTAAACCGAAAAAGCCCTCTTTTCTAAAAATTGATGGGCCATTAACGTTGTTTCTATAAGTTAGAATCTTGTGGGTACACAATTTTGTCTCCACGGCGCATAATATGCACTTATTTGGCGCATATTAGATTTTTAAACCGAAAAAACCCTCTTCTCTGAAAATAGATGGACCATTAACGTTGTTTCTATAAGTTAGAATCTTGTGGGTACACAATTTCATCTCCACGGCGCATAATATGCACTTATTTGGCGCATATTAGATTTTTAAACCGAAAGCCCTCTTTCTAAAAATGATGGGCCATTAACGTTGTTTCTATAAGTTAGAATCTTGTGGGTACACAATTTTGTCTCCACGGCGCATAATATGCACTTATTTGGCGCATATTAGATTTTTAAACCGAAAAAACCCTCTTCTCTGAAAATAGATGGACCATTAACGTTGTTTCTATAAGTTAGAATCTTGTGGGTACACAATTTCATCTCCACGGCACATAATATGCACTTATTTGGCGCATATTAGATTTTTAAACCGAAAAAGCCCTCTTTTCTAAAAATTGATGGGCCATTAACGTTGTTTCTATAAGTTAGAATCTTGTGGGTACACAATTTCATCTCCACGGCGCATAATATGCACTTATTTGGCGCATATTAGATTTTTAAACCGAAAAAACCCTCTTCTCTGAAAATAGATGGGCCATTAACGTTGTTTCTATAAGTTAGAATCTTGTGGGTACACAATTTCATCTCCACGGCGCATAATATGCACTTATTTGGCGCATATTAGATTTTTAAAAAATAGCCTGTTACTGTGAAAGTAGATGGGTCCTTAACGTTTTTTCCATAAGGTAGAATTTTGTGTCACTTATTTGCAAATGTCTCTCGTCCTTTATTTTCGTTGCCTGACTTTAAATACAGCAACATTGCAGGTGACACCTCCTATCAGGTGGGCGGGTTCACTTGGTCGGGTCACTTCACGTGGATCGACATTCAAGACAACGCCGACAAGGGAAAACTGACACCGGTAAAATCGCCGACGATGGCCGGCGGATTGTTCGCGATCGACCGCCGGTATTTTTGGGAGATCGGCTCGTACGACGAGCAGATGGACGGCTGGGGCGGTGAGAACCTGGAGATGTCGTTTCGAATTTGGCAATGCGGCGGACGACTGGAGACGGTGCCCTGCTCGCGAGTGGGCCACATCTTTCGCGACTTCCACCCCTATTCCTTCCCCGACAATAAGGACACTCACGGGATTAACACCGCCCGACTGGCGCACGTCTGGATGGACGGGTATAAGAGGTTGTTTTTCATGCATCAGCCCGCTTTGGAGAACAGTCCCATTATTGGCGATCTGACACACCGACGACAATTGCGGAATAAGTTGAGGTGCAAGGATTTCAAGTGGTATCTGGAACATGTCTACCCGGAGAAGTTCATCCCGGATGAAAACGTGTACGCGTACGGCCAGGTCAGGAACAAATTCGACATGTGCCTAGACGATCTGCAGCTCGGCGAGGACAAGGTCGGTCCGCTAGGCCTATACCAATGCCATCCTTACTTGGCGATGTCGCAATTTTTCTCAATCAGCGCCAAAGGCGAACTCCGCAAGGAGCACTTCTGCGCCGAGGCTTTCGACAACTTTCAAGTGCAACTCACCGAATGTCACAGCCATAGGCGCGAACAGTATTGGAAGATCTACAAGAACGGAACGATTTACAATCCGTACTTTCGTAAGTGTTTAAGCAGCGAGGGCGTCGACGATTCCAAAGGGCTCAAAGTTCGCGCGTGCCGAAACGGCCCGCATCAAATATGGAGATTTACTAATGTTAATTCTACTGTTACTAAATAAGGAAATTTTTCGCCAAATATATTTTTACTTAATTTTTTAGGTTTTTTTTTTAACTTTTTAATTAACCCGTATTTTTAATTAAAAACGAAAATATTTAATTATTTTTTAATTTAAAAAGTTTTTAATTACTAGTCAATTTGTTCGTTTTGGAGTGATAAGTAGGTTAACCCGTATGTCTAATTGGTTTTTTAATTAAAAACGAAAATATTTAATTATTATTTTTTAATTTAAAAGTTTTTAATTATGTCAATTTTTTTCGTTTATGAGCGATGTAGGTAGCGTTTTAAGATTAATTTATGGGGCAGATCGCTTCACCAGGACGATTTGCAAAAGTAGGCAAAGTATCCACGGGACGACCTGTGCCCTCGCAAAAATTCTAAGCTCTAGGCTGTGCTAGGCAAATGAGCCAAGCGTTACCAAGGCTCGCATATTTTCCTTACTCATTAGTTTAAGGCACGATTGGTAAACGTAAGCAAAATGATACTTTACTGTACGCTATGTGACACTAAGTGTACGTGAATCGCGTGTCGCCATCTAGCAGTTTGTGAAAGTACTGTGATCGCATAGTACAGTGTGATCTGTCGTATTAGACTATGATAGTTTAAGTATGTGCATCTAGAGTGCGCTTATAACAGTTCTAATTATTTTTTACGCTCGGCTATTACTGGAACGGCGTGGAAAGGATCGAATAACCGTTTGGAAAGCCTTGTAAGTACAATAAGTTTCCACCAAACGTTCCTCTGTAATCTACGCGTAATCGCGTATGGTTATTAAGGAGTGGCATATGGCAGCGTTCGGTCTGGTCTGACTTTGCGCTCGAGGATCATAGAAATAAAACCCGAGCTGGCGCTGAGCTCTCCTGAACCCTCCGATTGGGGTTGAAAGTGTCGTTGGAGGGTTAAAAAATTCGTTTGCCATATTTTTTCAAGGTTTTACAGGATTTTCTAAGAATGTTCTGGAACTTTTCCAAAGTTTTTCACATGGAGCATAAAGAATGGTCGACGAATAAATTAATGAGTTTCCGAAATCCGTCTAAGCTCACTCTTCAAAGGGATTTTAGAACAAGGAGGGGGGGGGGGCGACCACACGTTTTACCCATTCATGGTATTCTAATTAAAGGTCTCAACAAAAAGGTACTGTTTTCTACGAACTATCGCCCTTTTTTTGACACTGAAAAAATTAGAAATTACCACAAACGAATTTTTGAATTTTTAAAAAATCTTTTTTTGAACCTTTTTGAATCGATATTGAATTTTTTCAGTGTTATATTGAAAAAAAAGAATTTAATATGCTCTTTGTAGATTGAAATATACAGGGTATGCCATTTAAATAAAATGAAATTGTAATAACTTTTTTACCCGATACCTGTATAATTATTTATTTTGAAAACGGCAGATTATTTATCAATAATTTTCAAGAAACATTTTTTTGTGTCCCAGGCTATATCTATGGAACCGTTAATTGCACAGCTTCGGGAAAAAAAATTTGTTAACAAAAGGGGCCAAGAGAAATCGCTGGAAATTATTTTCAAGTTTCTAACTTCGCCGCTAGAGGGCGTATGATTCATGGTTAGGTAGAAAAATGACTTTTTTCCTAAAATATACCCAACAAACATGCATAAAAAATACATGCATAGTAATCTTGTATCAATTTTGCATCATTTTGATGGAGCACAAATTGCTCTAGCTCATAAAATATGAGGAGTGGGGGAAGGGGAACATCTCTTTAAGGAATTGATTGTAACTTCGGATTAGGTTAACAGATTTCCACAAAATAGGTCTTGTTGGAAGGAGCTCTCTTCGCTGAATCAGATTTTATTAAATAGAGTCTTTTTGGTAAATGTGATGAGTGGTAGAGGGCGCGATGTGACATTAACATAAACTTTGCAGGTTTTTTTGGTAATTTCAAATGGAATTATATGATATTATCAAATAAGGTGAAATAGTGAGAATATCAGTGAAAACCGCATTTGATATCTGTTTTCTAACCATAGATCTGGCGAAAAATACGAATACATTCACAAATTTTAATTGCAATTATTGATGCTCATTCAAGTTGGCTTTGAAACAAAAGAAAACAGAACAAAAGAAAGTTTATCAGTCCTTTCATTAAACGTATTCGTGCGAATTATCACCATGATGGGTGCCCGGCACATTTCTTGGTAGGCGAGAGTCGAGGCGAGAGTGTTTGAATTTGAGTTATCCTGGCAAATGGATAGAAAGAGGAAGTATTTTTTCATGACCAGCTAGGTCACTCGACTTAACTTGCTTAGACTTAAATTTGTTTGAAAGGATAAAATACGCACAGTCTTTCTAACAAGGCCAACTACAAGAAATGATATGGTGACGAGAATTAGAAATGTAATTCATAGTCATGGCTGAAGTTAAAGCAACTGTTCGCTCTACACAGCAGAGACTCGTCTTTGTGTCGAAAATAATGGCAGACATTGAACATTTACGTTAATTATAATTATTATTTACTTAACTCATATGTCTCTGATTTAAAGTTTGAATCATTTTTTTGTTGCTCATAATTAAAAAACTTAGATTGAGTGTTAATTTTGAACTGCAATCGCCTCATTCACTTTGACATAATTATCGGTTGCTATGTGTTCATTTGTTTCAAATCCAACTTGGATGAATATAAATATTGCAATTAAAATTTGTGAATGTTCGTATTTGATCAATACCTCTGCTTAGAAAACAGATATCAAAATGCGGTTTTCACTGATATTCTCACTTTTTCATCTTATTTGATAATATAATATAATAATTATATCGTTCCATTTGAAATTTTTAAAAAACTTGCAAAGTTTATGTTAATGTCACATCGCGCCCTCTACCACTCATCACGTTTACTAAATAGACTATCTTCATGTAAAATCTGATTCCACGAAAAGAGCTCTTTCCAACAAGACCTATTATGTGAAAATCTGTTAACCTAATCCGAAGTTACAATCAATTCCTTAAAGAGATGTTCCTCTTCCCCCACTCCTCATATTTTATGAGCTAGAGCAATTTGCGCTCCATCAAAATGATGCAAAATTGATACAAAATTACTATGCATGTATTTTTTATGCATGTTTGTTGGGTATATTTTAGGAAAAAAGTCATTTGTCTATTTAACCATGAATCGTACGCCCTCTAGCGGCGAAGTCACAAACTTGAAAATAATTTCCAGCGATTTCTCTTGGCCCCTTTTGTTAACAAAATTTTTTTCCCGAAGCTGTGCAATTAACGGTTCCATAGATATGACCTGTGACCATTATTAATGGAACACCCTGTACTATTTCCTTCGGAGATATACAGGGTCATTCTTGACGAGCGTCAGTTAGAAAGATATGGAAAACCTTTGAAAATGAAGACAAACTGATAAGTTCTTTAAGGGTTATGGCACATGATGAATTGAACTAAAATATTTTCAAGATGGCGCCACTTCTGGAAATATCGGAAGTAGCCATCAACTTTGTTATTTTAAATAGGGACCCCCTATTTTTTCTACATTTTCGGATTCTACGTCGAATTTGGAGTACAACGATACCCCATAGTTGACGCTTTGCTCCAAGGGCTTCGCCGATATTCAAGTTTTTATGTCAAAAATTGTATTTGCAGGGGTAATTTTAAAAATTTATTATTCGAAAACGTTTGACGTTTAAACAATATCATAATAAAAACAAAAGAATAACATCAAGCGACTTAATTTTTTTATCAATTTGCCACAAGAAGTAACGAAAACATGGAATATCTCAGAAACCGTTTGAAGCAGCTTTTGACATTTTGTATCAAATTAAAAGTCTGGGAAAAAGGAAAATAAGGGTGAAGAACAAAATGGGGGGTGCCATTTGAAAAAATGGAGTTACGGATATTTAAAAGTTGAGAGCTTTGAAATAGTGGCGTAGTCTCACTTTTTTAGACTGTTACGCACACCATACGAAAATTCGATCTTTCTTTAATAAATCACTGAAAACTGTGTTGCAATATCTCTCACCGTTTTCGAATAATAAATTTTAAAAATTACCCCTGCAAATTCAATTTTTGACATAAAAACTTGAATATCGGGGAACCCCTTGGAGCAAAGGGTCAACTATGGGGTATCGTTGTACTCCAAATTCGACGTAGAATCCGAAAATGTAGAAAAAATAGGGGGTCCCTATTTAAAATAACAAAGTTGATGGCTACTTCCGATATTTCCAGAAGTGGCGCCATCTTGAAAATATTTTAGTTCAATTCATCATGTGCCATAACCCTTAAAGAACTTATCAGTTTGTCTTCATTTTCAAAGGTTTTCCATATCTCGCTCGTCAAGAATGGCCCTGTATACAATTTATTTTACACGTAGGTGTCAAAATGTGGAACAACTGAAAAATGTAAATCAAGCAGAGAATGATTTTATTATCGCAAAAGTTAGATGACAGTTTTAGGACCGTCTAGGCCATTGTGTAGCAGCAAACAGTGATTTAACTTTTTTTTTGTAATGATCTGTTTTTAAAGCATTTTTTGCAAATATGTTTGTAAAAAAGTAGCTTTTAATTTCACTTTGGCCCGTTGGCTGGCAGCAAATGAGACCTCGTAGAAGATCGCTTTTAGAAAGATGAGGAGTGTACTTGTACCTATAACCACGCCGCATAATTAACAATTCTTTAGGGACGGGGCTACATGATGTGGGATCGGCGACATACGAGCGCCATCCCCGAGCGTGGTGATTTTTTTCCTGCAGAAGATAGGACAAAACTAAAAAATGGCTCCCGGATGTCGTCGTCCCCACATCATGCAGCTTTCGTCCCTAAAGAATTGTTAACTATGCGGCCCAGTAGGTACAAGTACACTCCTCATCTTTCTACAACTGCAGAAGACTCAAAAATCACCAACTACCATCTACCCAACTTAATCCATCCCAAGGAGTTTACTTAAGACCAAGACAAGCGCAGAGTTGTGGACCACTTCCTTCCTTTATAAATGAAACTTTTGCTCAAGACCATGTAATCAAAACATAACCATAAATTGAGCAAACAGTTACACCAAAAATGAAAACGATTTCAAACGAAAGTTATAAAACGAATTTTTTCATACACGTGACTCCGCATTGAAGTTAAATCATGCGAAATCCAAAGCCAAGACCCCTTCAAAAAAACTTATACAAGGCGAAACCTCTCACTGTAATTAAATGTAGGAGTCTCAAACAGATTCCAAAGACCTTTTTAAATTTCCCAATAAAGATTTTTGTATGTAATTCAAGTGCAAGCACTTGTGATTTGGAATCATCCAACAATTTAGATAGGCAGTTACCATGCGAAATTTTTAAGATAGCGAATAATTACACCATTTCGTTTTATTACCATTTTTTACTAGTTGAACAAAGACCATTACGATATGAGTTAAATGCATTAAGTGATGGTATCGCAATCTTACAATGTATTTTCGAAATATATCTAAAAATGTGAAAGTTGTCGACTTGTCGAAGATTTAACAAGCGAGAGACGTTTAAATAGTTGAAGCCTTAAGAGAATTGTACTAGAAATTGTAAAAATCGTACTTTGGTTCCGTATGCACATACAAGTGTCCTTCCGTTCCGCAACAAGCAATTACACTAAGTCTTTTTTTTAACAAAAAAAGGAAAGCTTAACAAATTATAACAACAAACAGGCTAAAGCGAAAAACGCAATTATTGTTATTGAGATTTGGAGTCGGTACTGTAGTTGGAACTGCTGGATCGGATGTCGCCCTCCATCTGACCGGCGTTCAACGAGTTGTAGGCGATTTTCAATATCAAGTAAGTCCAAAATATGTGAAGTACGAGCAGTAAGATTAGGAGTCCATTGAAAATGTAGTACGCCGGAAACATGGGGACGATTTTGGGCGCCTCGATCGACGTGCTTCGAATAATCCAAAACGGGTAGACGCCGAGTCGCGTCGCGATCCACAACACTGTGAAAATCGCGAATATCGCGTCGCATATCTTCTGGTAGCCGGAGTACTTGGCCATTTTCGCCGCCTCCAGGAAGATGTCGGCGCAATCGTGCACGATCAGGACCAGACTGCCGATTCGGTGCAGGTTCGTCACCCAGGAGAACGACATCAGGACGATGGTCGCGATGTGATGTATGAACATTTGCCAGAAGTCCTTGCGTTTCACGTCGAAGAATTGGCTAAAGCAAAGCGACCAGTAGAAGGTCAACGATATGATGTAGTGCCACCACATGCCCGCCTCGACGCTCTGATGCGGATATGTGAACCTTTGGGCCAAAAATCACTTATTGCGAAGTTAACGGGCGACACTCACCAGCACTCGTTAATATTCCACAGCCACGGCTTATCCCATAGCACGACTAGACCGAAAATAAAGCTACAGAGGTAGTAGAGGCAACGCCAAGCGTTCTCGCAAAATTTCACTAAAGTGGACGGTTTATCTTGGCTCCGACGCAAACGCAGCCATCGCTCGACCTTTCGCTCGGTCCAGTCTAACTGTTTCGCTAATCCCTGAATCTGAAAGACACACACGATCGGATATAAACCACCCCGTCGCGTTCCGACTCACTTGTTTGTGATTTAGTTTCTTGTGTAGCGAGTACGATTTCTCCAAGACGGTGTTCGGGGGTGCCTTCTTCGACCTATAACTCTTGATGCCGAGCGAGATGCCGACCGGAGCAAACCAATAGCTGGAAGAAAGACTCGGGTAATGCGACAGACCGAACCTAACCTCAAAACTCACTGCTCCAGACAGTATCTCAGAACGAGCATGAGGAATGCGAGAGGAATTGGAATATATAAATGCTTCGAATTGGAATAGTGGATTTCCTCGCTCGAGCCGGGGGCGATCTCTTTCCACGTCGTGTTAGGCGGCAGCCAGATATCCTCGCTCCAGAATCCGTCCATGATACTTTGAAGCACACCGGTCATTTTTTACGTTGAGAAAATGCACTTTTTACGTAGAAATACGAAACGAAATTAATTTAAATAAATTAAAACGACATTTCTAATTACTTATGAGCTAAAATGGTGAAAAATTTTGAAAAATTAATTTATATTTCGTTTAAGGAAGGCAACACCCTACCGCACCATTTTGAAACAGGGCAATGTTGAGGTGTTCTTATCTACGACATACGTGTACCTCTCCACTAATTCATAGGAGATTGTCAGTAGCTCCCTGTACAATTTTGGTTTTTTTGAAAAAAATGACGTTTTTTAAATTTTTGTTTTGCAACATGCATTTGTTTATTGTTTTGCCTCAGTCGAAAAATGCCTGCATTCCAAACACGTGACAATGACTCATATGATGACGAACCGGAATACAACCAGCGTATTAAATACAGGGTGGAAATCATAGACATATGAGTATGGCAATGGTGAAAATTGGAAAGATATGGATAAGATTGATTGGTAGGCCGTAAATTGGAACCAAAGAAACATTTTTCAACATTAAACGAGCGTCCAAATGAAATGAATGATGAATGTTTGGGAGCTCCCTCCTCAAAAGACCAAAAAGTAGGTATGAGTTTCTTGTTTCCTATTTTTCTGGACCACCGTATAATACATTGAAGAAGGTATTTCTGAGGAGCATCCACACCCCTCAGTCCCGGTGATAGGTGAACCCCCGTCGCTTTTTAAATATTTTTTTCGGAAATGATCTCTTTTGTTTCGTTGGGGTGGGCGGTGGTGGTATTCCATACCTCCCAGAGCCCCCGGTGCTACGTTATCTGCGATAAGGAGAAAATGATCTCATAATCCTAGCCCAACAATTGTCCTGCGAGTCTTAAAAAGCCCAAATGGTTTTCGGAAAAATAAGCGGGGGTTTGAGAGGGGGGATACCCCCAGTACATACGACAGTTTAAATGTCATTTTCAGAACACTTCCATACAAATACTGAGAATTATATAGAGAAAGGGTTATCGAGTCCTTCTTTGCTGGGTGATTTGGAACCTCACATATTTTTTTCGGAAAGGGTCTCTTTCGCTTTGCTGAGGGGGGGGGGGGGGTATTCGTACAGCCCAGATCCTTGGGGCTACGTTCTCTGCGGTACGGAGAAAAGGATCTCATATTCCTTGCCCAACAATTTTCACGCTAGTATTAAAGCCTACACGGTTTGTGAAAGACAGTATTACGGGGGGGGGGGGGGGGGGGTCGGGAGGATATGGAATAACCCCCAGAAGACTGGTTTCAGTGTCATCTCCAGAACAATACCATAAGTGTACACACAGAGTTATAGGGAAAGGGTCACATATTGTTTCGGTCTCTTTGACTGTGGTGGGGGGTATTGCTAGGGTATTCCATTTTTTACAGATTAAACTAGCGACCAAACAAAATGATTGTCAGGGTGTCAGGGGGGGGGGGCAATTCCATACCTCTCAGACCCCTCGATGCTACGTTCTCTGCGATAAGAAAAAAAAAGAATCTCATAATCCTTGCCCAACGACTGTCATGTGGATCAAAGCCTTAACGATTTGTGGAAGGAAATACTACCGGGAGGTTTGGAGGGTGTGGAGTACCCCCAGTACACACGACAGTATTGTATTGTGGTAGTTCCTTTGTCCTTTCCAGAACCCCACCACGAGGGTACCGAGAGTTATAGAGAGAGAGGGTTATGGCATCCTTTCTTTGCTGGGCACTTTTGAACCATCCACCGCCGCCTTACATACTTGTTCAGAAATTGTCTCTAGTATTCAATACCCCCCACTCCTACGTTCTCTGAGGTACGGAAAAAATGATCTCATAATCCTTGCCCAACAACGATCATGCGGGTTTTAAAGCCTAAATGGTTTGTGGAAGAAAATATTACCGGGGGACTGGGGCAAATAATATAGCTAATACCCCCCCCCCCCCCTCTGAACACACGACAGTTTAAATGTCATTTCCAGAACCCTACCATAAAAAGTACTGAAAGTTGTAGAAGAGGGTTATCGGGTCCTTTTTTGCTTGGTTGTTTGGAACCCCTGTCGCTGTTCATATATTTTTTCGAAAAGGGTCTCTTTTGCTCGGCTGGAGATTATTCATATCCCTCAGATCACCGGTAGGTACTACGTTCTCTGCGGTACGAAGAATAGGATCTCATAAGTCATAGTAAGCCTTGACCAACAATTTTCATACAAGCCTTAAAGTCTACACGGTTTGTGGGAAAAAGTATTAACTGGGCGCCTGGGGGGGTATGAACCCCCCCCCCCCCTCCGTACACATGACAGTTTCAGTGTCATTTTCAGAACACTGCGAGTTTATCGCCACTTTTCACCAATTTTTGTTCGGAAATGGTCTCTTCTTTCGTTTCGCTTGGAAGTATCGGAATCCCCCCCCCCTCCCGAAGAATCTTGTAGACCTTGCCCAACAACTGTCATGCTAGTCTTAAAGCCTAAACGGTTTGTGGAAGAAGTTATCAGCGGGGGGTCTGGAGGGTGTGGAATACACCCCCCCCCCCCCGCGCACTACGACAGTTTCAGTGTCATTCCCAGAACAATACCTAAGAGTACAGAGAGTTGTAGGGAAAGGGTCGTGTGTTGTTTCGGAAATGGTCTCTTTGGGGTTGGTGGGGGGGGGGGTACCTATTGCTGGGGGTATTCCATTTTTTAGAGATTAAACGATTAAATGATTGTCAGGGACAGCTGCCTCCTCAAAAATACCAAAGTATTCGTTGTCTTCTTGGTTTTTTTTCTGGATAACCATATATAATGCACTAAACGACTCTTTAGTTTTGCTAGAGGCCCCCCCAGAACCCCCGTTGCTACGTACCCCCCCAGTACACACGACAGTAAAGTTGCCGAATGTCGATGTCGAGTCCCCTAGATCCGCCGGTATACTTTTTCTGCGATACGGAGAAAAGGATCGCATATAGTCCCTCCCAACAACTGTCATGCGAGTTTTAAGGTCTGAACGGTTTGTAGAAGAAAGTATTACCGGTGGGTATGGAATAGGAATACTCCCCAATACCGTAAGTGTTCTCAGAGGTATAGAGAAAGGGTTACCGCGAGGGTTATCGAGTCCCTATTCTTTGCTGGGTGGCTTTAACCCCTCATTTTTTTCGGAAATGAACTGTTTCGCTTTTTGAGGAGTATTCCATAAGCCCCCACTCAAAAAAAATTCTCAGAGATGATTAAAATAAGTTCCTCAAAATACCATCAACCACTCGCCAACATCTCGCAACGTGATTAAATTACAACAGACGTGAATAACTTCTTTGCACTTTGCACCACAAACATGGTCACTCATTACTTACGTCCCAATGCGTTTAGAAGATGCAATTTTTTAAGGGTAGGTTATTTCTGTTATGCCATAGACATGAATTCAAACATGTTTACCAAAGAACCAACATAAACAAGGTCGCTTATTAGTTACGTCACTGGAAAATCCCTTTCACCAATGTCCAAATACTGTAACCAAAGTAGGTACGTCATTTAAGGCTGTGATTGCTCTAGAATCTCCTGTAGGCTTGAATATCTAGCACGAGGGACAAGTTACCTGTCCGAGGGGTAGGACTTTGCTTATAAAAACGTTTCGGTTTTGAATTTATGTACTATATGACCTTGCAGTTTTACGAAATCTTGTAGAACTTTTCAGATTTTTTAAAGGGGGGGGGGGGGGCTTTGTTCAACTTGGATCATTTCTGTTATTGATTTAACTTTTAAACTATAGAAACACCAAGCAAGGGATTTATTATATAACGCGCCCCAATTAAGCCCCGTTTCACCTTGCATAATGCGGTGTTAATTGCCAGCGTTTATCATTGCGGTCGATTAGAGGAAAACGATAACGCTGCGTCGCTTTGAATAACGTTGGCACGTAGTTTGCTGGACCGAAATGCTAAAAATGAGACTCAAATTTTATTTGGCAATTGCGACGGTCATTTTTTTGGTGGAACTCCCGAGAGCGAGTAGTACGGGTGAGGAACATCTGCGCGCGGTGATTATTGTGAGTATTAAAAGCGAGAAGGGGCGCTATTTTTTTGAAGTTCTTTAGGCATGGAGATCGGGCGCCTGTGTCCCTGTACCCGACGGATCCATACAACAAAACCTTTTGGCCTATGGGTCTTGGGCAGTTGACTAATGTAAGTAGGTAGTGGATGCGTAATCGACCAATCACGATGCGTGATTTTCAGCTTGGCAAAGTGCAAGTGTACGAGTTAGGGAAATGGTTGAAGGAGCGATACGGTGGTTTACTCACAGTCCGCGAATCATACGTTCGCTCGACGGATTACGATCGCACTTTAATGTCAGCCGAATGCTGCCTCGCTGGGCTATTTCCACCAGATCCCAACCAAACGTGGAATAGCGAACTGAACTGGCAACCGATTCCAGTCCACACCACCCCCTTGGTTAATGACGCTGTGCTTGCGATGGAAGTTCCCTGCGAGCGACACAGAGAGCTTTATCAGTCCCTTGTGAGCAATGATCTAGACGAAGGCACCGAGGAGTTGTACGACTACATTACCCAAAATGCTGGTCGTCCAGTTCACAACCTCCGAGGGTTGCAGGACATATACGATACACTCCACGTGGAAGACCTGCACAATCTAACCCTCCCTAACTGGACGAAAAAAGTCTACCCGGATCAACTGAGGAAGTTGGCATCGTACGAGTTCACCCTCTCCACTAACACTACTCAAATGGCACGGTTGAAGACGGGCCTCCTCTTCAACGAAATCTACCACAACATCAACGACGCCTCTTTTAATTCGAAACCGGCAATGCGCATGTATTCGGGTCATGACACGACCCTCGCCAATCTCCTGAACACTTTGCAAATCTTCGACCCCCACTCTCCACCCTACGGCGCCGCACTCCTATTCGAATTACGTTCTAAAAGTGACGAGCTGTACGTCAACGTGGTCTACAAGAACTCCACCACGCCGACGAATATCACTCTGAAGGACTGCGAGTTCGACTGTCCTCTGGAGACGTTCAACAAGATCCTGGACGAAATTCGCTTGGATTACGAAGACTGGGTCTTGGAGTGCACCATGCCGCTACGCAGTAGCCGCAGCACCGCTCAAAGTGCTCTTTTTGGTTTTTTCATCACAATCCTGCTGTTATCGCTTTTTATGTACGGCATTTTAGTCGTGTGCAATATCAGAAGTCGAAGTAATTATGTAAAAATACCCGAAATGGAGAATTATCTCTGATAAAGTTGTTAACAAATCAGGTCACTTCTTGTTTGCTACCTCCTCTGCTAAATGGTTGAGTGTACAAATATGACAAATTTCCCTTTGGACACCTCAACCGCTACGTCGGATGAGATTGTGGCTGCGTCTAATTACGGAAAGAAGTCAGTACAAACACACTACGAGTCACTGCCCTTGGCCCTACGCCAGCGGATCCTCCTAAAAAAGTAGTAAATGAGCGACGATAGGAAAAATGTAGATGAACACATTCTTGAGAGTTGGCAACCACGCAATTTTTAGGAGGGGAAAGCTCTCTACAGTTTTACGACACCTAATCCCTTGATTGCGTTCGACATTCAAATGTAAGCTCAAAACGCCGAACGAGGGGCGAGTTACGTATCTCGGGAGCGAGACTATGCTAATCTAATCTAATATGTGCGATAAATGAGTTGCGATTCGCTATTTTGTCGTCAGTTGAATTTGCCTACAAGGCCATGAAATTTTCCGTCTTGCTCTTAACAAAATGATTTTATTGCACCGAGTTACATCCCATTGTTCCCAAAATTTGTTTTTCACCTTGAGTGTATATTGCATTACGTTCCCTCTACTGTACTTCAGGTCATCGCGTTGTTTCAAGTCTATTTCGTTTTGGAGGGAATATCCATTTGTAAATTTTTAAACGTTGCCGGGGTGACTTGTGTTCGTGTGTCAGGTAACTAAAAATTTAAAAAATACGAAGGCGTATAACATAACGTTGTCGACAAGTAACAGGTGTAGTATTAGGAAAAGAAACACCTCCTCGCACTCATATGATCCTGATACAGAATTGGCAAATTTTTAATTCGAATGAAAGCTTTAAAATAAGTAATTCTAACAGAGCTAGAAAAAGACCTCTTCGTATATTATGTTCTCCTAGTAGCCCGACACCTTTTACGTGTGTCGACAAATAACTGGTGTAGTATTAGGAAAAGAAACACTTCCTCGCACGTTATATGATCCTGATAGAATGGCAAATTTTTAAATCGAATGAAAGCTTTGAAATAATTCTGACAGAGCTAGAAAAACACCTCTTCGTATATTATGTTCTCCTAGTAGCACGACACCTTTTACATAAGTTTGTCGACTAGTAACAGGTGTAGTATTAGGAAAAGAAACACCTCCTCGCACTCATATGATCCTGATACAGAATTGGCAAATTTTTAAATCGAATGAAAGCTTTGAAATAACTTTGATAGAGCTAGAAAAAGACCTCTTCGTATATTATGTTCTCCTAGTAGCCCGACACCTTTTACGTGTGTCGACAAATAACAGGTGTAGTATTAGGAAAAGAAACACTTCCTCGCACTCATATGATCCTGATACAGAATTGGCAAATTTTTAATTCGAATGAAAGCTTTGAAATAATTCTGACAGAGCTAGAAAAAAACCTCTTCGTATATTATGTTCTCCTAGTAGCACGACACCTTTTACATAAGTTTGTCGACAAGTAACAGGTGTAGTATTAGGAAAAGAAACACCTCCTCGCACTCATATGATCCTGATACAGAATTGGCAAATTTTTAATTCGAATGAAAGCTTTGAAATAAGTTTGACAGAGCTAGAAAAAGACCTCTTCGTATATTATGTTCTCCTAGTAGCCCGACACCTTTTACGTGTGTCGACAAATAACTGGTGTAGTATTAGGAAAAGAAACACTTCCTCGCACGTTATATGATCCTGATAGAATGGCAAATTTTTAAATCGAATGAAAGCTTTGAAATAATTCTGACAGAGCTAGAAAAACACCTCTTCGTATATTATGTTCTCCTAGTAGCACGACACCTTTTACATAAGTTTGTCGACTAGTAACAGGTGTAGTATTAGGAAAAGAAACACCTCCTCGCACTCATATGATCCTGATACAGAATTGGCAAATTTTTAAATCGAATGAAAGCTTTGAAATAACTTTGATAGAGCTAGAAAAAGACCTCTTCGTATATTATGTTCTCCTAGTAGCCCGACACCTTTTACGTGTGTCGACAAATAACAGGTGTAGTATTAGGAAAAGAAACACTTCCTCGCACGTTATATGATCCTGATACAGAATGGCAAATTTTTAAATCGAATGAAAGCTTTGAAATAATTCTGACAGAGCTAGAAAAAAACCTCTTCGTATATTATGTTCTCCTAGTAGCGCGACACCTTTTACATAAGTTTGTCGACTAGTAACAGGTGTAGTATTAGGAAAAGAAACACCTCCTCGCACTCATATGATCCTGATACAGAATTGGCAAATTTTTAAATCGAATGAAAGCTTTGAAATAACTTTGACAGAGCTAGAAAAAGACCTCTTCGTATATTATGTTCTCCTAGTAGCACGACACCTTTTACATAAGTTTGTCGACAAGTAACAGGTGTAGTATTAGGAAAAGAAACACCTCCTCGCACTCATATGATCCTGATACAGAATTGGCAAATTTTTAATTCGAATGAAAGCTTTGAAATAATTCTGACAGAGCTAGAAAAAGACCTCTTCGTATATTATGTTCTCCTAGTAGCAAGACTCCCTTTGCATAAGTTTGTCACAGTTTCATTACCATGAAAAGGGTTAAGAATGTATTGCCAAAAAAAAACTTCCAGGCTTCTAGAACAATTCCCCTAAAGTAGTCAAAACCGCCGACGTGGCTCCCCGACGGAGGGGACGAAACGCAAACATTAGTACATTTTTAGCGCATTTTTTAAGAATTAAAAAAAATGTGCTATTGTCTGCGAGTCCTAGAATTTTTTGCAGTAGGTAGCCTATACATCAAATTTCGCTGTCTAAAACGGGCCCCCCCCCCCCTCCACGAATTATTTCCTGAGATGCTGTTTTTGAAAGTAAATCGTGCACAACTTTTACATACGACAACCAATTGGTCTCAGATTTTGCATAGTGGCGTCAAGTTAAACTTTAGGAAATGGGGGGGGGGGGGGGGGGGCACGCGTTCTACCCTTCATGGTATTCTAATGAAACGTCTCATCGAAATAAATTGGTTTGTTACCAAAACCATAACATTCCCGTGCGACTCTGTCGAGATCAGTGAGCGACGCAGGCCATGAAGGGGGGGGTTACAAATTAATTTTATCTCTTATTGTATTCTAATTAAAGGTCTCAACGAAAGATCTGCTAGTGGTACGAAGAATACGAATCGTCAAAGGAAACGCGAACAAATGTGGGGGAACGAGGGTGGTTTAAATTAGGAATGACGAAAAAGGATCGTGGAGAATACGAATAAAGGGGAAAACAGTTACTGCAGAGGAGGTACAAGGTGTAAAAAAATCCCGAAGGGGGTTGAAAGACGCTTACAATAGAGAAGTGGAGGTTACATAAGGAGGGAGGTATGGGGCATGCGTGAGTTGATGGAAAGTAATCTAGTCAAATGATTACTGCGAAAAAGACATGAAAAAGTGTGTAGAGGAAGTGAGGGAGATTTGAAACAAGGATGACGACGAAAGGAGTGAGGCGTAAAGAATAGTATAGCCTTTATAAAATTTTTTTGTTAAACATAGGAAAATTTCCACATGTACCGCTTCATAGTAAACTTGAACGAAAGTAAGTCTGGCGATCATAAGAAACGTTTTGGACTGAGCGCGGTTGTTAGGATCTCTACGGACCTAAAAGTTATGTTCGTTCCATTTGCACCGCCTGGAAAAGGCCCGTTTCTATTTAAATGTCGTGCCTTTAAGATCTCCCATGAGATTTTACATTTGTAGGTGAAAAAAAAATGTTTTTTTATTTTTTTATTGACGATTTATTTGGAGGTACATCAACCTTTGTTTTTAGCACCTTAAAAAAATGTTTAAGATCGTATGAGAACACGTGTTTAAGGGTATTTAAGAGCTTTGAAACCCGCTTTGACCAATTGAATTTTTACTTATAATATCATATCTTCTTATAAGAACGGCACAGTGCAAAGTATTTGTCCATAAGAGCCTTCAGAACTACACCAACCTCTCAGATGTTTTATTTTTAGCTTCCTCTATTGCGATAGCCCTTTATTGGACATGTCAAAATTCATGAAATGTCGATGTTTTGGACCATTTTAAAGTAAAGTAAAATTTTCTTCCGTCTGTATGTACGTACGTATTTATGAAACAATTTGAACAAAATTTTGATGGTAGGTCCCTCTAATGAAAGTACAGTACAACCTCGATAATCTAAATACACGCTAGTCCGAAATAATTTCGTTCCTTGTAACAACAATGACACCCCTAAAGACGTTGAAAAGAATAAAGTTTATTTCTTAATGCTTGTGTCCAAATTTATTATTTTCACTAGTTTCCCGATAATCCGAAAGGTAGGTGGTCCGAATCTATTCGGATTAACGAGGTTGTACTGTAAATAAAATGCACGAGCAAAAAATCGTACTGCGCATGCGCAAAACGCAACTTTCTTATTAATGAAGCAATTTAAACGAAATTTTCATGGTAGGTCCCTCTAATGAAAGCAAATAAAATGTATGAGCAAAAAATCGCGTTGCCCATTCAAAGACTAACCGGGAGCACCGTTGCTTGACTTTAGACAATGATCGAATTATTGGTATTAATAATTACAAGTATTAAACACAAACAAAAGTTGGTTTTGAGCTAGGAAACTGTTCTGCCAAGAATTTGGCACCTGGTCTTTATGCTCTAACAAGTGGTCGCTTATTAGTCGGTTACAAAAATTTGGTTTTGATTTTGTATTTTCATAAATATAGGAAAATATACGCTAGTACCGCTTCATAGCGAACATAAAGAAAGTATATCTGGCGATAGGTAACGAGTGATAACAAGAAACGTATTAGGAAAAGTGCGAGCGCCGCGCCGTTGAAACATATCTCTTCCAACCTAAGAGTTGCGTTCCGTTAGTGTTTAAAATCGAACACGTGACAAAAATACAGGTTTATCATTCGTTTAAAAAGGTACGCTAGTTGCGTTTAGAAAATGGGTCCCGTTTCTGAACTTCTAACGGGCGAGAGAAGTGGAAGAGCTAATTATTATTATTCTTGGTTTATTTCAAGTAAAAATGAAAGGTTTTTGTTTAACTTTGTGATAATCTACTCTGATGGTTAGGCAACACACATTTACATCTGAAACAAAAATATAATATGCTCTGTATATAACCAACGACCGTTTTGCGCAGATGCCGAATACTAGGGGATTTTCATAACGAAGCTAGGAGAATGGGAAGAAGATGGCGACGAGGCCGACGGAAGGCACACGCTTTCCCGGTTTTTTTTATTATTCTTGATTATTTTGGGTGATGGTGTTTTGAAGGTGTATTTACAGGTAGTAACCATTTTATTCTTTCCTGTACTAGCTATTTAATCATTGAATTTCTTGCCACAATTTGATATTTACATTTTGCTGATTTTGCATAAACTACGATATCTGAATGATGGCGTACTCCATGCCTTTGTTTTGAGTACCGTTAGATGAATCATGTTTGTATCTTATATTGTACAGATGATTATGCCATTATTTTGTTTAATTAAGTATTTACTTCTGTTATTCATGAGGAGTTGATTATCGGTGTGATGTTGCTCTGTTCGATTGACCCATAACTATTCCGTGAGGGAAGTAGGTACCTAATACAGTTTGATTGTTCGCTGTATCTGTTACTTTCTGTTTCGTGGCGCGCTACAGTTCTTGTGCGTTAGCTATACGAAGGGGGACTCTTTTATTTGATGTTTCGATGTTTGTGTGTGCGAGTGGGTAATTCTGTCTCCGTGGAGTAGGTACCTAATGCACTTAGATCTTTCGCTGTATATGTTGCCTACTCGTCTCGTGCGGATTGTAGTTCTTAACATCTTAGCAATACGAGTGGGGGCCCTCTCATTTACATTTCCTCTATTTAAAATATGTTCTGTTTGAGCGATAATCGATTTTCACATGAATACTTGCTATTGACCAATGGCATTCTCACATGTACTTTTCGTGTTAAAAATTATGTTAACTGAAGGATGGAGTAGAGCCACACCATTTACATGTTTCCTGTGTACATGCAATTTGTGTATTTGACGAGTTGTGTTATTTCTATTGATCGTACAGGTATTTTGATGTTTTTTTGCACTGAATTGATTTATCATGTTTTCCACTGCATTTATGATGCCTTGTGTATTTTGTTTTTATGAACTTGTTTAATTGCATTTGATTTGATTATCTGATTTTTATCATACCATTTGAGATGTTTTATTTATGTGTATTTTCTCTTGCATTTTATTGCTGTAGGTGATTTATTTCATGTATTTTTGTGGCCTGTGCCAGGGTTTTAGTCCCGTAGAAGGTTTCCCTGGCATGGTCTTGTGTGTGCGTTAATATATTTATTTGATCTTGTCATTTCTTACGCACACAAGTTCTGTCTTTTATTTAATTCCCTTCCCAATTATGTCTCACGTCCCAACACATAAAAGAACCGATTACACAACGTAGGAGTCCATTTGTGCCACCCATATCGAACCGACTGTCATCCAAATTCAAAAGTGCCGCGAGACTACCATCGTTTCGACTTGAAAGGTAGGTGGCTCTGCTTGTAGTTTTTGCCAGAGTTGCCAACCGTAAGTATAGAGTAAGTCAACGTTTCCAGTGTAGGCTTGATAAACCCCCCTAGGAACATTACAACTTCAAGAGCGACTACGTACAAATACCGGCGTGTGCCCTAAGGACTCGCTTAATAGTTCTATACAAAGAACATCGAATCTTGCTTTCCTGACGGAAGATCCCCATCCATACACCAGTGTAGTCTACTATACGTTGTGAAGAAGAATGTTAAACCGGGGGTTTTGGGGAAGCGTCAAAAGATTTTGAACGGTGTGGGGAAAATAAATGTGCGTCCAGTTGCAAAAAAGCGGTCCAAGGAATGATCCATGTGGCACCTCGTTGCCTAACTTTAGTCCAATGTGTCCATTGGCTAACTTCACGTCACATATTGTTATTATAATTGTGCTTATCAACATGTGAAGGTTATCAATTGATGTTTTGTTTACTTCCAACACGTACGTATGTTTCCACAGTTTGCTTTTATCACGTCATTCTTTAAAAAACGATCGGACGAGTTGGAACGGTTGTGATGTTTGTAGTTCCTCGTAGTGTAATTTTGTTGCTGCTCGTCTCGGAGGGTCTCATCAATCATTCCAGTTGTGAAGTGGAAGACACCCTCTTATCTGTGATTGTGGTTCGTACATTATCTTCTCCGTGTCTGTGATACCGTTGTTTTGTAGATTTACAGGCATGGCGACCGTGCTCCTATTCGTCCATACCAGACGGACCCGTACAAGGATCCCTCGAACTGGCCAATGGGGTGGGGCCAGTTGACCAAGGTAGTATGCTACATTCGGTACTTGTTCTAGAAGCTTGTTACAGATTGGAAAGCGGCAGCAGTACGATTTGGGGCGGTGGTTGAGAGAACGGTACAAGAACTTCCTACCGGAGGAGTTCTCCCCCAGGGACATTTACGTACGGTCAACAGATGTCGACCGCACCCTAATGTCGGCTCAGTGCAACTTGGCCGGTCTTTTTCCACCGGATGCAAATCAAACTTGGAACTCCAACCTGGCATGGCAACCGGTTCCGGTTCACACGGTACCCGAGCAGCTCGATCCTGTGCTCTCAATGAAGAAACCGTGCGAGAGATACAGGCAGCTTTACCAGGCCTTGTTTACGACACGCGAATTTGTCGACATCCAACGGGAAAATCGGGAGTTATACGAGTATTTGACTCAGAATACGGGCAACGAGATCTACAACCTGGAAACCTTGGAGCAACTGTACAACACGCTCTTCATCGAAGAGCTACATAACCACACACTACCGGAGTGGACCAAATCGGTTTACCCCCACAAAATGGCGCGGTGGGCGGACATGTCGTTCGCCCTCTACACTTACAACCCCAAACTGGCATTGCTTAGGACCGGTCCGTTAATGGACGTGATATACAAAGCGTTCGACAATGCCTCTCTACCGAAAATGCACATGTTCTCCGCTCACGACACGACCATCGCCGACATTCTGAACACCCTCGGCATTTTTGACCGCCACTCCCCACCCTACGCGTCCACGATTCTCTTCGAGCTGCGCGCCCGTGGCGTTAACCGGCTGGTCAACATCCTCTACAAGAACTCCACCACCCCTCAGAGGATGATATTGAAAGACTGCCAATTTGATTGTCCCCTGGACACGTTCAATGAGATCCTGGACCGGATCCGGCTGTCCGACGGCGAGTGGGAGTCGGCCTGCGAGGCGAGGTTCTTGGGTATGGTTCAGTTTGGAACGCTGCAAACCGGCGTTTTTCTGGGCTGTATGGGTCTGCTGTTCGTGTTGCTTTGTAGTTTTATTATTAGCATCGTCTGGTCCAGGCGGAGGAGGGAGACTGTTAATTACCTTAGGATACCAAACCAGGAAGAGTGATCTAATTGTACTTAAACGAACACATTTTTTTAATGTGATAATTCTTTTTGTTATTGTTTATTGTTTAAGGGGAAAAGTTTGTAATAATTAAATTATTGGATATTGTATACGTTCTTTGCTCTTGTTTTGAGTATTCTTGTTCTTGCAGATAGAAGAAAGAGAAAAAAAAACTTGCAAGAACCAAAATTTCCTATTTTATACAGGGTGTTTTTTTGGGGGCTTTAGTTAAAAGTTTCTTTTGTACTTTATACTCTGAAGGCCGAATCGATTTAAAATATTTTCAAAATGGCTGCACTTCCGGAAATGCCGGAAGTAGATAGTAATTTCGTTATTTTAAATGGCAACCCCCATTTTTTATTGCTTTTTTGGATTCTACGTGAAATTTCACTTCTTTTGATACCCAGATATCTACCATTTATGGTTTTTAAGTTATTTTGACTTTAAGAAAAAAAATGGCGGATGCAGATGGTACCTTGATAATTGATTACTTGAAAACGGTTGTAGTCATGGCAACCAATTTTAATCAGTGCATAGAGAATGAATAGGGCTTTCTTTTAGTGCACTTAAAAAAAAGTTAAGTTGCGTACGACCGCTCCTATGGATATCCAAATTTATGAAACTTCAAAGACTAAAAACTGAGTTTTTTTAAATGGAATGACCATGTTCTTACTATTCCATGAGATAGAGAATCGAAATGGGCATATTTTGACAATACATGTTCCTATAGCTATCTTTAACAGTTTCTGACTTATTCCCATTTTATTGAATTGACACTATTTTTTTCGGATTTTCTTTTTAGTAGTCGGCCATGATTGTATAACAATTGAATTTGAAACAAATCTAGTGACACTAATCCGTCATCTACTGTTATAGGTTAACATAGTTTTTCAAAAATCGAAAAATGACTCGTAGCGGTTTCACCTTTTTTGGAATTTATTATGGTAAAATGGGCAGAATCGCGGCGCGTGCTTTCCGTACATTCATTCGAAAACTGGAACGAAATTGTATGCATTTTGGAAATTTTGTACCTACCCCTAATGCACTACAAACCGTTGAAGCACAAGTGATACAAAGCTCTACAAGAGAATATTTAAGAAAATGAATTGAATTGCAAATGCCTGATTAACAAAATATAAATACAATGCAAAATATAAAAAACTTCGTTGAAAATTTTTGGTATGGAATTGTTGCTAGAACAGATATCGCATTACCTCTCTTAATTTCCAGACTTATACGTTGTTTAAGAAATTCAGATGAACGACTCTGTTTAGATTTTTCAAAAATTTTCCGTCTTGTATCCTTAATAAATGAGTTATTTATTAATGAATTATTTTAGACTAGAACTAGAATCAATGGTATTAAAGAATCCATTCCGTGATTTGTTTAAAATTCGATTGTTATAAAATCATGGCCAACTACTAAAAAGAAAATGTGACAAAAATGGCATCAATTCCGAGATCAATTCAATGAAATGCGAATAAATCAGAAACTGTTAAAGATAGCTATAGGAACATGTAATATCAAAATATGCCAATTTTGATTCTCTATCTCATGCAATATTAAGATAACATGGTCAATTCCATTTAAAAAATCTCAGTTTATAGACTTTGAAGTTTCTTAAATTTGGATCTCCATAGGTGCGGTTGTACGCAACTTAACTTTTTTTAAGTACACTAAAAGAAAGCCCTATTCATTCTCTATGCACTGATAGAAATGGGTTGCCATGACTATAACCTTTTTTAAGTAATCAATTATCAAAGTACCATCTGCATCCGCCATTTTTTTTCTTAAAGTCAAAATAACTTAAAAACCATAAATGGCAGATATGACATATGGGTATCAAAAGAACGTAGAATCCAAAAATGCAATAAAAAATAGGGATTGCAATTTAAAATAACGAAGTTACTATCTACTTCCGGTGTTTCCGGAAGTGCGGACATTTTGAAAATATTTTACATAGATTCGGTTTTCAGAGTAACTCCTAAGTACAAATTTTCAAAAACCTACGTATTCTACTTTCCCAGAAACGTTTAACTAAAGCTCCCAAAAAAACACCCTGTACAAGTGTACAGGGCACTACACATTTAGTAAAAAAAAGTTAGGTTCACTCAACAATTTTGAATATTTCTACGTACATTAACTGGGATGATTGCCACGTATCCCCTACTATCAATGTAATAATAAATTATCTGGTAGGCACTCCATCTTGTCTGGAGTATCTCAAGGGCCAATTATAAGTCCACTTCTATTTACTATGTACACCGCGGACATTGTGCATGCGTGCAACTTCTGCAAATTGCAGGCTTACGCGGATGATACTCAACTTTACAAATCTTTTAGCTATGCTGAACGAATATAATTGGCCTGTGAGAGCATTAATATCTAGTGATCTATGTCGGGTGTCGTCTAAACACAATTTAACCATCAGAACTCATTATAGTTTAATCATTCCCATCCCCATTTCCTGCCCACAACCGTTTAACCTTCAGAACTCATTATGCATTAAGGGAATACTGCCACGCATACCCTACTGCGAGGAAATACGACAGAAAAAGAAGTACCCGGTGAGGAGTGGGGGGAGGTGAGATTGCCGCGTACCCCCTAACACCAAGAAATGCAACTGGGCACGCAGTACCAGGATGTCTGAGGAGTATGGAATCCCCCAGTAACAGAGAGTCGATTACCTTACAAAAGGTTACCACGAACCATTATATACTGAGGGGTATTCCACTCCCCTAGACCTAGAAAATGTTTAACCATCAGAACTCATTATAGTTAAAGGGAAGATTGTTACGCATAGGTACCCTAGTGAGAGGAATCTTACAGCACAGATATACCGTATATCTGTGCACAGTAAGCCGACCAGTACCTATATAGTTCTGAGAACAATAAGAAGATTAGTGGAAGATTGCTCCTAATCTCATCTTAGAAATAAAAGAATTGCCTCCAAAAAATCACTTCGCTTCGTAAAATCGGTATGGCTATGAAGTCATAGTCATACCGATCGACACAAAGCAAACTGATTGATGCCGCGAGAGGGACCTTAGGAAGAATCAACCCAGTTGAAAAACTGAACCGATTTCCACAAGTCACTAAGGATCACTTTTAGTCGCACTATACACTTCACTTTTCCCCCACTACAACCATGCATAGAAAAGGAAAATCCTACCTTTATAAGGCCGCTCTTCTAAAATCTGAAACAAGAAGAAAAATAAGTTGAAAAATAAAATATGCGAATGTATCTAAAATTAATCAAAAAAGTAATGTTGGGGGGAAGGGGGGTTCTTTATTGAAAGAGACACCATAGGGGAGAGCGAGGGGGAGAGGCACTTTTGAGTTATATTTGTTATTACGTCTTAATAAAGATGTGCAAATTTACCTTTAGCCTTATATTAATCCACTGTGGCTTAGGAAGTACCATCAACATCGGAGTTCACGATCACCACGAGCTACTCGCATGACCAATAACTAAAAAAAATTACATGTAGTTTTATTTCTGTTACGGACAGTGACGTACTCACCTCGTTTGCGTGAACCATGTCCATATAATCGTTGAACTGGGTCGAAAGCACGCTTGAAATTCGATCTGATCCATTGCAGAAGTCGTCGGCTGCAGCGCTTGATTAAGGGGGAGACTATGGGGGCTACAGCCCTGGATATTATTAAAGCCGGTTACATTATTAGACCCTGAACTGGAGAAGTAGTAAGGTGCGTAACAGGTTCAAGATGCAAAGGATATTCGACAAAACTTCAAATCGGAAACTTGGAAATAAAAGGTTTCTATAATGCTACGTGATACACCAGAAGGTGCCATGGAGGTAGTCGAAGGTAAGCTGAAGAAGCCGATTGAAGATAAAGCCCTCGGCGATTATACTTTACAATTAACCAAGTACAAGAAGTCTGAAAGTAGCGCTCTGCTCATTATCACAACGAACATGACAGAAGAGACAAGTTAAAAAGTAATCGTAAACGATTTACATAAAGCGCATTTCCACTTGCATTCATTTGTAAGATGCAACTTTTGTTAAAATTGTAAAAATCCGGCCACAAATATGAAAGATAGCGTTGCACATGTGCAATCCATTTTTGACGTGCTACTTCAATTTCAGTTTTTAAGAAGAGTTTCATTTCAATGCTTTTCTAAATAAGAAAGTTGGAACTGCGCATGCGCAAACCTAAATTTTGAAGCTAACGTTAGATTTGCCTTTGTTCCAAGTGGCTATGTATCGAATTTCATTTAAATCCCTCCATGAATAGGAAAGTTGGCACTGCGCATGCGCACAACCAATTGGCCTTAAATTTGCTTTTATTCCAAGTGGCTATGTATCAAATTTCATTTAAATACTTTTATAATTAAAAAAGTTTGTAATTCGATTTATAAATGGTCAAGATGCGAAAAGGGCACTGTGAATTTTGAATCGATTCGACTCAACTTTTGGCATTGCGTATTATATGGCTAAATCTATGCCCATATTGAATTTCATGCAATTCAGTTCATAACTAACGGAGATGTAAGAGCGATCGGACATTTCTAAACAAAGTTATCGTTCAGACGGACAGATAGAGGGACAGACAGACAAAGAAACAGACGGACAGACAGCAATGCAAAATTATAAACGATCTCTAGGGATCGTTAATAAACGGCAAAAGTGTAAAATTATGGAACATGTAAAAAACGGTCTTTTGTTTTTTTACAATAACTTTTTTTGTAAGCGGTACAGAAAAAATTGCTTCCTTGGTGCAAAACTCGACACCATAACGAACCAAATAGCGAAAAAAGTAGACCAATAGCTCCTAAGATAAAAAAAACTAGTAGCGTCTCAAAACGAGCGGACGGACAAAGTGGCCACAATAGCGCATTTTTTTTTATTTTTGTAAAAATGCGCTAAAAAAGGGTAATGAGATCTGAGACAGCGTGTGAAGTCTGGCAGGAATTGCATATGTTCCGAATCTGCAAAATCCTAGATGCACTGGACAACAAGTACGCGTGCAAATCAAGTTCGATGGTATTGAATCTGAAAGACAGAACTATAGACAATCTAACGAGTCATCTTTGTGTACCTATATGAGAGAGGGCACTTGGAAATAAAGATGCTGAGACGATTCAAGAGGTCCCAGTTACAAACGAAGTTATGCCAAAACCAAAGAAGAAGGGAGAGAATCCTAAGTGCTACTAGTGCTCTAAGATAGGACATAGAATACGACACTGTAAGAAATGCATTAATGACGAGAAGCGAAATTCGAATCGGGTTCATAATATAACGTTGATGGTAAAAACTGGCTCTGACTGAATCCTTTACGAAGAAGACCTAAACAGAAGAAAGTACGTATCGAATCAGGGAATGTGAATGATTACGAAGGAAATAATCTCCACGACAACAATGGAGTCACCAAAGGGTACAGTAATGCTGATCATGCTGGAGATCTAAACACGGGAGACGGTCGACTACTGTAGGTGCTGTGTCAGGGCTAAATCAACGGCAAAGTTCAATTGCCAGATCAAAAAATTTACGTTCGTGTTCGGTTGTTTGTTGACAGTCTTAAATGGTAAAGAGATAGAACTGAAATGTTTGATAAGGCCCTTTTATGATTGATTAATTGTCTTTGTATGCATCATAGGAAAGATGAAAGGCAGAGGAATTTGAATTTATTTGTTTTGTAGGTATCATAGTTTGACGTATCATACGAATTTGTCAGTTAAGAGCTAGAGGAGGGGGGGGGGGGACTTTCGTAGGCAGCCCCATGTCTCCGAAATCCTTAACCCGCCACTGACTGCCCCTGTAGAATCTGCAACAAGAAAAATGTAAGTTAAATTATAGGTATTGGGGGAGGGGGGGGGCGGGTCAGTTTTCTTTATTGAAGGAAATAGTAGAAGGCAAGGTACTTTTTCCATTGCATTTGATGTTACGTCTTAATAAAAAGAGCTGAAAAAAAATATATTATTATACCTACGACCTAGGGCCTAGGCTATTACGTCTGGGTTTTGTGAAGGAAGAAAAAATTAGATTCAAATTTAATCATTACGTTGATATGCTAATCCTTACGATATAAGTCTATTATTAATCTTTTTTTTCTTTACGCTACGTTACGTGTAAAAAATTTGGTTTAGGGATTTTTGTTAAGGACAATGGCGTACTAACCTCGTTTGCGTGAACCATATCCATACAATCGTTGAACTGGGTCGAAAGCAGGCTTGAAATCGAGCTGATCCAGAGAGACTGTAGGGGCTACAACCCTGGAAACCCGGTGGACTTCGAGTAACACGAATTGTACGTATGTCATGAAATTGGAATTTTTTACTATTCCCGTAAATCTGAGTATTTTGAAAATTTTGAGTTTGGAAAATATATTTTTATTGAGCATTAAAAAATACCACAGAGAGTGGCAAGCAAGTACCTAAGTCAAAAAAATTGAATGGTACAAACAATAATCTCGATAATCAACCAAAGGACCAAGAAATTTAGTTTCTTGTCAATTGTTTGTTGACAGTCTTACAAGATAAAAGATGGAACTGAAATTTTTGATAAAGGGAGGGGTGGAGAGGGGGCTTTCGGGTAACCCCCTGCCTCAGACATTCTTAATCCGACACTGGCGGTCGACGTAATCCCACGAACTTGTAAATTAAGATGGACTGCTAATGCTGAATTAACAAATGACACCTGCATGGGGGGCCGCCATGATGTGCACTCACTTGGCGCGAAATTCAAATCAACTAATAAACAAGCATTAAGCTCACGTTTTCTAAATAAATTACTGTGATACATGTCATTTTCCAAGGCTGCAATAGTCTCAAAACTAGCACTAGGAAAATTCCCCTAGAAAATAACTAAATGTGCACATCATGGCGGCGCCCATGCTAGGGCCATTTCTACCCCTATGCAACTGTTTGATCAGCAGTCCATCTTAATGTATAAGTTCGTGCGTAATCCTCACCAGCAGGTTGAGCGACGGCGATGGCGCTGTAACAATCGATCAGATTAGTACTCACATTAAGGTTTTAGTTGATGAAGGATTCATTAATATAATACAATGAACACGCACTTACCCTCCTCTAAGCTGAACTTCGTGCAATACTAAATGAAAGTGTAATAGTCCTCAAAGTCTCTCAGCTTGGGAACGGAAAAAACGGCTTCAATGATTCTTTAGGGAAAAATCTGTTTGCTTCACAAAGATGGTATGGCTGTGAATTCTTAGTCACACTCATCAATATGAAGGAAACTGACGGACGATGCGAAAAAGACTATTGTAAGAATCATTGCAGCCAATCGTACGTCACCAGGATGGCAGACAGGGAAGACTGTTGCAACTTGCATAGCTATAAACACGAAACTCATGCTCAGAACAATTATTGTCTTCCTTCTAGTTGATATACACTATTCACTTTCCCCCCCCACCCCTTACAAAAAAATGACATGCAACACCATGCACAAAAGGAAAAATCCTACCTTATGAGGCCGCCTTTCTGCAATCTGTAACAAAGAGAAGATTTATGTTCAAAATGATATCAAAATAATTGTAAATTTTGTTGGGACAGTAGTCAAGCATTTGTTTGTTTACCGTTTTCTTATTGAGCTATAAACACTCACAATAAAAGGTTTGAACACTTACCCTTTAGCCTCATTAAGTCAATCTCTGCTGGGAAGAACCATATCCTGAACCATATTAACCACAGTAAAGAAGAAACACTACACACTTTGCCCGCACTCCACTGGTTCGTCAAAAACTGAAAAGAAAAATATAATTAAATAAAATCAATGGCTTGGTTAAATCAAAATGTTTCAATAATTAATCAATCAATTGATATTTTCTGGGCATGCGCACGATATATAAAAAATGTTTCAAAACCCACCCGTAGGTATTGCCGCGTAACAATAATAATGTGCGAAATGTTTACCTTTACTAGAAGAATATTTGGTTAAAATTTTAAAGAAATATATCCATAAATAAGAAAGTTGTCATTGCGCATGCCCACACATAATTTTTTTTACTATGTACTTTTACTAGAAACATCTGTGGTTAAAATTTCAAAGAAATATCTCCATAAATAAGAAAGTTGTCATTGCGCAGTCACTGCGCATGCCCACACATAATTTTTTTTACTTATGTACCTTTACTAGAAGCATCTATGGTTAAAATTTCAAAGAAATATCTCCATAAATAAGAAAGTTGTCATTGCGCAGTCACTGCGCATGCCCACACATAATTTTTTTTACTATGTACCTTTACTAGAAGCATCTGTGGTTAAAATTTCAAAGAAATATCTCCATAAATAAGAAAGTTGTCATTGCGCAGTCACTGCGCATGCCCACACATAATTTTTTTAATATGTACCTTTACTAGAAGCATCTGTGGTTAAAATTTGAAAGAAATATCTCCATAAATAAGAAAGTTGTCATTGCGTAGTCACTGCGCATGGCCCCACATAATTGTTAGTATGTGCGAAATGTTTGGCTTTACTAGAAGCGCCTGTGGTTCAAATTTCAAAGAAATATCTCCATAAATAGGAAGGTTGGCATTGCGCAGTCTGCGCAAAATATGGAGTTAAATGAAACTGATTGAAATGGGCAAATATACACCATAACAGCTATCAAATAGCGAAAACCCGAAGTCTTTAGGTGGCCCAGGGGCCGAGATCTCGATGGAACGAACGGACGTTGTGTTAACGCTAAAAAAAGACAAACTGCATGACCACAACACAAGACACCCCTGCACCTTTTCTTAACCACGTACCTGAATATGAGAAATGATCATTTTTGTTTTGTACGTACTTTTTGAAAACACACTGCAAACGTTAAAATAATTGCATTCAATTCACAATAGCGAAATTAATCCAGGGACGTAGAAAGACCAAGACACAAAAATTAGATTGAACAGATACGCCAATGGCAACATTTCAGTTAAGGTTTATCATACAGTTCATTACTTATACTATAACCCTCATCAAATGTTTACTTTCAAATAAAACACCTGTTGATGGTTGATGAGTGACAAGGAACTCAAGAGAGTGACAAGGAACTCAAGAGAGTTTGTGAAATAAGTGCCGCAATGGATGTTTACGAGCAGAGTACTCGATCTATCGTATAATATTTGTAAAAACCGCAGATATCGGAGGGGAATCAAGATGTGCAGGACACCGATATTTACATTCCGGTTACTTAGCAGCAAGACGAAGAAAATTGGTAAGATTCATTTAAATTTGACATTTATGATCTGAAATTGAATGCTATAGTGCTACCGGGGGTAAAGAACTGGAGTGGACTCTGAAAAGACCAACTGACGCAGCGGAACTGTTTGCACAGCTACGAAACGTAGGTCTAGGACACAAGATGAAGTTTAACGAAGTAACACAGAGTCTCGACCGTAAGTACCAAGATTTCAACGAAATTGTCACAACCGTAGCGTAATGTTCGGCAAGTCGGTGATCATTCCGCTGTATTAAAAGGCGACTTGAACGCACATGACATAACCTGCTTCATCGGATTAATATGAAGGGTGGCGGAGCCCTATCGTACGTAATAAATGAATCGGAAACTAAATATACCGAAGCTGGTTGTTTTATTATAAACTGTCGATACTAAGATACATCGTAAGGCTGGCGCATGCATTATCGTAACCGTTACCACGAAACTTTTAATGGTCTACAAACTTACCCCAAATCAACATATCCATGAAATCTAAGGCGCTTTGATTCCAAACACGGAAATGGCCACAAAACGTTCACGTTTAAACTCAAAAAATAGGACGCCATCTTCTTGTTCTTCCGATAACATTTAAAACGAGACCGAAACGACCGATTTGCGAACACTTCCCCGCCGGTTTTTATTACTTTAAGGGTTGAATTTAACAACAAAATCGAAATTTACGCTATCGCGTCGTGAGATCAACACGCAAACGCCGTTTTAAATTCGAACGAAAAGTAGAAGGGACACCATAACTTTTCCCAGTTTAAGATTTCGTTTTAAACACTGATTTACGTATTACGGACCGAAACGAACTATGTGCCACAATTGTCCCCGTGTTTTATTTCACTTTTTTAAAGTTTATTTTAATATCGCACTTCGCAAATTAACAGAAAACTGAAAAAATACAGCCGGCTTGGAACAGCAGCAACGACATGTTGGTCACGTAACGAAGCTTGGGATCATGACGTCACAACTGCAAGACTCGCTCCGATTGGCCCGTTTCAAAAAATGGTCCAATCAAACGCATCCTGCTTTCTGTTTATTGTTTATTCCCCGAATTTGTACTTTTCAGAAATTGTTGCTATTCTCAATATGCACAGAAATGGCAACAACAACTTCTCAGCTTCCCATTTATCGGTATACGTCCATCATACGTGGGCGACTGTCCCTGTCTTTTAATCCAAAACGTAAATAACACTTTCATCGAACCAAAATATGACCCAAACAAACAAAAAGTTGCCCTAATTCGTTTAATGTAGTGGAACTTTTTCCATTTTCTTTAAATTGGAGATACTTGGTGGGTCCTTTCCACTAAATATTTTGGGAAAGAGTCAAGAACCGAGAGACCGGGGAGTACGGAACCACTGTCCATTACCTCCGGAAACGGATTCAATGTTCCCTTTCTTACACCTAAGGTTTTTGTGCACGGGGGGAATTGAACGCCCCCCAGTTTCATGTTATTTCTTACAAACGTTCATCAGCACCCCCGGTGCTACGTTCTTCTTTAAAAAATTTCAGCCCTAAGGACTCCGGGCCTTTCCTAAAAATGATGGTGTACTTATGTGCTAAAAGCACCAAATATGTAGAGCCGGGGGGTCTGGGTGATATGGAATCTTTGGTCTTCCTTCTCGTTTTGTCTGTATCTTTGCTTGCCACACTGTTTACTTTTCTAGATGTCTTAAATACTTGCTTTGAATTTCCTTCTGCTTGTATATCTTCCCTCACAGTTTAGTGTACTAAGGGTTCTACTGGTTGTAGGTACCTATTGTTTGTATCTTGCTCTCTTTTGTGTTTGATAAGGTTGCTATGAAACATGATGCAATGACTGCAGTCGGTTCTTACACTGTGACCTTTTGGTCTATTGTGCTACCCTTCAAGAATAGGATTTTGATAGGGTGAACCCTTGTTACTTGTCGTGCCAGCTACGTAAGTCCATAAGGTTACATCTTTTAACATTATTAAAACATAACCATGGTTTATAAACAAAAGCCATTCAAGTATCGTTGCTATATAAATAACGTCGATGTTTTGTTTAATGGAGTTGTTTTTTAACATTGCTTGTCAAGTGGGATTTCATCTCTTCCACTTTTTTGTATTTTATTGCTATAGTTTTTGCTAAATACCTGTTATCAGTCAGCTATTAAGGCTGCACTTTTGGTGTGAATTTTTGATTAAATTTCTGCGTTATTTAAAAAAAATGCAACATCGCCCAAGGGATCTGGTGAAGTTGTGACCTTCATTAAATATTTAGTGTGCACTTATAATTTATTTTTAAAATAGCAGTTGTCCTACTATATTACCCTGTGGAACATCTTATAGGAGATTATCTACCAAATTGGTGCATTAATTATTATCCATCCTGAACAATTTTGAATTGACCGCAAATAGCAAAAACAAGTATAAATTGTGCACAACTCCTGTGCAGATAAAGCGCATTTTTTTAACTGAAATAGCTTTTGTTTTGACATCACCAATGCACATATTTCTTGCAGACGTCTCGATCGCCCTTTGTGAGTACCCCCTTCCGACAATCCATTCTTGAGGTATAAGGGAATATACCCGATCACGATAAAAGGTCGAGGAGGAGTGCTAAGGTTGGTAGAAATTAATTCTTTTCGTTGAGACCGTTCCTTAGAGTACCATGAAGGATAAAACTAGTTCCACTCCCCCCCCCCCCTCCCCCAGGAAAAGAAAGATAATTCAGTATTCCTTTTCCTAGATCTATCATAAGGTTTTCGTCTCGGTTGCTGGAGGAGTTGGCTGGGGAGTATTCCATACCCCCTAGATTCCCTGGTGTTACATCCTCTCTAAAAACGTTCAGCCCTAAAAGAAATACCCAGCAAAGTGAGATTTTATGACAAAACAATCATGATAGTTTTCGGGAAAACGTAATTATGATTTTTTCTGTGTTCTGGGGTGTACTTCACACCCCCCCGTGCAACGCTAGCCCCCAAAATGACAATTAGCATGGTTATAATTGTTTTGTAGAGCGAGTATAGGTAATCAAATTTTCGTTTCTGGGAGATCTTATCCATACATGAGAGTACTAAGGGCTGAACATTTTGGCGGAGAATATAGCACCGGGGGGTATGGACTCCCCCCCCCCCCCCCAGTTAAGGGAAATTTTAAGACAACTGTCATATGGTAGTTTTCGAGGAAAGTTAATTGATTCCTTCTGTGTGCTGGGGAGTATTCCAGACCCCCCGGTGCGACGCCCTCCCCAAGAATGACAATTAGTGTGGTTTTAATTATTTTATGTAGAGGGTATCAATAAGTTATCCTTTCTAGGAGATTTTACATACATGAGAGTTCTAAGGGCTGAACATTTTGGCGGAGAATGTAGTACCTGGGGGTATGGAATCCCCCCACCAAAGAGAGATTTTAAGAGAACCGTCATGGTAGTTTTGGAGAAAAGGTAATTTATTCCTTCTGTGTGCTGGTGTGGTATTCCAGACCCCCCCTCCCCCTGACAATTAGTAATGGTTATAATTTATTTATTTATTATCCCTTTCTTGTTTTGTTTTTTGTGGGTAGTGTAATCTCAGTAAGTGACTATTGCTTCATGCTTCACTTGGTGGAAGGCCTTCGCCAGGTGCCCAGGTCTTTTTCTAGAAGCCATATTTTGGTTCCTGCCCTCCAGTGTTCGTCTAGTATTCTCCTGGTCGTGAATTTGTGGGTCGTTCGTTGATACCTCATATACAAAGAATATTCAGGAATATACTGAGAATATTCTGCAAGTTTATTCTCAGAATATCGCAAGATGGTACCTATATATGAGTCATGTTCTATGAATAGTCGGAATAAATGGAGAATATTCTTTTAAGTTTATTCTCAGAATATCTGAAATATTCCCATTCGCATATCCCTAATATATCTTACTAGCCACGTATATTTAGTAAATGTTCAAATATTCCCTTTTGAATATTCCTGGTATATTACAGAAATATTCATGTTACCTGGGAGACGTAATTTGGGGGTGTTTGACACTAATTGTATCAAAAATTGTGTCGACGCACATCAACTCTTAATTAACGCCAATCAAATGTAGAGGCTTGTGTTTAATTTTTTTGAATTTTTTTTAAGTGGACGCAATCATATCCTTCAAATTCCACTATCGTTCTGCGGATTTTGCTTTGGAATTCTTCAGATCCCTCTTTAGATTTTTCTTACCTTTCATTTTCAGTTGGTTCCTCAGATTCTTCGAATTTTTCCTGTTTCAGGTTCGCTTGGTTCTCCCTTGAGATTCGTCAGACCTGTCATTCTTCTGGGATCATGAGTTAAACGTAGATACCTCCAGCGCGAGTTTCTTAATCTTAATTTTTCCCAAAGTGAAAGGCTTGATTATATGTGATCGGGTAAAAACAAATTTTAATTTAACTCAATTTGCAAATATGATGAAAATTAACATTCGATATTGTTATTAAATAAATTAGATCGGGCCATTCACTTGGGTGCGCCATGTGGATTTGCGGACAAACGAGTTCAAATTATATGAGTAAGTAATGACTTTTCATTTTTCCTACCCGTTTATTAGTTAGTGCTTGGTCATCTAATTTTTTTAGTAATATTTGCGTACAAATAATGTATAAAAAAATTGGAAGGTCGAACAAATTATGACATTTTTTGATAGTGTTGGCTGTTGTAACAAGATTATAGTTATTAACAAGCGAAACGGTAATTTGCGACAACTTTTTGTTACGTAATGGCCCTTGCAAATTTCCGAAAGCGTATACATTTTGGTGAATAAGAAATATTTGCGTATCAGTAGGTATATACCGGGTGTTAAACGTATAGTTTTTGGAACATTTTTTTATTGAATGATTTTTTCCGCAGGAACCAAAAAATTATAAGAATCAGAAAGAATTTGAAGAATCCCGAAGAGCTTATTTTCATGTTTTGTTATTGTAAAGAATTTAAGAAGAAATCGAATAAGCGGAAGAACCCGAATCGCCCTAGGAAGCTGAGGAATTCCAAAAATGTGAAGGTTGTGATGGATTTTAAGAATAGGAAAACACTGAAGAATGTGACGAATCCGAAAAAATAGATTTTGAAGAATCAGGGTAGTTGTGAAGAGATGGAGAAAGCGAAGAAATCGCAGAATCTGGAACATTCGAACAAATGAAGAATCGGAAGAATTTTAAAATATAGAAGAACCTAAAGACTCGCAATATAAAAAAGATGCTGATGGATCCCAAGAAATCTGATCCTTGCATGAAGAATCTGAAGAAATTGAAGTCACGTTCTTAAGTCTTCCTTTGCTGGAGAGGGGGGGGGGTATCCTCCCTATTTTGCAGAAGAGAATCTGATCAGTTTCCCATACCCCATCCAGAGCTGGGTAGTGCTTTGAAAAAAAGTGCTTGCTAAAGGACTTCAATTACTTTTAGTGCTTAGAGCTCTGTGCTTCAATTACTTTTCTAATTCAGGAAAAAGTGCTTCAATTACCAAGCACTTTTTAAAAGTTAAAATTCAAAGGGCTGTAACTTTTGAACTAGTAGCCCAATCTTGGAACTGTTTGAAATTATGGATTCTACAGGCCACATTCTATAAGAAAATTTTTTTCCGGGTCGATCTGAGACAATTTTTTTTTCGGGGCTCAAAAAAAGGCAGTGTATAACCTTCCTTTTTTACCAAAAATCGACTACACCAAAATTTCTCGGGAAAACACTTTTTCTTATTAATTTTGGTGCGTAGAATCCAAATCAGTTCGTACTTTTTCGATCAGACTTCTCAATCAAAAGTTATAGACTAGAAACCAATTTCGAAAAAAAATTCAAAGGGCTGTAACTTTTGAACTAGTAGCCTAATCTTGGAACTGTTTGAAATTATGGATTCTACAGGCCACATTCTATAAGAAAATTTTTTTTCCGGGTCGATCTGAGACAATTTTTTTTTCGGGGCTCAAAAAAAGGCAGTGTATAACCTTCCTTTTTTACCAAAAATCGACTACACCAAAATTTCTCGGGAAAACACTTTTTCTTATTAATTTGGGTGCGTAGAATCCAAATCAATTCGTATATTTTCGATCAGACTTCTCAATCAAAAGTTATAGACTAGAAATCAATTTCGAAAAAAAATTCAAAGGGCTGTAACTTTTCAACTAGTAGCCCAATCTTGGAACTGTTTGAAGTTATCGATTCTACAGGCCACATTCTATAAGAAAATTTTTTTCCGGGTCGATCTGAGACAATTTTTTTTCGGGGCTCAAAAAAAGGCGGTGTATAACCTTCCTTTTTTACCAAAAACCGACTACGCCAAAATTTCTCGGGAAAACACTTTCTTATTAATTTGATTGCGTAGAATCCAAATCAATTCGTACTTTTTCGATCAGACTTCTCAATCAAAAGTTATAGACTAGAAACCAATTTCGAAAAAAAATTCAAAGGGCTGTAACTTTTGAACTAGTAGCCTAATCTTGGAACTGTTTGAAATTATGGATTCTACAGGCCACATTCTATAAGAAAATTTTTTTTCCGGGTCGATCTGAGACAATTTTTCTTGAGGGGCTCAAAAAAAAGGCAGTGTACAACCTTCCTTTTTTACCAAAAATCGACTGCACCAAAATTTCTCGGGAAAACACTTTTTCTTATTCATTTTGGTGCGTAGAATCCAAAACAATTCGTACTTTTTCGATCAGACTTCTCAATCAAAAGTTATAGACTAGAAACCAATTTCGAAAGAAAATTCAAAGGGCTGTAACTTTTCAACTAGTAGCCTAATCTTGGAACTGTTTGAAATTATGGATTCTACAGGCCACATTCTATAAGAAATTTTTTTTTCCGGTTTTTTTTTTTTGAGTTGGATCCATCGTTCCTCGAAATGGGGGTTGAAATATATTATGTTATCAAAAATCTCTAAACCTTCCCCATATAGTTTTATTCGTTGAAGTTTTTTAAAAATAACAGCGACTATAGTTTCGGCGTACTGCCATCATCAGGCGATGTGAAAGTTAACAGGAAAACGGTAAATTACAAACGTTGAAGACGGATAAGACGAACATGTTGTTTTTTTAATTATAAACTGGCCGAAGCCAAGTGATGAACCTGAAGGGTGGTTAAAACGGAAAGGTTGTCCTAAGTTTCAAGACGAATTAATTATCAAGCCTTGTTAAGACAACCAACCGGGGGGTTGAATTTTTACATTAAAGTTGAAATTTGGGTTAACACATTTCAAAAGAACGGGGGGGAAAAATAAACTTATAAAAGTATTGAAACTATTAAGATGACTACATATTTAAATTATTTAAGTAAATTATTTAAGTTAAGTTAACTTTACTTAAATAATTTAAATATGTAGTCATCTTAATAGTTTCAATACTTTTATAAGTTTATTTTTCCCCCCCGTTCTTTTGAAATGTGTTAACCCAAATTTCAACTTTAATGTAAAAATTCAACCCCCCGGTTGGTTGTCTTAACAAGGCTTGATAATTAATTCGTCTTGAAACTTAGGACAACCTTTCCGTTTTAACCACCCTTCAGGTTTTTCACTTGGCTTCGGCCAGTTTATAATTAAAAAAACAACATGTTCGTCTTATCCGTCTTCAACGTTTGTAATTTACCGTTTTCCTGTTAACTTTCACATCGCCTGATGATGGCAGTACGCCGAAACTATAGTCGCTTTTATTTTTAAAAACTTCAACGAATAAAACTATATGGGGAAGGTTTAGAGATTTTTGATAACATAATATAAGTAAATTACAGTTATTGCCGTGGGTAATGTTCTCTTCTAGTCACAATTAATCTCTTTTCCTTGGAAAATGGTGTTTTCACGATCGTGATTATGCATAGGAATAAAATAAATGCCAGCGTTCAACGTGCTACTTAAATGTACTGACAATTCTGAAAATTTGCGGAATAACCAAATTATTGACTAAAAATCCCTAAAAATAAATAAAATAATGATACGCAGCGCCATCTACGTTTTCTCTTTGTTAATTTTATCGATATTTGCAAGTTTCGTTTGAAATTTATAACCTTCACCCACTTAAAGACCAATGTATAAATTCTTGAACCATTTATAATATTAATGGAAATAAAGATTAATGTCATATTCGATAATAAAACGGAAGAAACACTGAAGTGACATATCTCGAGATAGATCTCATGATTTAAATCTGTGAATCGGGTGGCCAGACTACGTAAGTGTGGCGAGTTAAGTTTCGTCCCCTTTCAATACAAATTTGATGTGTACACTGAAAGTATACTGTATTTTAAGGTATTGATTGGATTAAATCGCGCCCCTGTAATCTTGTCGAAAACTAATTTCCAAGTGGCTAGGATACGTTGGTTTCTAACTATTGTAGATTGGGGTACGTACAATTCAATCGTTTAGCGACTTATTTGAAATGGAAACGAATTTTAGTACATTGAGAGACACAGAATTCTGAAGCGAGTATTTATTCAAAATCTTTCTGGTACCTACTCTCGTAAAGTTAACCGTGATTTTTCGGTTTTTTAAAAGGAAACAAAGAAAACAAATTTGGGGACAATTCAATTTCGAGCAGCCCATTTTTAACTGCCAACTTCACGGTGCTGTTCCGCAGTCTTTATTTAGCACCTAATTAACAATATTATTTATTATGAATGGCACTGATACCATCCACAAAGTTACACTTCCTTATGGGCTGTAGAACTAATAAAACGGTAGTTTCAAACTTATATGAGTCCATCTCGTATTAATTTTTATTATAGCCTCAGCGTCGTCGAGATTTCCTGTATATCAGCCACTCCACTTTTTGTGATTAGATCGTAAACTTGCATTTCGGTTTATTGGGAAGTTTTGCAACAATAGCAATTGATGTGTGTACTTGCACACTTTACTACAGAGCAGTATTTTATTGGTTTTTTACATTTTTCCGAATAGTAGGTACGTTTTAAAATGATATAAAGGTTTTAAAGGTGTCAAGTGAGAAGTTTTCGAGGTATTTGAGTGTAAATCGAACAAGTTTAAGATTCGAATTTATTATGCTTTGAAAACGATGTGTTTGTTATCAATAAAACGTATGTTAAAAGTTGTTGGGGTAATAGTGTTTTGTCAATGTAAAATGAAAGCTAAATTACGGATTCGTGTTTTTATAATGTCGTGTAAACTACATCACGTGGGCGGTATTTAGGTTTATGTACCTTCAATAAGGTTGGGACACCCTGTATGATATAATTTCAATTTTTAAATATAGATATGGTGAGGTAATTAGGTACTAATAAGCACGGATTTGGTTCATTTTACTTGAATTCATATTTTAGTGTTTGTTTTTCCTTTCAGTAATTTAATAATCTCTTCTGGTAACGAATATTGATCTTATCTTTCTTTGGAAAGGTAGTTTAACTTAGAAATAGGGAAATAGATCGCTTCTATAGGGTACAACTGAACTTTCTGTACCGCACCGGTAACTTTATCTTCGGGATGAATACAAAAAAAAAATGTCCATACGTACTGCGAATCCAAACAAACCAGCTTCAATTTCGCGAAAGTAATACTTGTGATACAGATCGTGATTGCTTCTGCACAGAAATAAAATGCCAATATTCCGCTGTGTTGGTATTAAAGCTTGCCCAATGAATTAAGCTTTTGTTGTGAGTAAATACATCAATTAATTGTCTTAAATTGAATTACAAAATGTTATTTATGGCACAAGGCGCTGCCCAAATTTGTCATTCAAGTTTGATACACTTACTTTCAAACGGTCGTTACTGTTTGCGATTTTTATTTGAAGAGTCTCCAATTCGAAAAAGTTCTCTCGTGTAAATTTTACCATTTACAAATGAACGGCCCTGCTTAAAAATAAGGCTATCCTCCAATTTTAACGTAAAATTCAGTCTGCAGGTTGCAGGTAACTCGGATTTTGTCGCCAATTTATCACAAGAAGTTTTTTAACGATGCGATTGATAAAAAAACATCAGACACGTTCTTCTTTGGATTTTTCCACTCAAAATAAAACCTGGTAACACTTTATTACTGCTTGATAATTTTTTTAAAATGACAATTGAGCATACCTGAGATATTACGTAACCGCTCGCGAGATTTGCTACAAAAATATCGCAGTTAAATGCGAAATAAGAAATTTGTACGATGTGATTTTGGGGCCACTATTTTGCCACCATTTATTTTGTAAATTAGGAAACTGTTTTTAGCAGAGTTGGCTAGTTCAGAAAGAAAAAATGTTTAAATTCATGATAGTTTTGTATTCAGATGTTTATAATTGAATTGGCTTGACAAGTCACTGCTGAGGTTTAATTTACGAGTGATTCGTCAACCTTAATCGTCTCCAAAATTGTAATAATTAGTTAACAAGTTTTCAATTAACGCCTAGATGTAATTATGGGTACGAAATAAAAAAAACTCTAATCTGGGTCGTAATTTGGGCTCGATTAATCACAAAACCCAAGCATATACAGATGAACACATTTATTCGACATGAAACAATCAAATAATCTGAAAGCAAAATAGACATTCAGGGCCAGAATAACAGATACCACGCAACAAGCGATAGATAGAACAACCAATATAGAATAGATAGAACAATAAATCTTAATTACGTTAAAGTGTCGATAATCTAAAATCTCCAGTCGTAACTGCGATTCACAATAAATGACGTACAAACACAAAACACCACGTGATATTGTTTCAAAACTTCACTTCTCACCGCACTCGAATCTCGATTTAGACGACACTGACATCGTTGTAATTAAATTATAGTATTGGCTCTTTAACGGTGGCAAAAATTATCCGAACACTTGAAGAAAGGTTTCACTTCACTTCACTTCCGCAACAAACGCTGGATAACCACAGTATTACGGCAAAAACTTTTTAGTAAACGGAAAAACAGCTAGGGGAAAATTACTTTGAATTTTTGGTGTACACCCCTCTAAATTAATTTGATTTAATGTGAATAAATGTCAATTGATTTGAATTAACGTAAAACAATTTGAATTAACGGGAAATAATTTGAATTAATGTGAAATAATTTGTATTAACTTGAATTTATTTGAATTAGCTTAAATTATTCTGAATTGACGTGAATTAATTTGAATTTGTTTGCATTTATATACCTCTTCCAAGAAACACCAACTTTCATAAGTATGAGCAGATTTTACCAAACTTTATGGGTTGTTGGTGTCATAAATATCTCGGTCACCAGTTTGTGAATTTAAACCAAATGGTGGCTACTTTTATATGTTAGGCTATCACTTTTCCTAATTTTAACCAATTATGAGTAAACGTTATTGCATGAGGGGAGGGGGGGGGGATACTATCGAATTACATAGAGTACGCACATTTAGGATGCGTGGGAGTCTACTTGAAGTTTTGGAAATTCTAGACATGCACGAAGAGTGCCATTTGATTCGGCACGTGGAGTGCTATCGAATGACATCGGGTCCGCACGTCTAAGAGACCCAAGATGCTACTTGGTGAACCGTACACGGGAGTCGTTGGATTCGTCCCGGCAAAGACTATCCAATAGCATGGATAACGCACGTCTACGAGAGCCTAGACATGCGTACAAGTTTAGCTTAGGTTAGGTCACCCTAAAGGATTGCGTAACGGCGGTTACCGGGGTAAAGGAGGGGTTTTAGTGGATAGGGTGGTTAAAGAAATCTACCTACACCTGATCGGCCGAGCCGAAAGAGAAGTTATCTAGGTTTTGACACTATTAAAACACACTTCGACCTTTTTGGCATGATCGGCGTGATCATCAGGAATTGACAGATCGACATTGGCCGGTATAATTATCGCAATCGTAGTTCCAGACCATTACGTTTTGGCTACAGCCTCATACCCTCCCGAGGAGGTTGCGACAATCGCTGATTTCTGGCTAATCTAGTAAATAGTTATTTAGTCGAACTAAGTTCTTTATCTTACGTTACTAATGCAACACTAGTGGGATCGTAACAAATCGATCTGTCATACAAACGACCAGGCGTTACTAATTGGGGAAAATCATTAATTGAATTAACGATTAACATTGCAAATTTCATTCAATTAAATTGACAAAAAAAATTTTCAAACTGACAATTAACAATTAATTTAATTCAATTAATAATTAAATTTTACGAAAATGCATCACAGAGAAGTATAAATTCCATCAATATATGAGAATTACGTTTGTGATAAATTCCCGACTCCTTCGCCTTATCTCTTTCTAGTCCGATTAGATAGCATTTCCACTCAATCAAATATTTTAAATTAACATGAATTAATTTAAATAAATGTGAATTGATTTGAGTTAAAAAGAATTAATTTCAATTAGCATGAATTAATTTGAATTTACGTGAATTATTTTGAATTAACGTGACTTAATTTGAATTAACGTCATTTAATTTAAATTATCGTGAATTAATTTGAATTTGAATTTTTGGTGTACACCAAAAATGGTACTCGTTTCCCCCTATGAAAACCCGCTTCCGCTTAACTCGACTTTTATCACGACCGACGTAAAGAACATTCTTTAAAACTGTTCTAGCTTTCTTCTACATAACTTTACAATGAAATAAGACAGACTGTCTTTTCAAACACGCTCAAATACCGCAGTACGCTGAACACCAAAACAAACGGCTACGTTTCAACGTCCACCAGCAAAGAAGTCACGTTCTATTTAAACCAATTTTCCTTTCTCACTTCTGTTCCTTTTTTCTTAACAAAATACTGCATCTTTAATAGGATTAACATCAGCTTACTTCAGCGATAACACGTGCTTGTCTCGAAACTAATTAGCTTACGCCGCGATAAGGAAATTTTTACAAAAACACAAACAGATCGTTTCACTTAAAACACATAAGGTATCAAACTTATAAAGTGTATTGCATGTACATAAATAAAGTGAATTGTAAAGTGATAACGATTATTTTCAATTGGTGTGGTGAATCTTTTTATGCCGAAAAAATAGGGCCCAACATTCACTCATAGCTCACTTAGTTTTGGTGCGAGAGTCTTTTATAGATTACCGAAATAAAGGTTCTTTCTAGCACCATCCATAATTTCTTAGACATCTATAAAAACAGCATATGCTTTGTTTTTCAACATATAGTGAATTGGCTACAGAGGAGTCTTACGTGTTGACATTAGCCACAGAAATTATACATCATTCAAAAATTATCTTCTCTAACACTAGGGAAAGTAGAATACGAACGTCTCTTTTTCTAAATAGGGCAAATAATAATAAAAACACCGGAAAATCCAAGCGCTGCAGAATAGAAACCAACCTTAAATTAATCACGTTACCCGGCGGCGTATTCTTCGTAGTCCCAATGGCACAGGATAGTATTATGAGTTCGGAACAAATACAGATCTCTTTATCGAGATGAAAAGGACCTCGCATGAAGTAGGTTATTAAAATAGATTTTCCAACACTAGCACTACGTCATATAAAACACTATAACCTTGTTCGCTCGGAATGCCCAAACTACTTCGTAAATGTGCAACAATAAAATTTGTAGCCTTTTGATTTGTCAGTTTATCCTGCTATTAACGGAAAAAATTGCTCAGGGAAATGGACCGCCGCCTAAGGATTACTTTGACAGCGGTAGTTTGTTCGCCAAACTCAATCACGTTTAGATTTATTGAAGACTGAAACGAAACATTTAGGCGGTATTGATTCTGCTAATCAATACTAACGTGCGTTTGACTGGTCATGAAATTATTTCTTACGCCGTTTAACTCGAGGTTTAACTCCTCTTACATGCAGCAGAATTTATGTTTCTGACACTGCATTAATTTAGACGCCTGAAGAAATGCAACTAGCAGATAGTTCAAAACTATTCGTTTTCATAGCTAAACTTGTCGAAATCTATTTCATGGAAATGTGCGAATTCAAAAATCCTGAGCGTGTGGTCGTCTAGGCTATCGTCAACACTGGATTGCATTCATGCTCAACCGTTCCTTAGAAGGCACGACAGTAAAATCAAAAGGAATCGTTGGAAACTGACATAGCTGAAGGTTCCATCAAAGTTGAATTGAAATGCGAGGTCTTATTAAATTATATAATTTCAAACGGTCTCTTTAGGCTTAAATGTTTTAATAGCATCTACCAAGATAAATGGCAGCGCATGAGTTTTTGGAGGAACTTCTTTTACTTGCCAGTCTGTCGCAGATTTTAACCATTTTTAACGTCTTTATATCTACCTTCTTTTGCGGGTGTCCCATAAGTTATTTGGCTCATCGCGTCCAACTTTTTGCTGAATTGAGCATTAAACTTTAAACTTCCGGTTAAATATTCAACGCGAAATTCTGAATTTTGAATCATATTTAGGGTTAGCACTTAGTAACCTCTTGAAACTTGAACGTGATACGTAGGCATAAAACCCCATGATAAGCCCTCAGGTTACGTGCGCGTTGGCGAGCGCCGCGATCCTCAATATCCACCTTTTCTGCCTCATTAACAATAAACAAGGGTTGGCCAGCTTCCCGAATCTGAACCGTGTCGTAGAAAAATTTCTCCAATTTTATTCTTTTAACACTCAAGGCGGTAATGTATTATCAAAATGTTTTCGTAGCTAAGTGAAAGAAGAAAGTCCATTAGCTACCTAAATTATACTTAGCGAATTGTTTGGATTTGTGAACTAATTCTATATAGAAGTCGACTTGTAACTGAAAAGCTGCAAGTGATTTCTATAATAAATCACCACCAAAATTTAATCCGCAGTCGTTTCAAATTCAACATCATATCGGGCTTGTTTGGTATTACTACGTTAATGGCAATGACATTTAATTAAGCAATTGATACCAGGTTTTAATTTGGCAGACAAATCACCTGAAAAGCTGTGCTGTACTAATAGCCTCCCTGTTACGTCAATATAAATCATTTGCTTAAAGGATTGAATTAAAGGACGTTAAAATTACCCTTCTCTATTTTTAAATGTCGAATAAAACCAGATAAACAAAAATAAAACTTCAGGCGAATCACTATTGAAAGCAAATAAAAAGTCAAATGTTATCAATAATGTATTCTTAATAAATACGTTAGTATAAACGCTATTTCTATATTTATTTACAAGTAGCTTATAAATGTCCAAACGCGAGAGGCAGAATTACCCCTTTATAATTTTTTTCACTACTAGCGTCTGATGACATGATTATTAACCTTTTTTCCACTTGTAAAGTAGGCTTTCTCGGCATTTGTTCAAAGTGGTTAATAATTTTTTATTATTAACTAGTAGTCAATAATGAGAACTGTCACGCTGTCACTTTTAGAAAACACAACCCGAAATTTCGCTCAATGAACGATTAGCCAAGTTCTCTAAAACGAATAATTGCCACCATTCGCAATTTCCAGAGAAATTACATACCTAAAATTATCACATTTTGAAAAAATTCGAACGAAATTACTCTTTGAAAAATCTCAATGACATAACAAAATACGGCCTGTTTGACTTGTACTTCTACGTACTTGATTGACATGTTAAATTAAGAAACAAAAAATTCTGTCCAACCGTTCATTTTCTTATCAATATAATATGTTAATTTAGAGGACTTCAAGTGCTAGTAGTGAAAAATAGTACATTATATATCAAGGTAGAGAAGTCCAGTATTATTGCCTGAGCACCAAGATTACATCTCGAGGCGCTTGCGCCGAGGGGAGTAAGGTGCGAAGGCAATAATAGACTTCTCTACCGTGGTATATATACTATTTTTTTCACTACTAGCACTTGAAATCCTCTAAATTAACATATTATATTGATAAGAGAGTTAACGGTTGGACAGAATTTTTGTTTATTAATTTAACATGTCAATCAAGTACGTGGAAGTACAAGTCAAACAGGCCGTATTTTGTTCTGTCATTGAGATTTTTCAAAGAGTAATTTCGTTCGAATTTTTCAAAATGTGATAATTTTAGGTATGTAATTTCTCTGGAAATTGCGAATGGTGGCAATTATTCGTTTTAGAGAACTTGTCTAAACGTTCATTGAGCGAAATTTTGGGTTGTGTTTTCTAAAAGTGACAGCGTGACAGTTTCATTATTGACTACTAGTTAATAATGTCCACATTATTAACCACTTTGAACAAATGCCGAGAAAGCCTACTTTACAAGTGGAAAAAAGGTTAATAATCATGTCATCAGACGCTAGTAGTGAAAAAAAAATAGTATATATACCACGGTAGAGAAGTCTATTATTGCCTTCGCACCTTACACCCCTCGGCGCAAGCGCCTCGAGATGTAATCTTGGTGCTCAGGCAATAATAGTGGACTTCTCTACCTTGATATATAATGTACTATTAAGTCTGCCCTTTCTTCCATCCCTTAGCACCAAAATCAAATTCTTCTTCAAGGGTTACAAATTCCTTTGGTTTCATTCATTTGATTCCTTTGAGTCCTTCAGCGACATTTGGATAATTTCTGTTCCATCGGTGTCTTCGGGTTCTTCGGATTCTTTCATTTCTTGGGAATTTTTAAATTGCTTTCTATTCTTCCAGCTTCGTTCAATTCCAAAATTTCTTCAAATTAATTTTCATTGGCTCCTTTCCATCCTGATTCAGGTCCATCGCATCCTTTATTGTTTATCATTCCTATAGTTACTCCAAGCTATTCACTTTCTCAAGAATCCGTTTTCGCATTTCTATTATTCTCCGGATACTTTATCCAGTGACACAATATATTCTTCAAATTCATCAAGATTTGTAGATCCATATTCTCGGATTCTTAAGTTTCTATACTTTCCAATAATGTTGAGCCTTCTGAGCCTCTGGATTCTCAAATTTGTTTGTGGTTTCAAATTTCTCCGAGTTCACGGTTTCTTTAAATTTTTTCCTTTGAAGTCTTCCAATTCTTTTCTTTGAATTGTTCAAATGTACTCGATTGTACTTCAGGTTCTTCCGATTCTTCAGAATATTCAAATTTAAATCTTTCAAAATATTTGAACTGAAAAACTTTTTTAATTTTTTAGTTTCTTCAAATTGTTCAGACATCGATTTTTTTAATTCTTTATTCTTTTTTAAATTCTTGGGATTTTGTCAGGTCTTCAAAATTCGTTCCATATTCAGTTCTTTCAGATTCTTCAGACCTCGGACTGTTCGGTTCGGATCATTCAAAATCCTGCATTTCATCCAATCCCCCTCATTCTGCACTTTGAGATCCGTGGCATTCTTTATTTTTTTCTTATTTTTTTCATTTTCTCGATTTTCCAATTTTTTCAAATCTGTTAAGTTTCTCTGGTATGTGAGATGTTCCAAATTCTGCAGATCCTCCGGGTTATCCAGTTTCTTATTAGAATTGACTTACAATTTCCAAATCCTACATATTTTTATTATTGTTCCGATTTTTCACTTACTTCTAGTTATTCCGATTATTCAAATTTATTCAAATCACAGGGTTCTTTTAATTCTCACAATTTTTCGGGCTGTTTTATATTTTTGTGATCCTTCAAATCTCAAATTCTTCAAATTTGTTGCAGTTATTCAGATTCACATTTATTCATTCGTTTGGTCTTCTGTTTAGAATCTTCATTTATACTGCGGGTTTATGGGCCTCTGAATGCTTTTCAAGTTTTTCAAAATCTTTTCATACGTCGCCTTGGGTCCCTCGAATGCTTGGAATTCTACAAACTCGTCAGATTCTTTCTTCTCTTTAAAATCCTCATATTCCTTAAATTCTTCGGTTGACACTGTTAAAATTCTATCGATACTTAGAATTCATCAGTAGATAGGCAAGAAGAATACGGGCTCATTTTTCACCAAAATCTCATGTTATTTTCCAGAAGAAATTCCATTATGGTCATTTATGGATTACAGCGCGGTGGGGTATTCCTCGGGGTGTTTTGGTCAATGGTGCCTAGTTGGACTGGAGGTTCTCTGTCTCAGTGGCTCTCATTATATCTAGAAATTAATTACAAAGTTAGCCTATGCCAATTGGAGAGTACGTGACAATTTCCGGACGGCAAAAATTGCGATGGAATGTTCATAATGTTGTCCGGACGGAACAGGTCCGGAACGGACGGCAGATCGGTGTTGATGAGAAGAACATTCATCGGCAAAATTCCGTTCCGGGGTGATTCCGTCCGGATAAGTGTGCGCATTAAACCCAACTTCGGAATTTTTTCCGGCCGGTCCGGGCCGATTTCGTCCAGACAAATCATCAAACCCCCCCAAAAAAAGTAGCTGTATATTCGATAGATCCTCGCCATTCCAAACGGCAACACCCATAGAACTCCAACGGAAGGACGTTGATCGACAGAAAGCGGCTAACTCGATGTTAATGGTGTTTCCAAAGTATTCTCAGGCTCCTTCTCAATATATATAGCTACATTAAAATAAAACCCAAATCACGACAACCCCAAAAACATACAGATAACACGCTTTCTCGCGGAAACTTCAACGGAACCACTGAAATATACCCCAAATTTAATATAACATCGACAAAACCATAGACAACATTAGAACGATTCTCACCTTCTTATAGAAGCGGATGGCACAAATTAACTACCATACGCAAATCAAAGAAACCGTCACACAGGATGTGTTGGTTCTTATTGATATTATAAAGAGACGTTTAATTTGGACTAAATGTAATATAGGTAAGTCGCCATACGCTTAATTCGAATTTAAGAAAACTATAAGCCAATGCACTCTTTCACGAAATGCAACAAATCCAATCTTATCATGGTAACAAATTATACACCGGATACAAACTTTGTGAGCTATTTGCCGATTTCGTTTTTATTTTCTCTGATGTTAGTTGGGCAGATACAGAAAAGTAAAAAAAAGTTACGCTTACAAGGGCTAAAGACTTGCAATTGCATAAAATAAAATTAAACTTCTTTGGTACTGGCAAAAATGTATGACTTATTTTTATTTGCCCCGGCTAGCTCAGTAATAAGCAAATTTCTTTATACCCCTTACCTTGCGGAAGTTTGGCCTCATGTTCTCTTAAAATCTGTAATTCAAAATCTAATGCTCTGGTTTGAATGAACTCTAATAAATGCGCTTATCACTCTAATTGATTAAATACATTAATAAAAACAAACGCGATCACGGTCCAATTTCCTTTACACGTTCTTGGATGTAAATTATGAGTTTGATTCACAAAAAGAAATACAAAAAAATCACGTAGCAATAATAGAAGTAATCCATTGTCATTTTCTTATACATAATAAATTCTTGGTACATTCTTCTTTTCAAGATATTCAGAAACTTTTGCATCCTAAACAAATTTTTAAGTCAACCAAAGGACTAGTATTACTGAGATTAAATGCAAAATTCCAATCAATAAACCAAAATACTGCAAAATCCTTTGTTTGGATTCGATTCTTATTAATAAATGTAATACAAATTTATTCATGCAAATGGTTCTCTTAGGTCGATGCCTTTAGCAATATTAAAATTATTTCGAACAAAATGCAAATTCACAAAAATAACCGACCACTTCTTTATACAAAAGTTAAAAATAACAGTTATTAACGTGGGTAATATTCCCTTCTGGTAAGAATTGATCGTATCAGTTTATTTGCAGTTTGATTTTAAAAGCAATTCACCGACCAGAAAATGCTCCTTTCCGTAAATTTTATTAGTCGTAAATAAACGGCCTTATTACGAATCAGGTTGCTAGAATGTTTTTCTTCGTCCCCGAATTTACTGTAAATGGTCTATTCGGACTCATATATAATTGCATGTAACTCGCAAGCCAGAATTTGCTTAATCAACATAATTTTCAAAGATAGACAAATTCACGCATGTGTACGTGATCGGTCGTGAATTCCTGGAATCCAATTTTTAATGCACCGAAATACTACGTGTTCAGGTCCACTCTTCAAAAGTTTCACCTCGTCTGCCGAAAACCTCCTTACAATTCGGTACCTCTTTTTGCTTATCTCGCACCATACATTTTTATCGAAAACCTAGATGTTATCGCCAGACGTACTTTCGTTCATGTACGCTATGAAGCGGTACACGTGGAAATTTCCCATGTAGACCAAAACACAAATTCAAAACCAAATTTTTGAAAACACCCTGTTGCAATTTAAATAGTCATAATTATGTAATTTGGTCAAAAGGACTGGTAGAAAATTTTATTTTGAAGTACATTATGCAACATATCTAATGAACCGCTGACCATTTTTGTCTAACAACATTCGCTTGTGAATTAATAGTAGAAATAAGTAGAATTAAACGTTTTTAAAGCACGCGCAACGAGTTTTATTTATTTATTTGTTTATCCCTCACTTGTTCTAGGCCCTCAACAGGCTTGCGCCCAATTACAGAATGACCCGCATAATGCTTTTTAGAGGTGCCTCTGGAGAAGGTCTTAAGTTGTTCTATACTACTCCGGTATTTACCTTACGAATTAGGAAAACTGCAGGAAAACCTAATTCGGAGTTGCCGGCAGAATGCTCGAAACTGGTCTAAGGTAATGCCCATCTCTACCACAGATGAAAAATTCACCTTAACCCAGGTTCGAACACCCGACCTCCGGATTTATAGTCCAACGCGTCCATTGAGTGGCTTGTTGCAGAGGTAAAAAAAGTTGCCGTGGATGAATAGGAAGCATCTTACAAACAATTTGAAATTTAATTTGAAATGGATGAATTGGAAAAAAACTGGATGGTGGGTACTTGTTGAATAACATTTTCACAACTTACAGTACCTGATTAAATTATAAGAACCTTGTGAAGGCGTCAAAAATCTTCTTTAAATTACTAAAAAAATGAAAATTCAAAAACTTATTGTCTCCCTTGGTATTTTGGGGAGGATCCCTTTATGACGACTGTTTCATCAATCTTTGGTACAATGGCACTTTAGATAATGGCATTTATTCGCAATGGTATAAGTCGGGCGTAGCTACAATTAACAACAAAACAAACCGGTGTGAGCACTCTGCTATCTGCAATAAAAAAAGTACTTCTCCATTTATAATTTTCCCTGATTACATCATTTGTATCCAAGAAAATTAAATTGTCTTAACTTTGCAAAACCCAACGTTGTAATAAAGCACTTTCTTAATAGTGCCTTGAATAAATTATGTGAAATTGGCGGCGCACCACGTTAAAGTGATTTTAAAAATCATTAGCATGCAAATGATTTGGGGAAGTTCCTTAATTACTATTTGATTTTATCTTTACCTAATGAATAGTGTTGACCTCTTACGTATACGAATCAATATACGTATTGGAGATATGCAGAGGCAGTCGCATCGGTAGACCGTATGAAATCTCCTATGAGCAGTACCGGGAATCAATAATTACTTCAATTAAAAGTTAAACTGGGAGACGCTGAAGTTACAATTCAACCAGAAATAGATCGTCATCAGATTTTCTCCACAATGTCGTTCAAGTTGGTCGCACGCTGTAATGGCAATGGAAACTATTCTGAGTGTACCGTGTTCGCCCTCGCACTTTTAATGTTCAGTCCTATTGGCTCATTTAATGGAAATTCCACATAAAAGGCGACGGAGTAATGACACGCAATGTTCTGAGACCTAGCGTAAAAGCTTGCAAAAGTAGCTTTTCTTGGGGGATAAATTCGCGCCTTTGAAGTAAAAAATTGGCCCTGCTTGAAAACGACACGTGAAAACCACCACTGATAAAAGCACCACGATCGTACGTACCAAATTTAAATTCTTGCAAATTCTGCGGCATCCTAAGTTTTAAAACTGAAAGGACATTTTAATAAATTTTCCGCAAAACCAAAGACGTGGACCGCTTTAAAAAATAAGTATATAAAGTTACGTTGCGCCAGGTGGGAGATATAGATGACCTTTTCTACTCCATAACTTGCATAACATTCCTGCGTTGATCTTTATTTAATTTATTATGGGGACGATTATTATTTTATATATTATTGATCTACTCTGAAACATGGGAAAATACGGAAACCTTCGATTATAAACTATATTCAAAGACGGAAACTATGGATTTTTTACCTTGTACAATAATGGAAAAAGGGAGGGTTAAATCGTTAGGGAACAAAAATTATTGCGCTTGTGGAGTTACAAAAACTTGCTATGGTTAAAAAATCGGTTTACAAGATCGAGTTTCAGTGCTTCTCATTTCCTCCAAATCGCTCTTTACGATGACGTCATACATTTTAATCCATTTCACCCCTGATTTCACCGAAAATGTAAATGGTAGATACGATAGATTATTTGCTATTTCATAAAATGAAGAAGTACAAAAAAGTAAATTTACGGTTGCGTTTAAATGTTTGACAAATAGGTCTAAATCCGACTTTTAAACAAAGGTTTCCGAAAATGCATGAAACAAAAGGAAAGTTTTTTTGATGGTCACATTTAACCTCCTCGAACTACTTTTACCAAACGGGGGAAATGCATAGGAAATTTGCAACTCCAATCTGGTGACGCGTCCATGCTCAATTTGATCCTTATCTAATTATTTTATTTTTATCACATAATGGATAATGAATTATACCTTTCTCAATGCTACCCACAATTTGAATCCAACCAAAGGAATGGTATCACTGAAAATAAATTCAAATCTCAATCAATGAAACAAAATACCCAATTCCATTGCTTGGATTCAATTATTATATATGAGTACAATACACAATTGTTCATGCAAATACGTCTGATAGGTCGATTTCTTTAAGAATATCCAACATAAGTTGTGTAAATTTAGTTTATGTTTAACAAAATACAAATTTAACAATACATTCTTGGAAACGGCTAAAGTGCCTCCACTGAAAACATGCGCAGTATAGTTTTTCTTGATCTTGGGTTGCGAAAAAATGTTAAATTTCGATGTAAGGATTCCACAGAGCATTGTTTAAGAACTAAATTATTGCAAAACTCGGAGCACATCTGACACTGAAACTTTTTACTTACCCTGTACTTACAGTTGGAACAATTACAAACAGCGCCATCTTTCTTTATCACTTTCGTTATCAAAATGTCGGACGTTTCGCGCCACTTTCAAATCTCGGTAGCATTGCGTTAGGACTCAATGGTACGAATGGAACCTCTACGTTATTTTTTACTATGTCTTTTATTTGTTGAAACGTGAGACACAATAGGGAGGGAATTGAGTAAAACAGAATTATTGAGCGTCTGAGAGGAATAAGAAATTTATTTATTTATTTTTTTATTTATTTATTCATTTATTTATTTATTTATTTATTTGTTTATTTATTTATTTATTTATTTATTATCCCTCTCTTGTTCTGGGCCCTCAACAGGCTTGCGCCCAATTACAGAGTGACCCGCCTAATGCTTTTTAAAGGTGTCTCTGCAGAAGATCTTATGTTTTTCTATACTACTCCGGTATTTACCTTACGAATTATGAAAACTGCAGGAAAACCTAATTCGGAGTAGCCGACAGAATGCTCGAAACTGGTCTAAGGAAATTCCCGTCTCTGCCACAGATGCAAAATTCTTACCTCAGTCCAGGTTCGAACACCCGACCTCCGACTTTATAGCCCAACGCTCTACCATTGAACCACAAAGTCGGTTATTATCATAAAATTTGCCATCATAAAAATGTGCACATCCATGTCAAGTCAAAACATGACTCATCGAACGGTAAACACAATTCTACAGCAGAGTTGAAACCGTAAAAAAATGAGTTTGAAATAGTTTAAATAAAAAAAAAATTAAAACGAGTATATTACCAAAGACTATGGAGAATAGTCTTTGATTCTACCTTGATAACGTTTGGAAAAATATCGAACACTTAAATACAAGATCATAAAAAAACCAGCATGCAAACACCTGCTTTTCAACAAGGCGGGATAACCAAAGGTCGTAATGGCTTCCTGTAATAGCCGGTTCCAAAAACCGCGCAGAACGGTGTCATGAAGCTACTTTCGTTGTACGCTACGAATTTTCAAACATGCAACTGTAGCAAGAACTAGCGCTTGTACTTTGAACACTCCCTCTACTTCTGTAGGCACCCAACCGAACCGTGACAACTTCCCCTATAAATCCGAAAACGTATTTTCGCGCGTTTTCACACCTTTTACAGCAGGACCCTCGCAAGATGCTAAAATTCTTCTACCCTTTTAAGGTATACGTTATTGCAAATCCCTCATGCAGCAGCACCGTTTTTGCACCATTGTTAGTTACCTAGTTTTTAATGTTTTCATGCTGATTAACACGAAATCGGTTCTGCCGCGGAGAGAAAACTGGTCAAGCCTTTCTCTTCCTTTTCACATATTTTTATCTACTCTCTCAAATATGTGTTCAATTCTTTATTTTTCATTATTGTACATGGATTGCTTGGAATATTTGGCTATACAGAGTGAGTTCTGTCACTTCCACTATAGGAATCTCGCAAACCGTAAGTGAACCGTCGGCGTCGGTTGGCTTTTAGATGGTACTAACATTTTTATGACTGGTTTCGAGTTTCGAATAAATCACATTGGCTGTCTTATTTCTTATGGACGCCATAATGGATTTTGGTGTCTCTCGATAGATACTCGCCGATACCAAATACTTAATATTTTTTTGGAAATTAATATTGAATTTTTGCTTTGACAATGCATTTCTTATGGCAATAATTCCATGGCCCTATTGACGACGACTATGCTAGACTTGAATTATCCAGAAAACTGAGAAACGCTCTTCAAAAGTTTCCAATGACAGAGGCAGAGCAGACTACGTTTCCGGGCGCTTGTCTCTTTACTGGCCGCACCTGTCACTTTACCGGCCGCATTCTTGACATTGCTAAATGTAAAATTTAATACAAAACTCGTCAGTAAAATGAAATTACTAGACTCGGAAAATAAAGTACTCGGCCCGAAAGGGGCCTCGCACTTCAATCTTTCCTCGCCAGTAATGTGTTATTTTCCTGAATTTTATGTAAATAACTATTTTGATATCTTTGAAAAAAATTTACGCTGACGTATAACGTATAATATTATATGTGTTGCTCACTGACAAATAACCTCAAACGTAAATAAGTTATATTTTACTGGTGGAGAAAGAAAAAAGTTCTCTTTTTGGGTATTTGGTAGGAGTCAGTCATCAAGCGTAGTGTCCAGGCTTGTGTTTTGGGTTGTGTCAACGTGGGAAAAAGAGAGATGGAATTGTAATGCATTCATAAAGTACCACCACCTCCTCTTATCCTAAAAATACTTTTCGGTGACATCTAGCAGCTAACTATACAAATTTAATAAGCTATTAGGTACTTTGATCAAAGTTGTAAATTACAGGTGAATATTTTGATTTTTGTTACAATACAAACGAAAGGTTCAAAAATAAATGACACGTGGGAAAATTAACACTAAAAATACCTACCAATAAAAGCCATACGTGGACCCAACACAAAGCGAGTAATGACGTTTTTAAACTTCTTGCAAGAAACATACTTTCTTATACCAAATCTCAAAGAATGGCAATAAGGGAACAGGAAACAGAAAAGGGTTTTAAAATTGCTTTCGTAATGGTTTTATTCCATTTCACCGTGCTATGATTTTATACCCTATACCTGATTTCCGATTTCCGAGTTCGTTACGTTTCCTTTTTACTGGCATTTACTAATTGCTATTTATAATTCATAAAGCAGCTTCTGTATACACTCATTAATATACTCCTCAACAGCTTTATTTTTCTTCGCGTTTCCTATTCCTACATGACGTATCCTGCGGAACTACACCTTATTCAATAAATTACTGAATGAACCGTGGAAATTTTGATAATAATCAGAATTTTCGCCTGGAAAAGTATTATCATTGGTTGCCCTGAAAATTGAGTATTATTTATATCGTTAAACCGCGATTCGCCAAATATACCTATCCATTTTGGAAGGTAGGAGCAGCCTGTCACAAAATTCAGTTTTTCATGGGTTTCTAATCGCAGTTTGACATTATAGTCCATAAGCAAGCATTAAAAATATTGCTCCTTTCTGAGGCAGTGCATTACTATCCTCGTGCCTTTAGAATGATGAAACCTTTTGCCGTTTCTTTTGGTGATAGCTTTATTTCCTCTGTCATAGAGTACTTTTGATCGTTGCGCTCGTCCGCGTCTTTGAACTCGGGACGGTACTTGGGAAGGGGAACCCGTGTAAAAATAAATTATTAATTCAAAAATTAATTTTTATTTCAAGCTTTTTGTAGTAGGTTATGTCACTGCCCACATTTTGAACATTCATTGCGATCAAAACCATTAATTTCATTTGTCTTCAAGGTTTAATAAGAAACGTACACACGTTCATTTGTTTTATTTTCACGTAGGATATCTGAATTAATGTGATTGATTAAATTATAATAAATTTTTTTGAAAATGTTTTTTTTGAATAAGGGTTCTAACAATCATCGAAAAGAGAAAAAAATCTCTATCAAGTGAGCCTAATGAAAAGAAAAAATTCAATTATTTTTCGTTACTCATTTGTTTTCTGAAATAAAAACAACTGAATTGTGTCCACCATTACACCCGATGCTACCACCAATGGAATATGGAGAAAGATCTGGTAAAACTGGATGTAATTATCCGGCATTTATCCGTAATTCAGATGGGGTAATGACCAACAATTTGCAGGAAATATCAAACATTCTGGCGCACCAATCTTTTCAAGTTAGCAGCTCCTTAAATTATTCAGAAACCTTCCTTGCAACCAAACCTAATGAGGAAGCAAATCTTGTGGATTTTGAAAAACAAGAAAGTTTAGATTTACAACCTACCGTTTACGTATGAAGAGCTGGAGTCAGCAATCCAGAGCACTAAATCTTGCTCTCCGGGATACGATGGAATTCATAATCAAATGATCCGCCATTGTAGTCTGGAAATGAAACAAAAAATTTTAATATTATTTAACAAATGCTGGTAAAATTGTACTTACCCTCCAGAATGGAAAAAGGCTGTTGTAATTCCCATACTCAAACCAGGAAAGGATCCATTATCGGCAAACCACTATCGCCCAATCAGTCTAACGTCATGTTTGGGTAAGCTATTAGAGAAACTGGTGAACCGGCGCGGCGGCTGTAATCATTTTTGGAAACTAACGACATATTGGTACCATACCAAACGGGCTTTCAGCGTGGCAGGTCAACAATTGATCACTTGGTAAAACTGAGTGACAGAATCCTAAGGGCCTTCGATGATAGAGAGCACTGGTAGCGGTGTTCTTTGATATTAAAGGGGCGTACGATATGACATGGAGGCATGGAATTCTAAGGAATATGCCAAAATATAATCTACGCGGTAATTTACCCAAGTTTGCACGTTCCTTTTTAGAAGATAGGCGGTTTGCCGTCAGAATCGGAGACACCTATTCCCAGGAATACATTTTAGAGAATGGAGTGCCACAAGGATCAACTTTAACCTGATGATATGCCTTGCCAGAAAAACTATAGGCAGTGTAGTGCATAGCTTGCAAGGTTACATCAACCAAATTGCTACAAATGCAGATGCAATAGGGTATGTGCTTTCCGAGGAAAAAACCAAAGCAATGCATTTTTGTAGGCTTCGTAAACCTCATTATGATCCTGTAATGTTTTTTAATGGCCAGGTAATAAGTGTACCCAACGAAATTAAATTTTTAGAACTCACCTTTGGTGGACCGTTTTAAGAGTACTATCACACCTCAAATGGGGGGCTCATCCTAAATCCCTTCTCGATATATAGGCATTGATCCTGTCACGCATTGATTATGGGTGCTATAGTTATTCCACCTGTAATTCCACGTTGCTGAGTAAACTGGACAAAATTCAAAACCTAGCAATTAGGTATTCCCTTGGGGCCTTTTCCACGAGTCCCGTCAGTGCTCTCAACGTCGAAGCGAATATTCTACCGCTTGCTCTTCGTCGAAAGCAGTTAATAGTCAACTATTATCTGAACGTACGTCTGAACGATAAACATCCAAATTATAATTTAATGACCAATAGAACAAGACCTACACGTTTATATAAAACTCAAGGAGAAAGAGCAAGACAATGTATAGAGGAGGTACATTTGCAGGACGGTAACAGTGAGCGCTGGCAGGAGCAGTGGACGCGGACCGATACATCATTGAAAAGAGTTAAACCAAATATTGGGCCACTATTTTTACTAGACGTGGAACGGTTGCACTCGACCAAGCTGTATCGGCTCCGGTTGGGACACACTGCTTTAACGCACAGTTATTTGCTGAAGGGTGAAGTACCACCCTTGTGTAATAGATGTGGTGCTAACTTAACACCTATGCACATACTCTGTACCTGTGCAGCGTACCAAAACGAGCGCGATCTCTTTAAAATTAATGTGATATGGGAAACCAATTTTTCTAGTCAGGATTGCTGTCAAAGAATATTAAGATTCATACGAGGTATCGGAATTTTGAATGAACTGTGATAATCTGTGATATTAGTATGTACGTAAATGTTGCCTAGTTCTTGTTTCGTCTTGTACGTCTATATCTTTGTCTATAGGGCGATAGGCAAATGGCCTCAGCAACCGAAGCCTTAGGTGGGGTTTTAGTGGGTATTCTCAGCAAACGGGAGAGAGAGAGCCCCACACTACCTACTCTGGAACTTCCTTGCAGAGTGTGCATAAAGTGCATTTCCCCACCTATACAAAAAAAAACTGGATGCTGCCTTATTATGGGAAATAACATGTTAAACAACTTTTGTATAAAAAAATTTTGTATACATTCGATATTTACCGAGATATATACGATATTCCATACATAATGGGCACTCTGTATTTTAAAAAGTTGCTTTTTTCTTAAAAACTAATTAACTACAGTTCCGACCGTGATCGTGTATAAAATGCTAACTTATTGATACATTTGGGAACCGGTGCACAAAACCGATGATAATAATGATGACTGTTATCCAAATTGATAGTGGTGAGCAAAATTTGTTGCTTTCCTCCAATTAAACGGCGTTGATTAAGTAACGATACGACATTATCGATAATATTATTTTCCAATTCTAGCAGTTAGTAAAAAGCATTGAAACCGAATCATGTTATTAGTGTAACTGTGCGTCGAAAAATCAAAACCGCCTTACCGCAATGGTTAAACTTATCAAGTCTACCATGAAGGGGTTGAAGTCGAATTCTACCTCTACGTAAGATTACTTATGTAGATCTAGTAATTCTTATAAAATTGTTTTGATTTGACTCCTAACAATTAAGTCCCATTATCAAATCGGATATGGGAAATACACAATCACTACAATTGAGGTTACATGAAAAAAAACTTGTTAGAATCGCTGCTTACTTCAGTTTGCTAAAATCGGGACGTTTTTTCAGAAAAATGCCACCATTCCCACAAGAGGGGCAGACGTTGCCCGAAGAGGACAAGATGGACAGCGAGGCGGGAGTAGGTTTTTCGCCTCGGCCGGCTGAGGAATCCATGTCCAATCCGGCCGAATCCGTTTTGCAAGAGGCCAAGGAGAAGTACCCGTTATATCATTTCGACCATAAGTTACACGTGCAGGAAAGGTTGAACAGAAGTGAAGGAGTATTGGCGGAATCCACAACTTGTAAGTATTTTTAAACAGTACCTTAGTTTTTGAATTGTGAAGTGTGAGGGGGAATTCTGCAAAGTGACACATTGCAGACAAAACGGAGCTATTTTCCGAATTGTTGACAAACGATCGAAAGCTTAATATTAAGTTAAACTATTTCACTAGTATATTCATTCTTTAGCCCTAAACCTGCAACTGGTGCAAATTACTCATGTTTCCAAAACATGCTCTTTGTGTATGCAGTGTGACAGACGATTGTTGTACATTCACTACTCTGAACCAATGATTAAAAAAAACATGTTTCAAGATCCCGTTGACACCAATGAGGCAAAATAGAAACAGCAAAAGAAGAGTTCGTGTTTTCGCATTTAATGCACCACGGGCGATCAAAAAACGCTTGACGTCGAGTCACCTTTGGAAGTTCAAGTTAAATATGACTTCCCATGTAAACAAAAATTCCAAAGGCGACTCGACAGCAAGTCTTTTTTGATCCCACAGTATAATGTGTGTAATATAGCACAATGGAATAAAACGCACGACAAAATTCATGGCAACGTCTGCAATAACGATAGTGGCAAAAGATTCGCCTCACCCAACGATTTTACTTGGAGTGAATATCAGAAATGTCAAGGAGGGGTGTACCGTAGTTCTGTCCCGCTTTTGTACCATTGGAAGTTGATCAGTTGATGCGTTTATACAGGGTGATGACTTTCGTAACGTATCATAGGGATTTCAATGTAAAATTCATAACATGCGATTATTGGCTCCCTAAATTATTTTAGAAAAAAAATATTAAAGTTTTTTGTAGAAAAAATTTTTTTACGCCAATCAATCGTATATTAATTTTCAATTTTTTTCATAATAAAGACGGAAAATTGGAAAAATAAAATCCGCGTCTTTTTCAATAATCTGCGATGTCATGGAATTTTGTAAAACAAAAAGATATCCAGTTATCAATTAGCAGCAGTTCGAAATGGATTTTATGATCGACTTGGTTACTGTCTTGCAGTTAATGGTGACTTATTCGAACATTTATTGTAAAGTGATTTATATTAGAAAACCGTTTTTAGTAATTTCGTCTTTCTTTATGTTGAATTCGCTGTTCTAAATATAATACTTTTTGATAGAATTTGATTTGTTTTATACTTAGCAGACATTCCATTGCATGACGGATATTGGCGTAGTTTTTGTATTATAAAATTCCATGGCATCACAGATTATTGAGAAAGTTGGGGGTTTTATTTTTCCAATTTTCCGTCTTTATTATGCAAAAAATTGAAAACTAATACGGGTGATTGACGTAAAACATTTTTTTCTACAAAAAACCTGAATACATTTTTGCTCTAAAATAGTTTGGGGAACCAATAATCGCATGTTATGAATTTTACATTGAAACCCCTATGATGCGTTACGCAAGTGTATAGGGTGACTATAACCACGAATGCAGCAATGATTATACACTGTGTCCAAAATAGGGAGGTCTATCATGGGGATCGCCGAAACCAGGATGGTGCACCCACACACAACATCCTAATCGTGCGAAACATATATCCTAAAAAATAGAAAATTTAGTAAGGAAAAAGATAGTGATCAAAAAGATAAAAATCAAAAAAACAAAACAAAGTAAAACCTTATAAAACTTATGCGTTTCGACAGCAAGGATGTTTTCATCAGGGAACAACGAAATGCCTATACTTCTATTCTAAGATTACAGAGTTCCAGTAATAAGAATCTGAAAAGAAATTTGAAATATCTCCAATAGTTTTGAAGATATCGCAAAAAAACGAAAATTTCTGATTGTCGTTTTTAATTTTTTTATGATTAACTAATCGTAGTAGACATTTCTAACACATTATTCGGACACTTTTTAATGGAGATTTCAAATATGGCATCCTGTTTTTAATAACTGTCAAGATGACGGACAAACACGTGACAACTTTAGTTTTTCTTATGGGCGCCATTTTGAATTTTCACATTTTGAGATTACGTCTTTTTTTCTCTTTACAACAATATATCACACATGGTGGTTCAGTATCACATTTTTCTTAAAAATACAATTTTTAATTATTTGAGAAGAGTGCTTTGGAAAAAGAAAACGTTCTTTTGTCGTGAACAAAAGGTTGACTTATTTCATGTAGTGCCATTTACTAGGTTTATGCAATGTCAAGAACGACTACCACAAATACGTTTTAGCGTTAACGTATGGGTCGGTTTATTGGGCGATACAATAATTGGTCCTTAAGAGACTCTAAATGCTGATCGGTACCTCCATTTCCTGAGGACATTTCTAACCGATTTTATTGACAATAACGTTCCTCTTCATCGTTTGAACTCGATATGGTTCCAGCAAGATGGCGCACCGCCCTAAATGCTAGAAGGGTTGGGGAATGTTTATCAAGGGTAATATAACAAGACCTTGATAAATAGTCGACTATTTAGATTGCATCTAAATTTCGATTGTATTTTATAATAATTTAACGAGACATATTAATTTTGGCGTTAATAATCTGATGAAAGCCCGAGAGCGAAGCTCGAGGGCTTTCATCTATGGTTATTAACGCCAAAATTATGTGGAGTCAAATTAATAAATACAAGAGAAATTTAGCACCAATCAAAATAGTCGCTTATTAATCAAGGTCGTGTTATATTTATGAAGATTATTTCTTGAATCCAATTATTTATATCAGAGAGGCATATTCACAAAATGAAACAGTTTGATATAATTTATGCAAAATATCAACAACAATCTACAAAATACAAACATAGGTATCAATTGACTGAATTGAATTCCACATACACTTTACACTATATTCTTTATAACCTTCCCCATCTTCTTTTTTCATGTTCCAGGTCAAAATATCATTCAGTTTTGTGAATGGTGTTGATTCATTTAGTTTACATTGCCGATGCTCGCAAAATTTGGTAAACTGCTTCCATACGCTATTTTTACTCCTCACTGTATTATGCGGGATTGTAGACTGGACCACACCACCATCATTTCTTCGCTTGTGGTTTCGCCAAAATGATTCAATTCAAAAACCTCAACAACACGATTTTGACGTTTAAGTTAAGTGCTGTCAGATGCACAAGCTGTCAAGCTGATAGTCGGCTATCGTGCACCATGCAAAATAGTCGCTAATGGAGGGTGTTGATTGGTTTCGTCAAACAGGAATCAAAAGTGTGATTGGTTGATAATTGACATTTAATAGACGAAGGAAATAATCGGAATTGTTCCCCAATCATGTTATTGCTAATAATGGCGACGTACGCTGGCCGGCGCGGTCACCTGACCTGTCTCCCTTGGACTATTTTTTGTGGGGAACAATGAAAAATGAAATTTACAAAACATTGAACTTCGTTATAGAATTGTGAGCACTCTCAGGAACAAGATTAGAAGAAAAGATGTGTCAAGAGCCATAGCAAATCTTAGGAAGAGAGTGGCACTGTGCTCAGAATTAGGAGGTGGGCAATTTGAACACATGTTGTTATATATTTTGTTCTAATTTTAATTATAATTCTTGCAAAACGAAAGTTCAATTCTGTTCAGATGAAAATCGAATTTCTACTTCTCTGAACCAGACAGATGGATCAAACTGTCAGACATTTGTTCACAACAAATGAACGTTTTCTTTTTACAAAACACTCTTCTCAAAAAATTAAAAATTGTATTTTTAGGAAAAATGTGATACTGAACCACCATGTGTGATATATCGTTGTAAAGAGAAAAAAAGACGTAATCTCAAAATGGGAAAATTCAAAATGGCGCCCATAAGAAAAACTAAAGTTTCCGCGCGTTTCTCCGTCATCTTGAAAGTTATTAAAAACAGGATGCCGTATTTGAAATCTCCATAAAAAAGTGTCCGAATAATGTGTTAATTAGAAATGTCTACTACGATTAGTTTATCATAAAAAAATTAAAAACGAAAATCAGAAATTTTCGTTTTTTTGCGATATCTTCAAAACTATTGAAGATATTTCAAATTTCTTTTCAGATTCTTATTCGGCACGAAAATTGGCAACTTTAACCAACTTTCTATCTCTTAAGATAAGTGAGATCCCAATAGTGGCACTCGAAAAATGGACACCGTGTATACAATGCGTTCGAAAGAGGGTCACCTCTTAATCGCTTTTAATGAAATTTGTCAAATATAATTTTATATGTGATTCTATCCGATCGCATATTGAGCCGGGTTCCATATCCGTTGGTTTTTGTGAAGTTTCGTGCATCCGATTTTCATCGCGATTCTCTTCTTTCTTTGGTCCTTTTACACTTCTATTTGGGCGGCTATTTGCTTTCCAGGATAGTTGGGCGCATTCTATACATACATTTGTGTTTCGCAGATTGTGTTTGTTTTTCATTATCTGTTGTTTATGCTATTCATTTACTATCTCCACTAGAACAGTTATGGATTTTATAGTTATAATCGTTTAACTCTTTATTCTGTTCCTATTTTTCTAGTCTAATCTTTTTTCTAGACTGGTGACTATTGTCACACTCTTTCTCTTTTCTTTGCTGTATAATTCTTTCCTTTACGTTTTTAACACTCTTCTTGGTTTCTCCTAATTACTCACAGTTGATATCTGTTTTCATGTCTTCTAACAATTTCTTCATTTTCTCCATTTGGGTTATTACGGATTCTTACGGATTACGGTTGTGGCTCAGTTAACGTAACCTCGCTTTGGATCGAGCGTATAATTTTTCAACGATTTATACTTTACACGTTTACCAAAATCGTTTCACTTGCAACGGTTTTTATCAGGGTCCTTGTCGCTATCGTGTGTAATCGCGCTGTATTTCGAGGTTATGGTGTAATCAAGCCAATCCACGATTTGCAAAAATTGTATGTACTTAGGTACGTTATCAAACGCGCTTTGATTATTTCTCCTAATTGCTAGTCTTTGCCAATCTTTCCACTATGTATTTGAGACCACTAAGGCACGGATAGGGAGGACATAATGCAGGTTTCCCATCATATCTCAATCACTGGTTAATAATAATTAGATAGAATAGTGTGGGCGCACCTACTCACCCCGACGGGTAAATTAACCGGCTCAGGGCACATGCGCTCGGATCACTTATGCGTCCAAGGGATCGGAGTGGGGTAGTGGCGCCTTCAAAATGTTAATAATAGTGACACAAAAGAAGTGACTTTGGAAAACATTTTATTGCAGTAAAATCTAAATGATGGCTTCAGCCATATTGTTTTGTTGATTGAGCACACCTGCCTTTTCTGCACCAAAGGAGTTTTCTCGCCGTACAGTTGGCGAACGTGTTTTTTCACAGTAAACACAGTGCACATCTCTCTTAAATAGTGGCGTGGATGAACACCGCACTAATGGCGTGATGTTTTCCTTAGCTTGTGTATATCAGCAGTATTATTATAATTCCCATCACTATCATTAACGATCTCTTAACAAAAAAACTGTGACGAAATTGAACAGTACTTAGGTACTGGGAGGCACGGATTATATTCCAAAAGTGTGAGGGGAAAAGACTCGGGGAATCACTTTTTGAGGTTATAGCCTTGCGTCCTTGTTCATTAAAGTCGTTTTGTACCTTTTCCCCAAAATACGATATCACTCACGTCATTCTGAAGGCAATCCTTGTTTCTTCTGTACATTTTCCTGCAGGGCACATGGACAGTCATTACTCAACGGTTAGCCAAACGCACTGTTACACCATCTTCCTTCTTTAGACTCTTCGCAGTGTTTCCAAACCTATCTTCACCGCGCCGTGGTCTTTCCTTCTACCATTGTTTCAATGCTTCTACTAATCCTATACACTTTGGCAGAATACACTGCTGCATATCCACAAATGACTTTATTATTACATTATTACTTTAGATTGCAGGCCACGCAATGCTATTCGAAAAAAGAGTACCAAACTTCGGCGATACATAAAAAAAGGCGATATTGACTGGGAACGATGTAGGAACAAGAAGTTACCAAAATAGACCAATAAATTTTAGTACCTAACAGTGCACAATCCCAACAGATGAAAGGTTATAATTATCACAGAATATTATTTCATGAAAACTGCGCCATATATGTACTCTATTGAAGTTAAGTAAACAATCCAACCATTTAATTAGGTTTGTTTCATTTATTCACAAACGAAACAATACTTTTAATTAAATCGGCTATTTGAATTTGAGAGGAGCTACACGAGCCGCTTGCTTTATTAATTTACTAACAATGGACCGGTCCTCAAAGCTTTTAATTTTAATCTGACGTGGTGACTTTGGAGAAGGGCAATTAACAGACAAACTAGTCGAAATCAAACGAAATCAATAAAACGATTATGTAAACATCTACCTAATCCTGTTCCTTCTCGGCTTTAAATTTTTAATTATCCGTCTCCGTTTTAACGAAGCCTACCTTTAATCGCTCAATAATGTAATTCCAATGAATAAATCAGTTTAACTAGAGAGAAGCTTAGGGAGTGGTTTTAAATTACCTACACGTGGCGTGAAAAAAGTGTAGGTACGAAAAGATCAAAATCTGCTCTTGTATCACGCCCTAGGGATTGCAAACATGCGTATAATACGATACGGAATACGCATAGGTATCGCTTTCCCTAGATTGTTTGTCTAGTACCAGAAGAGGGGTGAGATTACATACATTTTCTATTGCTTCTCATTTTATAATGTAAGGCGAAACTGGAAATAGCCATGCTAGGACTGAGAGAACGGGTCTGGACAAAGTACAAAGCACCAATAGTTAAATAATCAAAATGCAGTTAGCATTCTTCCTCATTTGTAAAACCCGTTTGGAAGGTTCAATTAGTTTAAACTTTTCGTTAATTTATAGAGAATGTTTCGTTCGCTTCTTTTATTGCTACTGGCAACAAGCAGTCATTTTTAATATCCATTCTTAATATGGGGAAAAGTGTCCTACTTTTGTGTAAATTTGATCTGTCATATTGAGTATTGGGGGAAATTAGGGGTCGTTTCTATATACGTATATCATATGTACCATCCACTCCGCTTCCTCCATATGCTAGGGGTTAAACACCAACAGCTTGGAATGAGGACTGAATTCCATGAGCAAACGAACCCTATAATTGTAAACATTGATTTATAACACTTTCCGTGCTTCACAGAACCTTCCTACCTGTATCTACCGTCTGTGTCATTTTCCCACAAGGAATGTTTACGTCCAGAAATTCACCTATGGATATTCAGTTAGACCACCAGCAGAAATTGTAACGAGTTAGTTACATTTACAAGGGTCGAAGACCTCACCTGCGTAAACAGAATTGAGCCTCTACGGCAATGGCAAGAAATTTTAAAATGACAATTCATTTCTAATTTACCCACGGCTAGCTCAGTAATACATGTTTATACCCCTTACCTGGCGGAAGTTTGGCCTTTTATCTCCTCTTTAAACCGGAAATTCAAAATATAATGGTCTGGTTTGATCGAACTCGAATAAATACTCACAACCAAAGGGATTGTATCATTGAAATTAATTGCAATTTTCCAATCAATGAAGCAAAATATCCAAAACCCTTTGTTTGAATCTAAAATCTAAAATTAACCACGTGGCTAATATTATTTTCTGGTAGCAATTATCTTATCTCTCCTTAGAAAATGCCGCTTCCTTTATAAATATGGAAACAGATCTCTTCGATGGTACAGTTGAATTTTTTGCATGACCCTGGTAACGTAACGGCGGAAGAAAAGTTCGTATGAATCGCGAATCCAAGCAAACCGACTTCAATTTCGCGAAGGTAAAGGTCGTGATTATGCAAAAGAACAAAATGTCATTGCTCCTTTGTGTTGATATTAATTTTGTCCAATTTATTAACTAGGTGGTGACGATTCATTTCCTTTAAATTCCCTGCCGTATGCCGTTGTATACAAAATTCCAGATTTTTTAGATTTTACTCAATAAATTCACGTTTTGGATCTTGAAATTGCAGCACGAATCTTCACACATACGCGAGGATATTTCTGACAACGAAGTAAAAAGATGGCGACGCGAATCAGTTAGGATGCTCGCTGTCTCACTTCTGTCGCTGGTTAAAAGTTCTGAAACGGTATCTATTTTCTGAATACAAAGACCTCGACTAGCGTATCTTTTTAAACGAATAGTAAACCTGAATGTTTGTGACGTGTTCGACTTTAAACAGAACAGAACAAAACGGAAAGATCGTGACAACCGCGCTCGTTTTCCCCAATACGGTTATTGTTATCGCCTGTTATCGCCAGACATACTTTTGTTCATGTTCGGTATAAAGCGGTATATGTGTACTCCTACGTTTAACAAAATACCAATTCAAAATGGAAATTGCTAGATAGACAACAACAAAAATCGCTAGTTTTCAAATTTTTCCAAAGCACAGAACACGGTTAGTACGCTGCATTAAAAAAAATTGCAGTAGGCTTGTTCTCTATTTTCGCATGCACTGTATTTTCTCAAAACCCGCCACATAAGCAACCAGCTAGCGGATGATGATGTATAACAGGGCATTTGACACTCCACAGCTGTTAGCTCGCAGAGCACATAAAAACACCCTCGTGTCTTACAAAGAGGTGAGCTCCACTCTGGTTATTTTAATGATCATAACTTCCTAACTTCCTTGAATGAAACTGGGAAGTTTAAAACAAAGCGACAAAATACAATTGCCCGCAACAAAATGGCCCAGCAATTTGTTTATAATTAAATAAATTCTCAAAAATTCAACAATAATTACTAGTCAACTATTAACCCTAATTTACAGGTCTGGGGTGGATCGCACCCCACAGTCACTTTCAATGTCCATAAGTTTTTTTTCTTTCAATATTTTGGCCTGGGAGCTCGAGTACCTTCCAAGTTTAGTCTTTTCTATCGTTTTTGGCGTTCTTAAGATTTTAGTTTTTATTTTATCACTACTTTTAGAAAATCTTTCAAGTTTACAGGTCTGGGGTGGATCGCACCCCACAGCCACTTTCAATGTCCATAAGTTTTTTTTCTTTCAATATTTTGGCCTGGGGTTCGTTTCACCCCACGCCCGTAAACTTGAAAGTTTTAGTGACCAGTAAACTAGGGTCTTGACATCTCAACTTAATTTATGCTGTATTTGGTTCAAATACGACTTTACAACCAAACAAAAATGGCGCCGATGGTGGAAATACAAGCTTCGATAAAATATAATGAATGTTTTACCTTTTAATAAAGAAATAGCCCAGCAATTTCACTCTAAAACAGAATGAAACAAAGAACCCGAGCTAAACCACTAGGAATGACGATGGCTTGTTGAGCCCAAAATACTTGTACAATTCTGATCCATTATCGACTGCTTTAATTACGTGTAGTTACGAGTCACTTATTTTATAATACCAACGAAATTAATTAGATCATCGATCAATAGGTTAGTGAAGCTAACACTCGTTAATAATTCGCCAAATTTAAAGAAATTAACATTAGTATCATCCCTTGAAGGGGAATTATCCATTAATTAAAAACTTGATTCAATGAAGAAGGTTAACCCAGGTGACCCAATCTCGTTATGCTCGCTCCAATCGCTGTTTGTTGCAGATATCTCAGAAAGGGTCTGTCTTTATACGCACGGCTACATTCTCCATATTTATATGCCGGACAGGTCAAAATGGAATTAAAAAAGTATCGAGGAGAGGAAATTATGAATGAAATTATAAACTGAAATTTAAAAAAAACATGTAAAGAAACCACATGTCAAATCCCTTCGAAGTCGAATACAAAAATTTAACCTACCTCCTATTAATAAGAGGGGTGTTCACAAAGGTATAATGCTATTAATACAGCAACGGTTAAATGGCAAGATCCTAAAAAGCACACAGGCCATAATACGGTGATTAAAGAATAGATGGACCCACTTACGTATCCACGTTAAATTCAAATTATAGTCTCCAATATGAGAGAAAAGTGTCTCTCGATCCAAACCAATTCGAGATATCGCCAAATCCGGTAAATCACTCGAGATAGTGGTTAAAAAATTGTGCGTAAAGCCTGCGCATTAAAAATGATGCACGAATTAGAGCACTTTAAGCCAAATCACCTACGATAGCAGTGGTCCTCAATCAAAAATTACAGTGATACTCAACCAATACCCGAATTTTTACCCGAAATCGTCACGAAACCTTCATTTTCATGCCTACTTTCTGTCCGGAAATTTTAGTTTCCATGACAGAGACAGAGCAGACTATACGTTTCCTGCCGCTTGTCACCTTACTGGCCGCACCGTCACTTTATCCGTTACACCTGTGACATTGCTAAATATCTATAGTGACTCCTGCCATCACTGACAGATTGTCATTAATCAAAAGTTACGAGTATACGAGTATATAAAAATTGAAGTTTTATATTAAAATACGATTTCGGGTAAAATTTAATACAAAACTCGTCAGTAAAATGACTCGGAAATTAAAGTACACTCGGTCCCAAAGGGGCCCCGTACTTCAACATTTGCTCCCCAATAATGTGTCATTTTCTTGACTTTTAGTATGTAAATAACTATTTCCATGGTAATGATAAGGATTATATTGTACCCTTTCATTTTCTTTTCCTATGAGTTTAATTTACATCCCCAATAAAGTAGAGGTATATTGTAGACGTACAAATGTAGAGAATTGTTAGCTTGTGGATGTCCATCCCTAAATATACGTAAATACATAAACTCTAGTCTGTTACTGCACCTCAATTTGAACACCCCTAAATGATCTATTAACTATGGAAGGTACAATAGTTTCCATCAAAGATGACTTCACGTGACAGTTTGTGAACCAATTTCAAGAGAATTTTTTATCTGATGGCAACATATGTATATGCGAAAAACAGGTGGGAACAATTTGAAAGTTAAAAATTGCTACACAAACTAGTGACTTAAAGGTGGTCTTTGGTGCAAACGGTGCTTCTATAAATATTTGCTGAAAAAGTGTGTTGGGAAAGTGTCTTCAAAATTCCTATAGGTACCTCAAGGTCATATAACAAAAGTGAATATCTGACGATCTTTAAACATGAAAATAATGAGAGCTGACAAACCAATATGGCCAAAACGAGCACAGTTCAGACGCAAATTTGAATAGTGATCAGAAATATTCGTTCTAAGCACTAAGTTGTAACCTACCACTGTCAATTTCGACGGACACAACTGAACGAGGAACACAAATCAGAACAAACCGAACATAAATACCCATGTAAATTTTACTCGATTAGAACATAGGCATCAAGTCGTAACCCCAGACTGAAAACCCCCAACCTTTGTTAGAATATTGACGCACAAGGAGCAGAACCTTTGGAACAAATCCCCACAAATTAATGTGCTAAGAACTTTTCGGTTCTTTTATTTGGGGAAATATCTTAATACAGGTGGGGAATCGGGGACAAATTGCTTGGAACGAAAAAGCGTCACGTGTCTACAGCGATAAATACAAAAATTAGATCCCCCCATTTCCTAAATCGAGCATGTTTTCCAAACTGAAGAGTGCTTGCATTTCTGTAACATTTTCATGTGGTGGGTCAATACACAATAGCCCAGTGTAACTAGAGAAATTAATCGTTTGTTATACTTTTTCCTACGATTACTCTCGTTATCTACAAACCCACTCCACTTTAATCTCAATCCCGCTAATGAAATGCTAATCAAATCTACGTCATCGTTCTGCGTCCTTAGGCGAAACTATAATGTTGTTTAAATCAGGTTAATGCCTTAACTGAGAATAATGGAGGTAGTAACAATGGTATTGTCATTTTACAATAATTATTTTAACTATTTCCAGCATCTACAACGACGAATGAACCTTCCACGACCGTACTATCAGCTAAAGGAGAACTCGAAGAGATTATAAAAAAGGCGGAGGACATGTCTGGAATACCCGACTGGGGTATTGTCACGATAGTTATAGGTATACAGATGAAAAGTATAAACAACGTACCTAACTAAAGTTAATCTTTCAGTTGTTGCCGCGATAATCATCGGAATATGCTTTTGCTGCATTAGGCGATGTTTCCGAAAGAGACGCGCAAAAGGCGATAAGAAAGGTATGAAGGGGGTCGATTTAAAATCGGTACAACTACTCGGATCTTCCTACAAAGAAAAGGTATACCCGACTTAAGTTCACAAAGGTTTGTACTACATTGAGGTTTCAGGTTCAACCGGATATGGACGAATTAACCGAAAACGCCGAGGAGCCCGACGAAGGCGAGAAACCCGTCGAACAAAAGCTGGGAAAATTGCAGTACAAGGTAACGTTCGTCATTCAAATTTCGAGAAATCTAACGGGTACGTTCTACAGCTTGAATACGACTTCAATCAGAATTCGTTATCGGTAACGGTCATTCAGGCCGAAGAACTTCCTGCACTTGATATGGGCGGCACATCCGACCCATACGTCAAAGTCTACCTGCTTCCAGATAAGAAAAAGAAATTCGAAACTAAAGTACATAGAAAAACGTTAAATCCAGTCTTCAACGAGACTTTCGTCTTCAAAGTAAGTGTTTGTCGTAGTTGTCTTGTGCTTAAACTAGGTAACCACGGTGACTATTTGGGTGGAGAAATCGATACACGAATGGGGAGAAAGCGATGTTTCTTGTCAGCAGTTGGCGATTAACCACGTACATTTATTTGTGGTCGAATCGTTATCAGACACGTTTAGAATTAATTTTCCTTGTACGTTGTATCATCATAAGGTATTTCGGTTTAAGTCGACCAATGCGGGCGAACTACCTACACAAGAAAAATCCTCGTTTATAAACGCCTTTTATTTATGCAGGAACTCTACGGTTTAAAATGAATATTACGCCTAATGTGGAGGTAAAATGGTTTGCTCAATTAAGTGTTAATGGCCCATCTTTAGTGTCGCTCATCCACACCTTTAAGATAAATGATCCTCTCTAGTATAAATGGAGCGGATATTTGTTATGTAATGTAGTACATAAAGGAGGAAGGTTTGAAGCATGGGCTGTTAAATTTGATATACAGGTTCATAAAGATAAATAATTAAAGAGCTTGTAAAACAAACGATTTAATTTGGTATTAGTTTTACTTTTATTCAAGGTACCTATATAAAAAATTTTATTTAAAAATCTCAACAAATAAAAAAATTGGATTGCGCATGCGCAAATTTTTTAATTCTTCTGCATAGTTGCTTGACGTTTAAGGAATATTTACTAAAACAGAAAACCGGATATGTTCTTTGTAACAAGAACTACAAAATAACCCTATTTGTTGAAGGTTTGGTCAGTTTTTGGGCTGTATGTTTTTGGCCTGTTAGCCTACGGAGCTGAAGAATAATAGCGACCTTTCTTGTATGCATGCGTACCAATTTTCAAAGCGATTCGAGGTTTCTAAACAAAGTTATCATGCACACGGATAGACAGACCGACAGACAGACAGCCAGCCAGACAGACAGCCTGATAAACAGACAATACAAATTTATAAACTATCTCGTTCCCGAGGATCGTTAATAACCGGCAAAAGTGTAAAATTATGGTACATGAAAAAATTGATTATTACTATAACTTTCTTAGTTTTGCACCAAAATAGCGTAATGGGCACACAAATGGGTAGAAACGTGGACAGTTTATTGATTGCATAAAATGTTAAGGCCCCTTGGTTCACACTTGAAATGTGCGGTACATAATATAAGAAGGACCAAAGTCCCTGGGAAAATGCTCTGCAATATTTAGTTTCTCTTTTGCAAGTACCTTTCTTCTTTTAATATGTTCACACTTAAAACTTTGACCGCACCAATAGATATGTCTCGTCCAGAGGTTCCAATCGCCTTTTGGGAGTACCTCCTCCGACACTCCGTGGTTGGTAGAAATTGATTCCTTTTGGTGATACCTTTCATTAGAACACTTACACCCCCCCCCCTCCTCCATGAATTTCAAAGGTTCTATTGGGCACCCATACGCATGCAATATGAGGCCTTCGGACAACAAAGTTGAAGGTCGACTGCCTTCAACGTGTAGGGTGTAGGCCTCTCTTGTAAAAAATATCACGTGTCCAGGACAGTTCAAAACCATAGAAGTGTATCTGGAGTAGTCGGGCTGTCGGACTAACAGCAAACAATAACGCTCTTATTATTTAAGAAAAAGGGCACTAAAAAGCATATAATCATAATAAAAATAATACTAACTGCGATGAGCACACAAAACCACCATGAAAAACAAGAAAAACTTTCAAAGCGCCCTCTAGCAGTAATTTGCGTAAGCATCTTTTACAGTAACTAACCTCGTAACAAGACACAAACACAGCGGCACGTAAGAAGCACTTCTCGAAGCACTTTTGCAAACAGACTCTTTACGGATCAAGGAATACGGAGACGAATCTATCTAAAATTAGGGGTAAAATTACAATTTCTAGAATTAGGTTTGTGCTTCTGTGTGATAATATATCTCCGTCCGCCCCTACCTGCATTTGTCTAAAATGTTGCCAATAAAGTAATTTTAAATCTCGAACGGGAGGCAGTGAAATTACACCTTTGATCTTCACAGTATACGCATGTCTAATAAAGTTCTTGGCAGAAGCAAATATACGGCTATAAAAAAAATCATAAATAAATAAACACCATGCGACTGGCCGAATGACAAATAGTCCAAGTCAAAAAAAAAATCTTGTGAGATTGCAGATACTATTATTTTAAGAACGGTCACAGTTACAGCTGTATGAAGGTGTTGGTTCCAAGTTCTCGGAGATAATAAGCAATAAATTTTATCTTAATTACTGTTACTAAAAAAACACAAAAGCAAGTGTAGGTCATCTCCTGCATTGTGAGAATGCAAATTCCGCGGAAAATTCAGAGCGTGAGTTCTCTAGGAACAGCTCAACGAGCATGTCTTTCAGGTGGTAGTCGATTCCACGGTGACTTTGAAAGTTTCTGCACTCTCTAATTTCAGGGTCAATGACCTATTTTGGATTTGTTTTTTTGAAGGACTTATCACCCCTCTTTGACTTTTCCTTTTACATTTACTGATTGGCTTTTAAAACACAAGTGAACTTAATTTGTTGACACCATTTCGAAAAGCGTTAATTCGTTCAAAAGAAAATAGGTAGGGATTAATCCGGAAAAAACCATTCGCAAAGATGTAGTTTTTTTATCGATTTTCCAGTTCTAAATGATTTTAGTCAGTGAGAGTGTGTATGTGATGGGTTTAAATTTATCAGTAGTATAATAAGTAGGATTTGTTTTTAAATAAGGTTAAGTGTATCCGTAAATTTTCATGGCCATTTAAATAAAAATTAAAAAAATAATTGTAAATTTAGTAATGCCTAAATCATGTAAGGTTATTCGTTGAGTATCATAAATTTTGGAACGCATAAATAAGAGAATATTAATTGTAATGTCGACGTAACATAAAAGTCCTATCTGGGCAGACAAATTAATTGACTGTATTTACTAACAAGACCATGCGGAAAATAACGAAGCGGTGTTTCGGGGCTCACCAGGAAACTACGATATTGAACGTATGAGCATTGAATATCCAGAGGAGTTGGATATTCAATGGTATGAGTGAAAGTGGCTACGAAGAAAAAGATAAAAAAATAAGATAAATTTATTACAAGCAACTGATAGTGATGTTAGGTAATAAAAAATCTTGTAACCCGAGCAGCCATCATAATTATTGGTTAACTTCATTCAACAGTTCATTGGATTATCCAGTTTATGTGTTAAACAAAATCGTTTTCAACGATACCAAGAGTTCATTCATAGTTGTGTATCCATTCCATATCTCTTAAGATACTAACCGTCGTAGTCGTTCGTCTAACCGCCGTCAGCTGCGACGCGGGCGGCCCGTGTTCGATTCTCGGCCAATGTAGAAGTTTTTTAGTTCTATCTGATCATCAACGTAGGACATAGGGGCGGGTATTTCTGATTAAATTTGTAACTGGCATGTTTTTCAGTTTGTAAGTAGGTGGGTATAGATTTGGGGAAAATGCAGCTAAACCCTCGCTCTTCTTGAGTCACGATTCACGAACCCTTCTGCCGTGCCGCAAGGCTTAAGTTTTAGATTGGAGAAAGGTGGGATGTGGAACAGAAAACCGTAACAACACTATATTCCACTTTAAAACATAGAATCGCAACGACATCCATTTGAAGAGGGCGTTTTTAAAGTTATTTACAATTGCACCCTTTGGCAAATTCAAGAATTTACGGTTAAACACTTCCGATTTAAACCCAAAGCACTGTTTGAGTTTTAATGCGTCAGTGCAAAATGAATTCCATTTAAAAAGACGTTCTTGTGCATCTTGAGAAGGACGCTCTACTTACTGAGAGTAAAAACGCCACTAAGGGCAAAGATGACAAATTCAATTTGTTGATTAATCAATGAAATAGAAGTAAAGTTTCCACTCCAAAATATGGGAGTAATTCCTAAGACTTGAATATAAAACCCTAAAGCATTGTTTATTAAATGAATAAACCAGAGAATTGCCATAAGTGATTATAATTCTATGGAGTAAACACAGCCTAAAGCATGTGGTTTCTCATCAATTACACATCTACTCTTTTCAGTAAAAATGCTCCGGGATTGTATTCCTTCCATGTAAGCGAAGCAAATATTTACAATGAGTTAAACGTGCGGAATAAATCATCTTCTAAAAGCAAACCGGAGGTTAAATTTAATTCATGCGACTTTGCAAATAATAAAGGAATAATTGAGGTAGAAATACCACAAGACGCTGGGAAGGGCGATCTGGAGGAGGCAAAAGAAGGATGTTATCGCGTTACTAAGCAGCTCCGAATTTTCTTTTCTCATATAATAGGATATTGATTTTATGCAGATCCCTCCACGACATCTACTTGATATGTACGAAATAGAGAAAAAAATCGAATAACTCTGCGAAGTGCACATATTTGAAGAGAGGCGTTTGTAAAATTGTGCGAATATGGTGGTACGTGTATCTAACAAAGCATAAATTTACGCAAAGGTGTACTTTCAATATTCTCTCTGGAAGCGGGTATAAATCATTACGATTTACGCTTCCTTTGTGAAATAAAAAAAAGTTTGCGCAATTTCTTGTCGTCTGTATATGGAGTATCTAAAAATGCATCTCAAGAGAATAAGCTCCTTATTTAAAAAATGTATAATAGTACAGTATTTAAACTGGATCAAATCCTTCAATTTTCATTCACAACCACTTCGTCTTCCTGTACCATTTACATTTAATAGAGTGGAACACAAAACTAATACCTACCCTAACGATTGGTAATTACCTTTAATTGAAATTTGAACTAGAGTTTTAGATTACGTGGAATCCACGATTACCTAAACACGTCACAAAATGAGTTATTCTAATTGAGCTTGCAAAACTAAAATGAAGACCGAAGTCGTACAAACGTCGAAAATTTAAATCCCCAAGGAATAATAGGCGTGCATTTAAGGTGATGATTTAATTAATTATTTGCAGTGGAAATAACGTAATGAAGTTGTAAGTTCCTTATTAGGTTAACCCGTTTTTATTAGCCAAATCGTCCTTTTGGATTATTGATTGCTGTATGTCCATTAGTAAGTGACAATCGTTTCTCTACCAAAGGTGTATATATTGTCTAATTACTGCAAAAATGATCTGATTTTTCTCATGGTTCAAAATTAAATGCTGTGGGTCCCTTGTTTATCGTGCCGCGCTGCTATGTGCTTTCACCATATGGACTAATATACCCACAGTTACAGTTGTCAGTTAATGTTTATTAGCAAGTGAAAGCTTAAGCTGTGCATTCGTCAATGGGGTCAAAACTTTTAGGCGTATCTCGGAAACCAAAATGTCGCAAGGGGATACTCTCCAAGTAAAAATAGTATAGTTCTGGACGACACGGGACACGGGAGTTTTGTTGAAAAAATCTTAACCCAAAACATTATAAATCAGCATATGTATGATGAAAGCGCATTTTCGGTAATGCAGATCAGTATTTCATTAGCAAAGTTTAAAATTATCGATCTCACGAGTAATCTAACTCAAAATAGACTAGAGCCCGCACATCTACACTAACATCAGAAAGCTTTTAGTGAAAATTTAAAGTCTTTAGCTATTGTAATTGCTGAGATCTTAGCCGGACAGCCAACCAGCCAGCCATAACGAATATAATAGTGTATTTTTTTTCCAAAAATGCACTAAAAATGATCAAAATTCTCGTATGAGATCGAAGGGACTTCAGCGCATTTTTATGTTGCAGATCAGTGTTTTATTAGGCAGTGCTGACGCCACCATCAATAAGATCTTGTCGAAGGCTACCACATTCACTTGCTTGATACCCGCTGGCCCACTTCCCGGGTACATGCATCGCGTTTAAAGTTTTGACTCCACCATCAATAAGATCTTGTCGAAGGATTCCCTTTGTCGGTACCCATGTCCGACGTCCCGTTCACCCGTCCTTCGAGTTTGAAGTTTTAACTCCACCATCAGTAAGATCTTGTTGGGAGCAACCGTATTCCCTTTGCCGGTGCCCACTTCCGACGCCCCATTCACCCGCAATTCGCGTGCGAAGTTTTGACTCCGCACCATCAGTAAGGTCTCGTCGGGGGTTTTGGTGGATTTCGCTAAAACCCGACGCAAAATAGTATTCAATTTTTGGGTACTTCTCATAGCCCCAGCTTCTATTGGCGACACGAGAAAGAGAGATCGCGATTCGAGCTCTAAGAAATTTGGGCGTCCAAAGTTAGCTACCCCTCGAAGCGCGCCATGCAAAAGGTGGTTCATTTCGCCCCTTAGGAAAAAAAACAAAATTCCGCAGGAGTTGTGCGCGTTGACAAGATCTTTCCGACGACATCAAATTGAAAACAATCGGAGAAAAACTGTAGAAGAAGATAGAAAAAAAGAAAGATCTCTAGGTTAGTATAACACGCTCGGGGATGGCGTCCAGATGTCGCCCATTCCCTAAAGTTGTTAATTACACGACCCCGATAGGTACATGGACACTCTTCGTCTTTTTACAAGCGTTCTTCTACGGGCTCGCATTTACTGCCAGCCAGCCAGCCAGTCAAAGTGAGATTAAAAGCTACCCTTTTACAAATAAATTTGCAAAAATGCGCTAAAAATATATATTGTCGCCGATTTCATAATTATACTCTTCAATTTTATCGGTTATCGTGTCCACAGTCGGACGAACGGGCGGACAGAAGGTCCAAAATTATAAACTCGCTTTTTGTCGCTCGTTAATAAGCCAAATAATTAGCTCATTCCGCATATACCGCATATTTGGGAACGCCCTGTATATTTATTTATTTATTTATTTATTTATTTATTTATATATTTATTTATTTATTTATTTATTTATTTATTTATTTATTTATTTATTTATTTATTTATTTATTTATTTATTTATTTATTTATTTATTTATTTATTCATTTACAGCTCTAAAATTTGCGCTAGGTTTGACGAACACATCGATTGCTTTTGGAAGTCATCGAATGCAAAGGTAGAGGGCTGTTTTTTACAAAATCTATAATGGCGCAAGCTGGCGCTAGAGGAACAGAACCCAAAATGACCAAACTTTGCTCAAAATCTGCAAAATCTAGCTATAATGGCGTCAGATCAACCCAAATTGACGCTAGCTATCACCAGCCATTGCCGTAATCGGTTCTCTCATTCTCAAGATATCCAACTAACGGACAGACGGACGGACATCGTAAAATTATGAACTTGCTAGGTGCTCATCCCACTATTCGCCACTGAAAATGACTTCAAGCAGACACAAAAACTAGATTTACACACAAAATTTAATTGTATTTATTTTCACAAACAATGTTTAAATCGCGCACTCGGCTTGCCCAAGTTATACAAGACTCTATATTTACTGCTTTTGTGAACATACTTGACAAAATTTAAAAACAAATACATACCCCTTAAATCGAAAATTAAACCATATCTTTTCTCAATACTATTGCCTGTGTGGCGCAGTTCAGTTGAAGCTAGACTGTGGTGCTAGGGTCCCTGGTTCGAATCCGGGTTCGGGCATGGATATTTGTAAATGTATAGTGGGTTGGGTTGGTAGAGCAGCCTTGGCTGAAACCCCGCCCAATCAAAAATAAAGGCTAAATAAATAAATAAATTAATTAATTAAATCTGACGCCGAAACAGATTAATGTTATATCAAACAACGAACACAAATGAAGCTCCGTACAATAAATCTGTGAAGGACAATTTTCATTTGAAAAAAATAGTTTTTTCGGAAAAAAAAGGGATATTTTGAAAACCTCTTAATTTTATATTGAAAAAATTGTAGCTATTTGAACCATAAAAGAGTATATTTCAACCAGTATCGTTAAAAGAAAATCATTTTTGCAGCAATTAATAAAAAACAAAAAAAAACGGGTTTCCGCGATATTTTCGACTACTATGAGACAGTGACTGACTGTGGAAAGAAAGTTGTAGAGTTTTTCAAGATTTATTTTATTTATTGTTTATTAAAATTATTATTATTATTTTATTTTATTAATTACTTTTGTCTCTGACCTCAACTTTTGCCGGAAAGTGCCGTCATACGATTTTCACCCTCCGCAAAACTTAGACCCTCTCCCCTGCTCACGTATTTATTTTTTTTTGTATTTATTATAGACCATTTTAACATATCCACTTGACAAAGCTCCATTAACAATTTTCTTTTTTTTTTGCCTAAAGTATAAAAGCTTTATATCTGTCCACTATTTTTAAAAATAAATGGGAAGTTTTGAAAAAAACGAATTGTTGCGTTCTTGATCTGTCCGAAGGCTATTTAAGTTCAAAAGTCATTTACAGAAAGGAATCAACTCATACTCGGAAAATAATTATCAAAATGTACATCCGTAATATCCAAAATGGTCCGTAATATCCAAGGTATAATTTTTTAAATGCCGATCACAAAAAATATAAGTATTCATTAAAATGTATTAATTTGAATTCAGGTGGGCACTCTCTGCCAATAATCTGCAATTAAATAAAAACAAAAGAGAGGGAGTGAAAGCGCGGCATATAAATACGAGACAAATTAACGTTTGGGACGTCGGGAACTCAAAAAAATCATAATTCACATCCAACGGAAAGCAATAATTCAATTTACGTTAGATATCAAAAGCAAAATTTTGCCTCGATACCAGTTGTCGGTACAAATCGGCAATATACAAGGTACCCGTTTTTCGAGCTCCAACATGGGGATCTTGGTTATTTGAAGAGATGCAATGTAGTTTAAATTGGGACAAACTTGCGAATTTTGGTACCCACTACGAAAATTTCAATTTAAAATTTTTGAGGGGTGCTTATACTTTTTTCGAAGTTAACAATTTCATCTTCTTTAAATAATTCAAAAACAAGAAGGTGGTACTGCAATGGACTTTTTTTGTGAAAATGAGGTCGAAATTTGGAATCAAATAAAAATGTCGTTATTCAACACTGTTGATGAAAATATCCGAGTATTGCATATAATTAATTAACAACAAGAATTTAATTACAACTGTATATAGAACCATCGCTTTCATCGCGTTGCCTTAGATTATTATAATTGTCCGTAGTTAACTACTGAATCATTTGTTAAAAAAGCATGTAAAAATGATTTCTGTGTATGTAGACCATACGCCCAGTGTAAATTGCATCAAATTGATGCAAACAATTAATTTTGGTTGCGTGCCACACGCTATGCGCTCATAAATTTTGCATTCTCGTACAGCACAATTGAATTGAATAAATGCGACTAAATATAGTAATCGCGCAATTACCTAAATGGTATTTTTTTGCAAATTTAGGGAATACCGTACGCGGAGGCGATGAATAAAACCCTGGTGTTTGCCATTTTCGACTTCGATCGTTTCTCCAAGCACGACCAGATCGGCGAAGTGAAGGTTCCTCTTTGCCAAATCGATTTAGCACAAACGATAGAAGAGTGGCGCGAGCTGCAGAGCGTCGAAGGAGAAGGTGGTCAGGTGATATCACATATCATTCTACTTTATAGATTTATAGTCTGGTCAATGCTTCAATCGGAACGTTGGCGACACCCAGTTCGGACCACTGGATGGTCAAGCAAGTGTATAATTTCTTACTTACTTCAATAAACGTGCGGTTTTTAGAACGCGACAACGCAGAGAATGTAGATACTTTTCCTTTTTTTACTACTTATATTACATTTGAAGTAGTTTATACTCAGCCTAACTCCAAATTATTTATATTTGCATTGAACACAGTAAAAATTATTCTACATTAAATATGCACATTTCTTTGAGTTTTTGCATAATAATTTTTTGGTAGAGATCTTTACAAGGGAGGACTGTGTCCTTCCAATTTTTTGGAGTTGTTAAGTTTTGCAGGATCTGCCCGAAGGAAGCAAAGTTGATCGAGACTATATTTGAATCAACTCAAAGCAGTGGACTTTAATTGACGTAAATTATTTTTTCTCTTTTCCCTAATTTCTCTGCTCTGCTTTGGTATGGCTGTGCTATGGTTGTGCCGGCCGCGCATGCATGATGCTTCCAATCAATCAAACTCGTTCACGTAAGTATTATTTTGTTAAATAATCGAACATTTTATATCAAGTCAAACGGTAATTCCGCATCAGTGATTGCTCTGAGTGTTTGACTTTATATCAAAATGGGAAAATCCAGATAAATCTAACGCGGTATCAGCAGCCATCGTCAACTGCTTGGATCGGTAGCTGCTGGTACCACAGTGTATAATTATTGGTAACTTTTATTAGTAACTTTTGCTTCTCATATTTCTGGAAAGCACAGTTTTTGATAATTTTGATCACTATATTAGGAGTTTTGAGGAACTGCTAGTTCTTCAAAGCTTCTAAGAGGTTATTTCGACAGTTGGTAGACATTAGGCTAAAAACTGTATGAGGTATTTGGTAAAAATATTAAGAAAAACTTCTCTCCAACTAAGAAAAGTACTGGTCTCATTTCTCTACTCTAGCATTAACGTAGATAGTTGTATTTTTAAATTTCGAATTTATTATATACAGTATTTCTAGTCTTTCCTTTGTAATTTCTTGCCCTATTTCCCCACTTTCTGCATGTTTCCCTCCTTTTGTTGGCGTTTGCATTTGGCTGGTGAATGTTTTCAAATTCCTTTTTTAATGTCTTCCGAAAAAGATAAATAGATGTTAGTCAGTACATGCATTTGCAGAAAATGTTAAGGTATCAAAAATAGTTTACAACAGTTTTCGCATGCCAGCACCATAGTTAGATCAAACAGCACAGTACATAAAGTAAAAACTTCTGTATGTAGTTTTGTATTCTAATGTTTATTAAATGGAGTCACCGATGTCTACTTAAGGTACATTTATCTTTACTTATATGATTTTTTTCGAGAATACATTCTTCAAGTTAAAGCTTTGATAATTTCTCATACAAATCTACACAACAATTTTAAGACATTGTCAATTCTACAACACTCGCTGGATTCTTTTTAGAGTAATTTAATTAAACTAGGAGTGCACATTAGTCTATTGCTGTACTGTGTTATAGTTAATCGGAATCAAACTATAGAAAACGCTGGTTTGAGCTGGGTGTTAGTGAAAATTTACTGCTCCAATAGAGAGACTACGAACCTACTACAATAAAATGGAAGATATAAGACTAATTAGAATCACATGTATCCAAAGTCGAGCGTTAACCATCAAGTTGGCAGTGTACCTTCCCCAGTTTGATAAAATCACTCACTTTGCTCTGACTTGATAGTCAACGTGAGAACCGCTTTTAGTTTAAATATATATTTGCTAATATGTATGTCTCCCTTCCAAATTTAGATGTTGTATCCACCCTCCTGACATAGATGTCTCTTCTTTTCAACCCCTCTTACACCAAACTTCCCAAATGACACTTCTATCAAGCTTGACCACACTATTCTTTGATTGCGCATGCTAAAATTCAATCCCGACCTGAAGAAAGTGTTGTCTAAATGTTTCCTTAAGGTGTTCTACACTGTCTTATTCGTTCTTGCAAAATTCAATAACTATGTAGCGCACAAAACGAACTGTCGATCTAAATAAGCATGGCAAACAACAGATTACTGTGATTGAGCGTTAAAACTATTCCCGATAAGTTCACTCCATCGTCGGCTATTACAGGATAACAAGTTGGGAGATATTTGCTTCTCCTTACGCTACGTTCCGACAGCTGGGAAGCTGACCGTTGTTATATTGGAGGCTAAGAATCTGAAAAAGATGGACGTCGGCGGGTTATCCGGTGAGTTCTCGGATCCAAACGAATCCCTTAATAAATAATTGCATCTTCTTAGATCCTTACGTAAAAATAGCACTGATGCAGAACGGCAAGCGGCTTAAGAAGAAGAAAACGAGTATTAAGAAGTGCACGTTGAATCCTTATTACAATGAATCCTTTACGTTTGAAGTGCCATTCGAACAGATACAAGTAATGCTGCTTCAGTTGCTCATTTTTGTGATATGTTTAATTCTGTTATTTTAGAAAGTAAACTTAGTGGTAACAGTGGTAGATTACGATAGAATTGGTACGTCTGAACCTATTGGTAAAGTGGTTTTGGGTTACAATGCGAGCGGGACGGAATTACGTCATTGGTCAGATATGCTGGCATCTCCTCGCCGACCAATCGCTCAGTGGCACACTCTCAAAGATCCGGAAGATGAAAAGAAGGACTAAACAACGCTCTTATTCTAAGGTATTTTGTTCCTATTGTTGTATCATTCCAAAGGCAAAAAATTCTGCAAAAGATATGACCCCCAGCAGACCGCGTAATCTAGCAACGTATCGGTGTTCGTTCCCAAAGGATCCGGAGTCCTTTTTCGCGGGATTGACCTACTGCGCGTAATTACCGAGTAAAAAATCAGTTCTGTTAATTAATAGCCAGACCTCGTAATGTAATAGTAGTAGACCAATTTTATTAATGATCTAACCCTCGACTTGTAATCCAAACTTACCCCTTCAATTAATTACCGAATCATGCAATTCAAATTAGACTACCCCATAAAATTCTACAGTTCTGATTAAATTGAAATTGTTTTATTCTAAAAGTGATTATTTAGACAATGACTAAAATTCTTAAAAGGAATAAAAATGACACGTGACGTACATACAACTGCTATTTGCCTTATAGGCACTCTGATCATTTTTAACGCATTTTTTATTAATTAAAAAAAAAGTGTTATTGTTTGCGTTTTGTCCGTCCGTCCGGATCCACTTCTGCCTTTTCGAACTACTTCTAGGGGGATGGTCCTAGGGTCCTGGAATTTTGTGCAGTAGGTAAGCCTGTACCTTGAAGGTGTGGTAGACGACCATCAAATTTCGCTGTCTAAAAGGGGACCCCCCACGAATTATTTCCGGGGGGGGGGTAATTTTATCTCTCATTGTATTCTAATTAAAGGTTTCAACGAAAGGAACCATTTTTTCCCAACTTTCTGTCTTCTGTCTGGGAGAGTGGAACTAGTTTTATCCTTCATGGTACTCTAATGAAAGGTCTCAACGAAAGGAATTAATTTCTACCAACCATAGACCTGCTCCTCGACCTCTTATCGTGATCGAGTATATTCCCTTATACCTCAAGAACTGATTGTCGGAAGAGGGTACTCGCAAAGGGCGATTGAGACGTCTGTAAGAAATATATCCATTGGTGAAGTTAAAAGAAAACCTATTTCGATGAAAAAAAAATGCGCTTGATCTGCACAAGAGTTGTGCACAATTTAGACTAGTTACATTTTCTTTTCATTTCAACACTTCCTCCAAAAGATAGAAAAAAACAAAACACTCACTTTCTCTCCATTTTAATCTGCTGCTCGCCAATCCGCTCGCACCACATTTCGGATCGAACCTTTTTCAACGGTTTCGTAAGTAAATCAGCCAACTGATTATTCCCATTTGATGTGTTCCAGCTTAAGATGTCCATTCAGATATCTTTTACTAACGTAACACGCTTGGTTAACATCACAGCACTACCATTATCAATCTCGAGAGTAGGGAGTTGATCCTGATCTCCAATTTCCATTATTTCAGATTACTAACTTTTGAACCACATTAATTCCTTCGCTCCTTCACTTGCTGAGATCCGTTCTGCTTCCATGGTGGATGCTGACAGTGTTGACACCAATTTTTGTAATTACCGGTTCACGACACGGCTTCTTGATTGAGAGTTGCGATGACACCTGTCGTTGATCCTGTCGTGTCCTTGTGGCCTGCGTAGTCGGCATCACCGTAGGCCTTCAAATCTTCTTTGTTTTTTTAGACAATTCCGTAATTTATTGTCTTCTTTAAATACGTTAAAATACGTTTCACTTGGCGAGTGACTTTGTTGGATGCAAAAGCAATGTCCCGCTTCGGGATATGGGACTTTAGATGCGATTTCCAATTAGAGTAGATATTCCATTCGAATCTATCACTCCAAATCTTTCTAAGACTGCCCTCGTACAATTTTCTTGATTTATTGATATCGGTCCGTCTTTACTTTGCTGTATCTTCATGTCCAGGTAATTGTTTAGAGATCCTTTTGTTGCAACATTTCAATGAACTCATTTCTGCCCTGTTGCTACCTAGAACGAAGCCATCTTCGACGTAGATGGCAATATAGACATATTCTTCTTTTTCAAGGAGACAGGCGGAAGCCATTGTCAGATCGAGTAGTGAAGTATGCTTCTCCTTAACGAAGGTGGGGATCTTCCCATGAGTGGCAATTTTCAAATCATGCGCCACTATCCATTTCAATAGTATTTTCCCTCTCTTGCACGATCCCCAAGCCTCTGAAACCGCGTTAAAGTCTCCGATTATGATTACTTTTCTCATCCTTATTTCACGTACTTTTCTCCCGATTTCGTCAAGTTTTGCTATATAGCAAATGCTCGGGCAACTTTTGGTGAGACGTAGACACTAAACACTATATCCCTACCTCTGTGTATCGACAAAACCGGAGGACCTTTAGTGGCACCTAAGGTCTAGTATTCAGATGTAATGTCGATTATCACAAACTCACAAATTCCTCAATGCGTCGCAGCACGGTTAACTAATCTCGTTGGCTTCTGTGCTTTTTCTGCCGCCCTAATTGCGGCTTTGAACTGTGGGCTCGCAATTGTCCATGGTATAGCACTCCACATAGTTTTATGCGTTTTGGCATTTCACTTTGTAGTGAGGGCCACTAGCCACCACAATTTAGGAATCCCTTTTTAACTATGCGTTCACTGGTGGACTTTCCCTATCTGCGGTGAACCCCCCAGCATTTCTTGCATTTGTTTATTTCTACCCATTTTATCGCATTTTCCAACTAAGTTGGCTATTGCAGCCACTTTCTCTGCCCGTCCGTCTGCCCGAGGCCTTAACTACTCCTACAGTTTTCAAGATATTAACTTCGTTCTTTTTGCATTCGGTAGCTTATAGCTCTAGCACCTGAGCCAAGGAAAATATTGACAATTAAACTGCGCATGCGCAGACTGAGCAATGTCAACTTCCTTATTTATTAATATATTATGTTAAAATTTTAACCACAGATACTTCTAGTGAAGGCAAATATATCGCATATAGTAAAAATCAGTTGTGTGCATGTGCAGACTGCTCAATGGCAACTTTCGTATTTATGCATTTTGAAATTTTACCCAAAGATGCTTTTAGTGTAGGCAAACGTATCGCATATTGTAAACATCAGATTAATGCGCAGGATGCGCAATTTCAACTGCTATTTATCGAGATATCTTTTTGAAATTTTAATCACAGATGCTTTTGTTAAAGGCAAACATAACTGATATTGCAAATTAGATGTGCGCATGCGCAGTCAGTGCCAACTTCTTTATTTATCAAGATATTTCTTTGAAATTTTAACCGTATATGCCTCTAGTAAAGAAATTCTCAGCGCACATATCTGTAGCCGTTTGAGAAGTACTGATCATTCATGGAAAATGCGTACTCACCTTAGGGCGAAAACCTTTTTACTTGTTTGATATCGCACCTAGTGATCCAAACCCATAACTTTGGTATGGTGTCAATATGCCTCTAGCTACCATAATTTCTGACAACTAAACCTCTGCTCCCCTTTCCCCACCTTGATCTCTGCATTCATTATCCCGTCCATATCTTTTATAAGTAAGTATGGATAAGTCATACGGTTATCATTTCTAATGCCTCCCCGTTTGAGAAGTACTGATCATTCATGGAAAATGCGTACTCACCTTAGGGCGAAAACCTTTTTACTTGTTTGATATCGCACCTAGTGATCCAAACCCATAACTTTGGTATGGTGTTCAAGTGCTTTTCCCACTCCTTCGGTGCCCTGACTGTGGCGGATCCCTGCCCGCTTTCGGCTACCATAATTTCTGACAACTAAACCTCTGCTCCCCTTTCCCCACCTTGATCTCTGCATTCATTATCCCGTCCATATCTTTTATAAGTAAGTAAGGATAAGTCATACGGTTATCATTTCTAATGCCTCCGATGGTTGTATGGATTGCGAAATCTGTGAATTTTTTTGGCTGACTACCACGTGCCTTTTGTCCTTGCGATCAAGTGCTTTTTACGCGCTCAATTCCGTAGGTCCGCGCGTAGGAGCTGTTATCGCCTTTGACTACAAAAGTTGCTGACTCGGAGGTTTTTCTTATACTACTGCTTCCGTCTGGATTTGGGGGTTTCCCATCAGTACAGTGGTTTACATTCATGCTATAACATAAACACTCTGCCAGTTTCCTGGTCATTTCTCTTATATGCGGAGTTTGCTATATTTTGACCCTATTCCTTTTAGCCTAGTTAATTCCTTCCATATAGTTTCGTATAAGCTCTTGGCTTTCTCTGCGTTGTCCCCTCTACCGCTGCTAGCAATAGGTACTTATCTTTCTCGTATTTCTTCTGCTTCTTGCCGTTTCATAATCGCCTCTGATTTCTTGAATGTTGCCATCCCGCCTTTATTAATCCGCCCCTTTTCGATTTTCTGTTGGAATTCCGGATGGAGTTTGCTCATTTCTTCCCTCATCTTGTCATCCTTATCGGTACCGTATAACACAATTTTGTGGTCAAGCCGTCTTTCTTCTTCTTATATCTCTCTATATCTTTTTCGGCCATTCCTATCTCACTTCCCATGCCATTTCGAAGACAACCCAACTATCAATTTTATTTTGCAACCCCTCTCTTTTAATATCTTCCGCCTCGATGATGCTTTGGCACCTGGTGCGGAAGTTTTCCTTTTCTCGTTGCCCTTTGTCCACCGTCTTCTTCTTCTCCGTAACCGTGTCTATGCCCGATGCCTTTTCAATGACTTTCAATCTCCTCCATCGGCAGTTGCGACGTCGCGATTTATGATGTACGATTTGCCCTACTGAGCAATGCACTATTTTAATTATTTTCTTCGTGTGCGATGTATTCAACTGAAGAAACAGTTGATACTGCCAATTGGTGTAATGCCGGTAACAGCAACAATATTCAAATTAATTAATATGACAGTCAGATCTTTATTTGTTTTAAGAAGTGATTTTGGTTACATAAAATTAGGCGCCCTTCAGAAGGACTTGGTCATTTAAAAGTAGACACAGCAAAAAACAATACCCTTAAATCACTGTTTAATACGTGGACTGAAATTGAACTGTAATCAATTTTTAGAAATAGACGTTATATTGTAATAATTATTTTAATGTACTATAGCTATTTATATCATTTTTCTTTTTTTTCAGAAACTCCCCGTGCTATATAGCTTCACTTTCTTTGAAGAGATAATAAAGTCTACGTATTTGTTAATAACGTGTTAAAAATTATTCCAAGTTAAACAAGTAAGCATTAAAGGTGTATTGTAAACCCCGTATGTTCCATTAATCATCATCGAATTGTGAAATAATGATGTGTGTATTTAACAACGGAACACCCTCTCAATCAACATTCTAGCATAACAACCGTGGTTCCCGTTAATACAAATATCATTATCATAATCGCATTACAGGCAATTTTACTTGCACTTGTTGTCAAAATTACTGGTACTACGTATAGTGATACTTATTGTTATGTTATAACGTTAGTGGTTTTTTTGGCTTCGCCAACGACCATTTACTGTATTATCCTCAATCCCGAAATGGCTTAATTTATGTTGTTTGTCTTTTAGAAACTTGATCGTTACCTTTTTATTGTCGTTGTGATTGTTACAGTATTTGTTAATATCTATAGCTTGTAAATTTAGTTAAGGCATCATCGATCATTTCAATGTTGCAGTTTAGAAATGCCTTCGTTTTGAGACTTCCAATTCACAAATTCTTAATAATCTTAACAACTTTATTGAATAGCAACATTATTAATGGCTAACTCGTCAATGTTAACAGTGATATTTAGAGTTTAGTCATTAGCATTTTGATAACGAAATGGAATTCATAAATATATAGATTTTTGCAATTATAGTCCTATGGCACGCACACGGTGCTTGTATTTTTAATAATCTAGATAAGCCCTTCTAATTTTTAGCAATTTTTGGCCCTTTCTAAACTGCAACCAGACATTTTATAGATAAGTAGGTAATTTATAGGCACTGTTAACAATTTCGGGGTGAATATTTCCGCGTATTTACCCTGCACTTGTACACTTTGGTCATATTTTAAGAAAACCATTGTAGTATTTTAATTTTTACAAACAAAATCGTATCAGGTAGCATCAAAGTTAGGAAATTAGGTGAAAGGAACACAGAGATTACCAAGTATCGTACACTAACCGAGTGTCATATCCATAACGTGTAAGAGCACCCAACGTGTAAAGATGTAAGTTTATCCGGATATAGAACATATGACAATAGATATTATCGATAGCTTATAGAAGTTAAAGGCCATCTTTAACATAAGATAATCTGTATAAATTGATCGGGTTTGTCTTTTGCGAAATATACGGTGGTATTTTTGCAAAGGACACTAATCATTAGGTACAGCGATTTAGAAACTTTAGATTTTTAAATAACAGATTATTTTTCAATCGCTTGTAAATCGTTTTGAATTTCATTTAAACTTGCACACATTTTTTGTTACCAACTTTAAAGACCGAGAACGCTCACTACCATATTTTTCAAGCAACCTTTAACTAGATTAGGGAGCCACATTGGGTCTTGTAACGGTCTAAAGAAGTGTTCTCTATTCGTTACCCCATATTCATTTCTACTTTAATCGCTTTTCTCTATTGATATTATTCTTCTAAATACCCTGTATGTTGTATATACTGTCTATAAAAGATGTTCAAATGTTGTGTATTATACAAAATATAAACGTATATTTACAAATACTTCACAATACATTGGATAACCCTTTCATTTTATTTTCGAATTCAAGTACTACCTAATTTTAAGTGTTCGTTTCAAAGTACGACGCATCAGTAGCGTATTTCAGTTATTTTTTTATAACTATCTGAAATTCTGCAATTGGTGTTGAAAGTGAGGCCCTTGAATGATTTAAATAATGTAGATTGCACCTGCTTGAAGATTGGCAATATAATAGGATGTGTGAATAAGTAAACAATGTACGTAAAGTTGTATAGTTTTATAGGTTTAGTTATTATTAAAAAAAACCATTAGATGGCTTTCCTAATATCTACCATAGCACATTTATTATATCTAATTTGTAATGTTATAATAATTGTTATTATAAAAGAAAGTAAGTATGATATATTGTGAAAAAAATAATAAAATGTGACAAACCTGGTCTTGTTAACAAAAAAAATAAATCATATCATATCCCGTTATAATTTTAATGCAAAAAAAACGCCCAGAATATTCATTCTGTAGAATTTAAAGCAGTCATCCTTATTCGAGCTACACTTTCTTTGCTTAACAATCGTCGCAAGCGGATTCATGTAATAAATTTCCATTTCCAACGAATGTTATTTTTTATCTTATGGTGTCATTGAAGTACTTGCGCGCTGTCGTAAAACAACCTGCAACACAAAGAACTCTGCAACATATTTTTAAATTCATCGATTGGCACCAAATTATAATGCATCAAGTTCCAATTGACAGAATCCCCCCCCATCACCACAAATACATAAAAATAGAAGAATGCATGTTTCCAAACCGTTGCAATGTTACGCCACTGGCGAAATCAAAATGTATTAAACAAAAGGTTAGCCGTATCAACCGCTTCCAGACTGGCTCGCTGCCATGATTTCAAAAGGGGGAGCAAACTCCCGTCTATTAATGTATGTAATAATACTATAAAGAAAAGATAAGTAATCGAAACCTGAACACCTGAACTGTCAGGATGTGCCATGGTATTTTTCTTTTGTGACATAAGCCAGTTTTGCGCTAGATTAACTCAACTTAACTCACATCCACTATTTGATAAATTAACAAAAGCGACGCAGAAGAAACAGTCGATTCTTTAAACGTGTAAGTAGATTAGTGGGCTCGAAGAGAGTGGAAGGAATTGATTGGTCTCAAGACGTCGTAAAGATAACGTTAAAATAACAATGGTTTTCTCTACAAAGCCTGTAATTATTCGCTATTGGTATTCAGTCCGGACCATTTTCAATTGAGGATTTCAATCATTTAGAAAATTTACCATTCGAAATATAAGTAGGATATTCGATCCAATTGTTCTCCGTGTTTTCCGTAATTTTCTTTAAATGTTATTTATTTGTATCGGGGGGCCAGAGTGTCGAAAACTCTCCGAAAAACTGATGAGGAGCTCATAATTGGAGCGGGAGACGGGACTTATGGATTCGCCGAAACGATTCTCGTTTTAAAAACGCGAAATTATACAAACTATCGACTTTATTGAAAAGAGTACAGACAAGGAATGAATTCTAAGTTATTTTACATTAATATGAAATTACAATCTATTGATCTTGTTTTCTCGTTTCCTGAGAAAAACGGTGCTGAATCCGCGGTTCTTATGGGAAACGGCTGCTTAACTCGGGAGAGGGTATTTTTATCATTATATTATATTATATAGACTATAGCTTCACAAGGTCTTCTCGCTTTTTTTATTATGACGTCTGATTTTTGAGTGTGGAAGTAATGGCCATCTAACAATACTATCTACCGCCTTAGTTACATTTACAAGGTTTGGAAACCCCACATGTCAAAGATAAATTTTATTCTCTAACACGTACAAATTTTACTGTAGCAATTAATTATTTGTAACAAAATAATAATACCACGGCTAGCTCAGTAATGAATAAATTTTCGACGACTTTATCCTTGTTTCCTATACAAAATTCCCAAAAAAATCGAATCCTATAGTTACGCAATGCACAATTTCGAAATAGCATTTATCGATGAGTCAAAATTTTTTCCAATTGGAGGGTGATTGTCTCCTTTGGAAGGGTAGCAGCAATCCGGCCTTTCGTATCACCAGATAAAATTTGGTTATTTGTTGAAAATTAATTTCGGAAGATGATTGAGTCTTTGAATGCGGAACAAACCGCGGTTCAGGTTTATTGAGATAATAGTTGAAACGTGATTTAACCTTCATGGGGGCGTGTGGGCGATAGATTACCGCCATATACATAAAAGTCCGCAAAACTTCTTCCAGGGGGACATAAGTGTGTATTCTCAAGTACAACACTATGACGTTAGATTATGTTTGAATCCGCCTTAGGTTTGATTCCCTGTAGGAACAGGAGTGAATCAAAGTTTGTAAATCGATCAATTACCGTCACGCGCCCGCCTATGCTGTAGTTGGAGACGCGCCCACATGAAGGTTAATTAATGATGACATCCCTATACATAAGAGAGGTGCACAGTATTCATTGACAAACTTATTTTTTAAAGTAACTAACCACTCCAAATATGTGCAATAAATGTTTTGCACCTTGGACCTCAACTCTTTCGGGGTAACAATCTATTTACATGAGCGTACGTTAATCCGATAATACTACGAAACGAACTTGTTCGTTTATGCTTTAAGGGGTAACATTTCGCACCATTCGCGGTTAAAAATTATATCAGCCGACCAGTCCACTCCGCTACGTAACGAAGTTCCTCCTTTTGCATAAACCAGCCACTTATTATCAACTTACTTGTAATCGCAGCCCGTTATACATATTTAAAACGCACCCGCGATACTAATTTCGTTGAAATTGGTGGCAAAATTTTTCGGTTGTGCGGCTAACCATTCTTTTATATATGTACTGCCGTTCTACGGCTTGCGATTGGAACTATTAATTGGAAACGAATCTTCACGCCATATCAAATATGGCGTGAGATGACTCACATGATTCGTCTTGTAAGCTTGGCGAAGAATTTCATTTTACGCTATCTAAAAATCGGCGGGCATAAGTTTGCCTCGAAAGTTGCCTTTCTCCGACCCGATTTTTACTTATGTACTCGCCGAGCCAGGAAGACGAAACGACTCCAACGAAAACCAAGCGTTCACTCTCTTTTATATATGTGAAAGGTATAGCAGATACACCCTGCCTCGTGCTCCGTCACGACGGTTTTTAGACTGGCAACACTGTAGAGTGTTGAGAGTTTCAACTCTTATGTGCTTATACACTCGCTTCTTATCTTAAGCCGCTTTATTTTCTCGCATATTAGTTCTGCTCTCTTCCATTATGAAGCCGAAGCGGGACACGTGTAAAATTTCCTATAGTTATAGCTTTCCTCTGACAGAAACTAAATCTGGATATTATTTAAATTGAACAATACGCAAACCTAGCTTATCCACCTTGCAAATTCGATCCGGTTGGCACTTTTTATCTTCCAGAAGTTGTTTAGAGATCAACCGGTTTATTTTACGGTCGTCTTGGGCAAACCCAGAGCTCCCGCTATGGCTTTCTACAACTTACGGACGGACGGACAAAGCGCAAACGATAGCACATTTTTTTTAATTCTTAAAAAATGAGCTAAAAATCAAGTTAGGAATAGCATTTGAAGTGCAATAAGCAAATAACAACCAAACTCAAAGTTACCCACCCTCAGTTATAAACAACTGAAGCCAATACATATTACAATAAAGCGCAAAATTACAATTACAACTAATAGTCTGGATGCCAAACTGGGATTTTTGGCTTAACCTGGAAGTGAGGTACGGTGAAGGTTTTTTGGCGGCTTTTAGTTCGTAAGGATGTCTACTTTGAGAATCCGTTTGATGCCACCTTGACGCCCTTGAGCATTTTGAGAAATTCAAGATGGCGGCCAAGTCAGCAAAAAAAAATACAAAAATTAAAGTTTTGGTGGAGTGGGGGTGTTTTTGGGGGGTTGGTTTTTATATTTTTTCAATATTAACGAGTCGTACATCGATTTATTTGTTTTTATGAATAAGAATCTCGAATTTGAGATCAAAATAGGTGCTAAAACAGAAACTCCTATTTGTTAATTATTTTTTTGGGGGGAAGCTGCTTGAGGGGGAAACTGGAGCTACTGAATAAAATAAAAAACAAACAAAAAAATAAATATATTAACTCAAACTCAAATACATTACTTACAGATATAATACATTTTTAAACAAAAAAATAACAAGCAAACAAAAAAATATTGCAGATAAACATAAATTTACACGTTGTCCGATTCTTCGCTTTTTGATTCATTTTGCGCAGTTTCCACAAATTTTGTTAGTGGATTTTTATATTTATTTTCGTCCCTTTTATCCGTCATGCATTTGCACATCAGGCTACATGACAACCCATTTGATAGACAACCTCATCTGTTCGAGCTGCAGGGGTCATTAGCTTTGCAAGAGCATTTAGCAAGCTCTAGAATAAAATCTGGTGTCGATTTAGTATTTTTGGGGACAGAAATTGGGTTTAAAATTTTGTTTTCGTCATCTTTTTCCCATCCATATTGCGTAACGTCAATTTTAGGAAGAACAAGGTTTTGGGCAGCATCCAACGATCCTAGATCTCACTTCTTCTGCCCATTTGTCTTGGCGTTTTTCGCAGGCTTTCAGAATGTTTTGATTTATGTCCAATGTTCGTACAATATAAAATTCGTTAAATCGGCTTGGGTTTTTAGGATCTTTTTCACATTTTTCGGTGCACAACAAGCAGTCTTCTCTAAAATCGAATGCACTAAATGATCGCAGATTACGCACTTCTGTTGGTTTAAATTCTTCTTGTCTCCTACTTTTTTTGAACAATCTGGCAATGTGGGTCTTGGATGTGTATGTCAACACACAAGAGCGATGACAATAAAATTCATGGATCTCTAGTCTCTGCTGGTGCTCAATCCAATTTCTCAGCATTTTATCTTCACGTTGGTAGCACGCACTAATTATTGTATGAAGTATTTGTTCACTGATTGTCATTCACTGTTCGGATTTCTCACACTAAAATATGCACTTTTTTTATGTTCACTTTTAGTTTCCATCCTGACGTTGATAGTCTTGCAAAAAGAAAAATGTGTTTTTATTTTCGAAATTATTTTAATATAAAGTAATTTCGTTCCTGAAAAAACAAATGCCGAAAAAAAAAATTTTGTATTGTAACTGTGAAAATTACTACTAACCAAAACTTTTGCTTTGATATTAGTAGTTATTTGCACAATTACACATTGGGATATGTGGGATGGGGATATTTAAGTAAGGGTATTGGAGTAAATAGTAAACTTTTTAACTCTAAATTTTGACGCTATCTTGTATATCTTTCTAGGATTTATTCAAAAATCATATGAATAGTAATCTCCACCCAAAAAAACCTATAAAAAGACGTATCGCACTTGTTATGATTATTATCTTTTTATTAAAATCAGCGCGTTTTATGTTATTTTCGGGCCGTCTGCCGGCGTCGTTCTACTTTTTTAACATTGAATAACTTGCTGTGTACCTCCATTTTGATATGGAATTCGGGATCCTTACCCATAAAAACATATAAATCGATGTTACTACACGTTAATATTGAAACAATATAAAAAAACACCCCCCACTCCACCAAAACGCCCCCAAAAATATTTTTAACTAGAAATTTAAATTCAGAAAGCTTAAAAACCCTAAAATCGATGTGCTACATGCCCATATTTTTAAAAAATTTAATTTTTGTATGTTTTGCAGATATTTTTGGGCGCCATCTTGAATTTCTCAAAATGCTCAAGGGTGACAGAGCGGCATCAATCGGATTCTTAAAATAGACCTACTTAGTGTCCTAAAACCGCAAAAAAATTTTCACCGTACCTTACTTCCAGCTTTTTCGTCTGGCTTCCAGACTATAAGCACATTACCTTTTCTTACATACAACACAAACTTGAATTATAGAAATAGAGTTCAATTGTACTGACTGAAGGCAGAAAGTAAGTCACACTACATTTTACAATGAACTTGTATTAACTTCAAACTGCACCATAAGCAAAGCTAAATCAAGACAAATCTTTCATTTATATAATGACTAACAATGTGTGAAAGTTGCTGAAATAATGTTTTGTATAGTGACCACATTGTATTGAAAGGTTAACGTTTTGTGAGCCTGTCGGTGTCTATATTTACGCCAACGGTACTCCCTGGTTGAATTTTGAAATCGAACATCCCAATTTGTGAGCGTGTCAAACGTCAAAATGTATAATAAAATAGTTGTTAAACAACACATGATAATAGAGTAAAAGCAGACGAAGCATTTCTATTATTTTTTTTCGTTTTGGATCGTGGTTCACCATGTGCGCCATATGTTCAATTAAATTTTGAGTTATCGTGCTAACAAGTCGGACAACGACAACAACGACAACGGAAACAACGACAACAACGACGACAACGGAAACAACGACAACGACAACAACGACAACAACGACAACAACGACAACAACGACAACAACGACAACAACGACAACAACGACAGCAACGACAACAACAACAACGACAACTACGATAACAACGACAATGACAACGGGCTTTTTTTCTGTGAATAAAACAATACTTTACCTACCCACATATGGGTGCGAAAAAGTCAAAACATAACTTCAGAAAGAAATAAAAACGAAATCGGCAAATTTCGGTTTTTCGGTTTTTTATCGGAAGTAATCGGAATTTGTCGGTTTTCTTTACATCATGATAACAACTGTTTAAGTGCGCAACTTTTTTTCTAATTTGACCATTCGTCGTATGTTCTATGGTTTCCGAGATCCCCATAATGGAGTACACGGAAAATGCATTTACTCCAATCAAAATTAAACCAAAAAAATTTTCCCACTTTAATGGGTTACGATAAAGTTTGATTTTCTCATTATAATTCTACACAACTTGAGTGGAGACTTCAGAAACTATAATCTATCTCATGCTTTACCGTATATTCAAGTACCTACCTTATATAATCGATAAGTATTATAAGGACCAAATAAATGTGATCTTCAGTATAAAGTGACAAGTGAGACGGTGTACAATGCCTTAATTACCATTCATTTCTCAAAACATTAAACGTTGCGGTTAAATATATCGCAAAGAAGATTGTGCGTCACGATAACATAATTAAAACTATACATTCGACTGGAGAAATGGAGATTGAAAACCAAAGCAACGTTTCACAAAAGTCAACAGTTGTGCAAGTATTGCTTTCGAATATACCTTCAGCCTTTGAGCGGTAATCAAATCTTGTACAGGTACTTTTGGGACTAATCGTAAGTTTCTCGAGCTTAGCGCCCAGTATGAGTATAGGATTTTCAGCTGTTGCCCTTCCGTATCTGACCGACGTTTCCAATGCACGGCGCTTAACAGGCGATGAAGCATCTTGGTTTGGTGAGTGTTTTTTGCTGGTCGGAATTTTCTTAAAGAAATCTTTCAGCGAGCATTGCTTCGATTGCTGCGCCACTGGGTTGCTTGTTATCGGGCCCGATTTCTGATAGATTCGGTCGAAAACCCGCAATAATCTGTGTTAACGTTGTCTGTTTTTTGGGATGGGCTATAATTACCGTCGCTTACTATTTTCCAAATCATCAGTTCTTGCTTCTCTTAATTGGACGATTATTCACCGGCTTCTCCACTGGACTCTCCAGCATGCCGGCTGCTGTGTATATGGCGGAAATAGCGACTCCAAAACTAAGAGGATTGCTTATCACATGGAATGCACTTTGCTTTTCTCTTGGTATTGTTATCATTTACGCTCTTGGTTGGATAATGACGGTTTGGTATTATTCATGTGAATAGCTTTACACGCATTGTTTTAGGAGAACTGGGGATTGGTTGCCGCACTATCTGCCGCATTTCCGTGCGCTGGTCTGGCTATGGTAATGACTTACATGGTTGAATCACCATCGTGGTTGATCACCAAGCATCGTTATGAGGACGCAAAGCGTAAACTACGCAAGCTGTTCAACTCAAGGGAAGTAGACGAAGAATATGAAACGTTAATAAGGAACGTAGCTGGCACAAGAACTGAATGTGAAGATTACAGGTTCAGGTGGAGACATTTTTTAGAGCCTGTTTGCTACAAACCCTTAATTTTAATGTCGATGTTTTTCATATTTCAGCAATTTTCTGGTACATTCGTGATTCTATCTTATGCAATTGATATAGTGAATGAAGCAAAAATAAGTATAGATCTATATGGTGCAATTGTCCTAATCGCGGCAACACGGGCTGTTACTTCTGCATTTGTAAGCATCGCAAGTAAACGAGTTGGACGTCGTCCTCTTTCCCTTTGTTCCGGAATTGGAATGACCGTTAGCATGGTGCTGCTCTCCGGATATCTATTCTGTATTAAGCGTGGGATAATCACAGACGATCGGTTTGCTTGGGTGCCACTCACACTGTTGATGACCTACTTCTTCACTGCAACATTAGGTTTTCTAACTATGCCGTTTGCAATGTCTGCCGAAGTATTTCCGTCCAAAATTCGAGGGTTGGCAACTGGAATGGTAACCAGTATTGCGTACACTGCCAACTTTATACTGGTGAAACTCTATCCTGACATGTTACACGGAATGGGAATTTCCCCACTGTTCCTGTTTTATGGCGCAATGTCAGCTGTCGGCACTATTTTCGTAATGCTGCGATTACCAGAAACTAATGGAAAGACGTTGATGGAAATAGAGAGATATTTCAGGAATGAAAGCAGAAACAATGGAGAACTTGAAAGAGTACAGAGCACTTGTTTTATAAGTAACAACTCCAATTAATCCAATACAGGAGTAATATTTAATTTAATATGCATATACAAGTGTATAATGTGGCATAAGGAACTCTACAAAAAATTCCGTAACAGTTTTTTTGTGAGTTTTTTAGTTTTTGAGAAATTTTAAACTGAAAAGTTACTCTATTTTGTAACTAAATTTGCACTTTTCTCAGAAAGTAAGCCCCATAGCGAAAAATGTTAAATATAAAAAAGATGTGCCTTGATGAGCTGTACAAATAAGCTTCATTCATTTTTTTCTTCAGATTCAAAATAAAGGCACAAGAGGTAAATATAGTCGGAAAATCGGCAGTTTGATTAAAATTTGATATATTTGACCGCCCCTCCTAACCTTAAGCCACGGGATCTCGCTGGCAGACATGACTCTTTTTACTTCACTATGTATCAGGATACTTTAGACCAAAATTATTTATGCATCAAGGGCATTAAGGCGATATTTATGCCGAGGGATTGTAAGTCGCCCGAGGGTTGAATATCGAGTAATGCCTGAGGTGCATATAATATTTTATATTTCATCGTTCCAAATAATGCATTTCCAATATACAAATGTAATGATTATTGTTTGCCAACATTAAAGTGCTTCATACGAATCAAGTAGCATCTTTTTTTATTCCATAATATAACTCCTTCAATATATTTGACAGGACGTTTGAGACCATAATTTGATGACAATCCATTATGACCTCATATGACAGATATAATTGGCATATAAAGGGCAAATGAAAAATAAAAATAATTTTTAATTCAAAATAAGTGTCTAACGAAGTACCTAATAAAAGAAACATTTTGTGTACCTATTGTAATTAACGTTTGAAATTGACACGTGATTGTGACAAATATTCCCCGTACATCCTGGGAATTTTTTAACAGTATATTCAATATTGAAAAATCAAGGAATATATTATTATCGTGTATTCTCAGTATATTCATTGCTGAATATTCTTGGAATATGCCAAACCAACGTAGGTATATATTCAATATATTATTCATAGAACGTTATGGATATTTGTAATATTCGCACACGTACTAGCGTATTAGCATTGTATATACATCTTAATGGTATTAGCAGAAGATGCTAGGAATATCCAATGTTATCTGGGTCTGGGTCACTGTCAAGGATTGTTCGAGATCATGGAACTAAATACCTACTTTTAAAATGATGTTTTGTGAATTTTAGAAAATTATAATTTATATTACTTTCTTACTTAATTACGAAATAGTAATACTGATTGTGCTCAACTTTTAGCTTGTATAAATAAATATTTTATTATTTATTATATTATTTATTATCATTGTGTTCACTTTCATGGCTCCACATATTTTTCCAAAAATTTGTTAGGTCTGTTTTACTGGGGGGGTGTAACTTCATATCTTGTACTGGTTATTAACTTTTTATAAAATTGTTTTTCACTCTTGTTGAACATATTGTTGTCTGCTTTTATCTGGTTAGATTCTTTGTATCGAGTTAGACGTGAGGAATACACTGCTAGTTTCTGTTTGAGTGTGTCGTTTATTTCATAAATGTCCTCTGATGTTCCTTTCTTGATTTTTTCTATATGTTTTGTAATTTTCTTTGATCTGTTTCCTTTTTCATACTGAGTTATTCTTCCGATGTCTTTTCTTAATTTGTTTATTTTAGTCTCCATTCTCTGTTGCCATTTTGGTTTCTTTTGTTTGTTATTTGTTAGTTTAAGATTTACCGTTTGTTTCGTAAATTGCCCATTGCACGCTAGTACCGTTTTTGCAGCTGCGTAGATTACTAAATGTAGTTCTTCAAGTTTGCTTTGCATATTATTATTATAAATATGAACCGTTTATTTAAAAAAATATTTATTTCCTGATAAATTACTAAAACTGGTAGTGCAACAGTGCTATTAAAGAATGAGTTTGAAGAAGAGGGAAAGCAATTGCTTTTTTGTTGCTGGTGGACGACGAAAGGGAAGTAAGAAGAAAGAGAAAAAGTATTGGTCGAAACCGTGATATTTGAGAAGAAAATGAATCCACACACATCGATTTGTTAAAGGAGATAAATCAAACAAACCCTGACACCCGGGAAACATAGGACTACCCATTCTAAATTTCATCAATTACTTTCTACTAAAGCTATCTCTCTTTTGCACACCTTAAGCGTACTACCTCCACCTTTGTCATATTGTGTCAATCCCAATGTGAGAACTGAGCAGCATCTACATGCTCACATCTTGCTGTCACTGCATGTCAGTTCGCGCCAGGAATTTAGTACGATTTGATTTCTTCGCTCCGCGCCGCAACTGAAGCGCGCCTGACATGTTTAAGCCCTTCACGTGCGCGTTTGGATTTAACTGAAGGAGCGTCAGTCCAAAACTGACATAAAACTGCACGTGAAGGAGGGCCTTTATAGTAAATATGATATTATATGTAATTGCGAGTAGGTAATTGTATTCACAAAACTTTAAAAAAATATATACATGAGTGTTAAGGTAGTTACATTGCTTATAAGCTAAATTGAAATATACAATATAATTTATTCTCACACATCATTGTAATATCTACGTTTAAGAGTTCTGTATTTTTTCAGCATATACAAAGCTTCAATCTCTTTGACAATATATTCACCATGCCCAATTAGCTGCTTAATCTTCTCAGGATCTGAAATATCCTTATTTTTTAAGAAGGCCTTATGCAATCGAGTTCGGAATATATCAAAACCGGCAGGCCAATCTTTTCCAAGGTGTAATAACTAAACGTAGGTACTGAATTAGGAAAACCTGCACGTATTCGGGGGGTACTCACCGTTTTATATAAAGTGACAACCTGTTGCCGTTGAGACACTAAAACAAAAATGGCATAACCTCAAAAGTCAACATTAAAACAATATAATTTGTCTCACTTGCATTGGTATTTTCGATTATTATTATTTGCAAGCAAACTACAAAACCTCACATAATAATGAATTAGTCAAGAAAAATATTTATCAAAATTACATAATAAACAGTGGCGTCGAATTGTATGCAGAAAGTGTTTGTACATGATCTTTAATTCTAAGTACATTTAGACTATCAAAATGTGCGATTGTAGTAAATAAAACTAAATGTGTTACTTCTTAGTCTACAGATCAATCTGTAAGTAAAAAAAAACAATGTGATTGTACCTTAAAAGTCCCTTACAAAGTACCTGTGGTACGCCACTGGCAAAGTGTGCGCATGTGTGCTCTTTGCCGCAGTCGCATGTGCAGGCAAAATAACCTACCTTTTGGTTTACTTTCACATCAATGTGAAAATGTCGTTCCGTTTTCTCCATATAAAAATCTATCAGAAATATAACAGAATAAACTAATACAAGAATGGAGCCAAAAGCAAACGACGCCCATTTACGACAAATACTAAACAGTCCAGCACGTTTCACACCGGCTGTTCCCATTCCGGACTGGTCGAACAATGCTGCAACAACCTCGACCACCACAGCAGCTACAAATGCGGTTTGTATTAAACTCGGCGTTTTCCTTTGAAAGCTAATTAAATCGCTTTTCAGATGTCCTCAAAGTCCGCATCGAATATGACAGTATTAACACCAGGCGGTGTTGGTGATCCACATACTAACGTAACATTGCAGTAAGTTGCATCACTCCAATTCCCAATAATAAGTCTCACATTACAGAAACTGTGTCGCGACAATCGATTTGGGTTGCGAGTTAAACTTAATGAAAATAAACTCCCGCACACGAAATTCGGAATACAATCCCCTACGGTTTAACGGCGTAGTTATGCGCATAAGAGACCCACGTAGTACCGCTTTAATATTTCGATCTGGGAAAATAGTCTGCACGGGAGCGCGCAATGAGCATGACGCCTTGTTGGCTTCGAAAAAGTTTGCTAGAATAATCCAAAAGTTGGGTTTTAATGTATGCTGATGTAATTTAAATAGGAAGAAACCTCTTAATTTATTATTTTAGATCAAATTCATCAATTTTAGAGTACAAAACATTGTCGCGACGTGCGACTTGAGGTTTCCTATAAAACTAGAAAATTTGCACCACGTACATGGCCAGTTTAGTAGGTAGGTGTGAAAAGTGCAACTTGCTTGACAAACCAAGAAAATACAATAGAATCATTCACTTTAATTTTCTTAATTGTTGTGGTTTGCTAATTGTAAAACTTTTAGGTATGAACCAGAGTTATTCCCTGGTTTGATTTATCGCATGATTAAACCACGTATTGTATTACTCATATTTGTAAATGGGAAAATTGTTTTCACCGGAGGGAAGTCCAGGCAAGATATAAAAGATGCTTTAGACAATATGTATCCTATTTTAAGAAGCTTTAGGAAGAACTGAACTCCTCTGTTTTTACTTATATTATTTTATTGCATGAACTGAACTCCTCTGTTTTTACTTACATTATTTTATTGCATTTATTTGTTAAGATTATCATCTACTTAATGTTTATTGTAAACCTTTTTCTACAAGATTAAAGTTTTGTGTGTATCGGATTACTTAATTTTTAATTTTATCATTTTCATGCAAAATGTAAGATAATTGCTAAACAAAGTACCTGATTTGGTAGCGCCACTTACCATTTCAAAGGATCAAGACGGGCTCTTATGTACATCAGGTAGGCAACACACAATACACCCTCAATAATTAACTTTGATAAATTGGGAGCTACGTATAAGCATAAGGCGCATTAGAGGATACGCTCTTATAAGAACGAAACATCGCATATTCCCAATTATTTATCCTGGAGATAATATACAATACACAATATCGCACTAAATAGAAATTTTTGCAGAGGCAACATGTGAATAAAGTTCTCCGAAGTTTAATATCACATCATATAAGGCACTTTTTTACATTACAGGAAATTAATTAGGTATTTCACTTATTCTTAACCCAAGTTGGTATTTATTATATTAACCGTAAGGAAGCAAAAAGGGAATTACTAATATAAAAAAGTCATAAACGCGGTTAGAAATCCAATTTTATTTTAAGAGTAAAATAAATATTTATTCTGCAGTAGGTACGTACCTATGTATATTCGGGATGAAATATAAATATAAAAACTTCATATCTAAAATAATATATGTCTCATCTGGTGCTCCTCAAGGTGCACATTTAGCTCCACTATTATTCTTAATATTTATAAATGATATCAAATCAGTGTTTAAATCGTCCAAAATATTATTGTTCGCGGATGATATAAAAATATTCAGCCCAATAAAATCAATCAACGACTGTATCAATCTGCAATTGGATATCAACGCACTCAGCCTATGGTGTGAAACAAATCAGATGGAACTTAACCTCACTAAAAGCTTTAGTATAACTTTCCATCGTACTGTAAATCCTATTCAATTTACATATACCATAAATAATTGTGCGCTTGAAAGAAAATCTAGCGTTACTGATCTCGGGGTTATTTTCTCTTCTGATCTTTCGTATCAGAAACACATTGATTTTATTTGTAATAAAGCACTGAGACAACTTGGATTTATGCTGCGCTTATCAAAAAACTTTCGCAATCCCTTTATCCTTAAATTAATGTACCTGACTCTTGTTCGTTCCTCTCTCGAATATTGTTCCCAAGTTTGGTCTCCCTATTATTCCACTCCTATTTCAAAACTCGAAAGGGTGCAGCACAAATTTCTTCGTTTCTTCAGGTTTAGGTTACGTCTGAATTCATTTGCATACCATTCTTACCTCTCCGTTCTTAAGGTATTAAGCATTAATACTTTGCTTGCTCGTCGTCAGTTTCTCGATTTTGTCTTTTTTTATAAACTTCTAAATGGTTGTATTGACTCGTCATATTTGGTGGAATTAATAACATTTAATGTTCCTGGAAGATCACTTAGGTTTAGTCAATCGTTTAGCATAAAACTGTATAAAACGTTATATTTACAACACTCTCCTATTATAAGAATCATGCGTTTCGCAAACTCCTATCCGCAAATTGAAGTAATAGGTGTTAGTTTATCTGAACTTAAACATAATCTTAAGTTGCTACTAAATGATGTCGACAAATCATACTACCAATGTTAGTTTAGTTAGTTTACTACTGCTCACTATATTTATTTTTAATTTCTTTTTTCCAGTAATTTAAGCATAATTATCTTTTGTATATGTGAATTGTACACAAAACTTTAATTTTTTGGGGCCTCTCCCGTAAGACTGATAAATAAATAAATAAATAAATAAAAGTAAATGAAGCGGGTCATTGTGATAACCGAATGTTGTTGTTTAATGACAAAAAAGTCGGAGTGTTTATTGAATCAGAATTTATAAGGCTATAAATATGAGTGTAAATAGTGGGAATGGAGTATTCGTTAAGCGGCGTAACGTAATGCCAAATCTGCGCAAATCTCAAGCCAATCGGTCCATTTCGTGGATCCCGAAGATGGAAATTAAGCCAAGAACGAGCTATTATCCTCATCGAGCCACCGTCAAGTTGCGGACCAAAATTTTCGCATAATTTCCAAGCAAAAAAGTAAGAAAGTTGAAAATTTCCACGGCGAAACGTCCCTGGGGATTCTATAACCGGTCCGTGCAAACCACAGTTGGAGATATAATTTCTAGTTTGATTCAAAGCCATGACCAGAATGCATCAAAAACTCCTAAAATCTCTTATTTTAGGTGCAAGTCAGCAACAGAAACGATCATGCATTGAAATCAAATTGTGAAAGTCTTATATACCGTTTATTTAACAATCTTCCCCGAAAATCACAGAAAATTGTCCAAAAAACCTTTTTAAGTTGGCCAAACGAGCTTAGATATACCTACTTATTGATTTAATGTATAACAATAGATATAAACAATTTTTAAAGAAGGGAATTTTTAGATCAAATTTTTTCCGTAAACGAAAATTCAAAATAACAGTAGTGTACACCTGACCTTTAATATAGTTACTAGTCCAGGGAATAGAGGGTTTTAACTTGCAAATGAGAAGTAGTTCCGATTTCTTTTTCATGTCGTGGACAGTCATCTGGTGATTAATAATCTAAGTTTTCGACCTCCTTGTGCTTTTCTCGAACCACCCCCAAAACCCCTGAAATTTGGTTGGTTTCTTAGTTTTTCAATCATATTTTTTTAATGGTTCATTTCATTTTTAAAAATTCTGAAATTTCTATGTAGTTGTTTTAACCAAATTTTATACCTTATCTCTATAATTAAGACTTTTATGAGAAAATATCTTGAATTTATCGTGGTATAAATCCCCTTACCAAAGGGGATGCATAATAATAATGAAACTTGCAACCCTTGCTAGTGGGGATATTTGAATCACTGTGAGATTGTAGCGCTTTGTAATATATGTTTGAAATTAAAAAATTGTCTCACTTCAGTTTAGCTTCAAGCTTCAACCCCCCCCCCCCCCACGGTAGGAATAAATATTTAAACGCTCTTGTGGCGATTGATAAGTTAGTCAGGGACTGCAACACTTATTACATAATATATTTTCTATTTCCTCTTTAAATGTCTATTCCTACCGCGGGGGGGGGGGGGAGGGTGGAAGGATGAAGCTGATCTGAAGTGAGATTATTTTTTTGTTCCAAAAGTATATTAGAAAGCCCTACAATCTCACAATGATTCACTAGCAAGGGTTGAAAGTTGCAATATTATGCATCCTCTTTGGTGTTTGTGTACAATTTTATAGTGTACAATTTCTGATAACAATATTTTTTTGTAAAGTGAACCTATAAAAAGATATGATTGAAAAACTAAAAAACCAACCAAATTTCTTTGGTTTTAAGAGTGGTACGGGGGAAGCAAAAGGGGTGGGAGGTCGAAAACTTGGATTCTTAACCACCAGATATTCTTCCATGGCATGCAAAAAAATTGGAACTACTCGTTTTGCAGGAAATGGTCCATTTTCAGTCTCTATTTCCCGGACTATTGCACACGATAAGCTCGGTCAGGGGGGTCGAAGTGGTTAATACTATAAATAAAGTATCGTTTATATCAGCAAAGGGCTAAAAAATAATATAGTAAACCGGAAAGGCGCCACTTAATCTTTAGTAAATTTCAAAAGAAAAGAGAGAATACTTACCCAAAGGAGGAACAAGGTAGACTAAGAGATCCTTGTTCTGGTATGGATAAGCTACATTAATAAAATAATTGGAATAGTAGAACATAAACAATAATTATTGTGCTCACAATCGGGGGTAATTTAATAAATGATCACAAAATATTACAGATACAAAAGCACATGTAACTAAAGTAGTAATATACCACGTCATGTCGCAGATCTTAAGATGGCGGTCTAGTGATTTTCCAAGCGTGTGGCGTTCAAATTCGGTGAATCTTCTCTAAAAGGGCTAACAATAAGCAACGCGCACGCGGAAGAATTAAAGAAAGAGCAAGAGAAAAAATACAGAAAATTACACTCGACTGACATCTAATGGTAGAAAGAAACGTAGCGCGCCGAGAGAGATAGCGTGCCAGAGGGGTTTCTGTCATTATATTCAATTAATATATTCAAAAGATGTCAAAAACGCTGCTCTATGCTTATGCGAGAGTAGATCCTCCTTGTTGCAGTTACTCAATTTAGAACAGTGGCGACAACAGGGTATCTCATTTTGATTGGTCGCTGATTCCGGTCGCCATATTGGAGCTAAATTCCAAACTGGCCAATAGGAAGCCTTCCAAACGACGCGGTGCACTCCGTGCTATAATTATTAGTTATACTGTTTTGACAGTTCACGCTTCACGGCTTAATGTTACTAGTTTACACTTTGCTTCTTGAATTTGCTTTATTTTATGTTTTCCGTCTCCATTTTTATATAAACCCGTATTTTTCAGGAATCAAGACTGGAATGTAATAGGTAATTCGCTTAAAGTGTTTTAGATGTAAAACTGTACATAACCCTACGAGTGGTAATTGATGTAAAAATTGTTTCAGGAGCCCTAAATAATGAGTTTAGATAGAAAACTGGTTACAGAAGCAGCTTATACCAAATTTACCAGCAAACTAAATTGTGGTTATGGATAACGCAATTGTGATCATGAATACGCATGAATTGGTTTAAAGTTTAGCAATGATGATTGCTAAAGCACAGCGACTATTGCTTTTTTGTACTCCATTGACTAAATCAACGTGTTTTCTCTTCCATTTAATTATAGCACATTAAAGTAGTACTTATTTTTATCTTGAAGGAGAAACACCATAGAACAACAAACTTAGAATGGAAACTGTAATGTAATGTCATAGATATATAAATACCTAGATACAGCCATCCTTAACAAACGTACCTCGGTTTTTAAAAAACATATCAAAGAAATTTGTACATCTCTCCATTACTTTCTAACCAAGAAGAAACATGTTCTATCTCTTTTTATTGCATTAACCACTACGTCGTACGCGAATCGGACGCTTAAAACAAACTTAGCGCGTCCCATAAGTCATGTGACAGTTGACACATTTCACGATCGCGCGAAATCAAATCTAACTAAAAATATTCGCCCTAAACATGATGGACGGTTTTTTTCACTAAATATTATGTAATTATTGCGTTATCAAATGTATATGAATAACATTAGTGCTTGCCATAATGATAGACGCGTCCATAATTGTTATTCCTGAAATAGTTTTATTACATAGAGCTACGCCATTTAAATTTGGGACTATGTTTACGTTGTTTGGCATGATGTGCTGCAGTGAATTCATTGCTGGCTTGCAGAATATCAAAAAAACCGTAAGTAAGTAAAGTTTATGTTCAACATTTTAATTTCAATTGCATGGTTTTAGGCGTAATGGTAACGGAGATTAAGTTGCGACAGGAAGTGAATTCGTTTCCAATTATCATTTTGGCCTATATAATGTTGATGCAGTGCGTTTGTATCATGATCACAGGATCCGTGCAATATTCTTAGGAAAACGAGATTTATAGACTGTGTGTGCGTGCAATATCAAATTTTTTATCGCTACGCGTCTTGCCTACCTTTCGGCATATGTCCAATCGGTGGGGTTTCTTTTTGAAATTATAGTGCTAATTGTAGTAAGCAAGCTACACGTGTACATTTATTTAAAATAAATACAACATCTTAACAATGATATCCAATTGGTGATAATACTCATTTAGCGAACATTCATTACGTTTCTAAAAGTTCACAATCCGAATAATCGTCAGATGAAATTGACAAATCCGAATCATCACTGCCATTATTAACACTTATTATAAAGTTCAGAAACATCAACCAATATAATTTCTCTTTTAAATTAATCACTTTCCACATGTTCACACACTTTCTTCGAGTTGTCAGCTGTAATTTTTTCAAATTCTTCATTTGCCAGCTTTCTAAGTAACATCTTCCATTTTAAATGTAACATTTCTTGCTGCTATGCGATTTAAATAAATAAAAAGGCGGTTTATTTATGTTGTAAAGTCTCAAATCTGATAATTTTCTGTGTGACTTGTGCGAACAATTTGATTGACAGTTATAATAAATAATGCGAATCTTGTCTTCCATGCTCAGGGTACCTCTATAAAGGATAGCGCTATACGTAATTAATGTGCCGAAAGTGATGGTAATAGATGGTACGTCCTTTTGAACTATGTTGGGGTATGGCTGTATCTATGTATTTATATATCTATGTTCTCCAAGTATCATTTTTTTTCTCGCACGATGGTCCATTTGTTACCTTACTTTCTACTATTGTTGAAAAACTGAACTGTATAGGTATATTATTTTTTTATCATCAGTTATACAGAAATTATACAATAAAATTACAATACCTATCTATACTAATTATACTTACTAACCTGTTGATCGTTTCTAATAGAAACTCTTTCTCTACCTCTGTGCAATTTTTGCACTTCTCCTTCCTCATTTTTGTTGATGTGATCCGTAACCGTGATCAAAGATTTAACACTACGCTATCACCTCACAAACGTCAAATTAGTGCTGTGTCAAAATAGGGGTGAATTCACAACGACCTGGCGTTAGATTATAATAATTCTAGAATTTCAAAATCTAAGATTCGATTAAGTACGAGAAACCCGATCGTGGACTAATCTCGGCTTATATCATAGAACAACAAACTTAGAATGGAAACTGTAATGTAATGTAAAAATGACGCGCCATCTCGTGTATGTTCTCAGCAGCTTTTGCGTGAATGGCGCCAAATTTAAATATTAAAATGTAAGCTACGTCCGCATTATACTGCATTTCTCCGGATCTGTAACAATAACATTGGATTTGACTAGCTGAAACCTAAAAGGTAAATGAATCCAGCCAGTGAAGTCCAATTTTGTTTGTTAGGGATCCAGATAAATTCAGTTTAATGCCGATGCACCTCAACAGTCAGGGGCTTCAAAGAGTACAGACCACTTTATAAGTAACAACTCCAATTAATCCAATCAAGGAGTTATATTTAATTTAATATGGATATACAAGATACAAGATCAACTTCATGGAACTCTACACTTTATGATGCTCTCAAGATCGTTCTAAAAACAAAATATGTAGCAATTTATTACAATTCAATTAGTGTTACCTGCTAAAGATAATGTGCGAACTGCCACACGCTTTAAACCTCTTCGTGTTCCAGGTTCTAAAGCGCAACCAGAAAAATGACGTTCACAAACCAAAAACTTTTGTGTAAATTTCTTCCACATTATGTTCTAAACCAATTCTATAAAAACTTCGGGCTCCATTTTTGGGAAACATCTTCACAATTTGTCACACAACATTTACGTTTTCGATTTGTATATGCATAATTCATTGTAATAATGAATAGTAATTATACTTAAAGCACAATAAGCTGTCAATCAAAATTCAAAATTCAACTGTCATAATGGCGACACGTACTAAAGTCACTAGATTTAGTAACTTTAACAAGCACGCTAAATATGCGCCATCTATTGAATGTTCTCCAAACTAATTATATTTGTACTCAGTTGTTCCCGTTTACGTTTCCCTTCTAAGTTTTTTGTTCTGGGAGAAACACTCGCTCGACGAGGGACAAGAAGTGACATAACAAATGAATGGACAGAACATACTGAAATGTCAAATACAATTTAATGTCTACATTTTGGATATTGCACCATATTTTATATTATACCCTTTTTCATATAGGTATATTTTTGAATTTGGAAGGCAGTGGTTTTCCCATAGGTTGTTCTGCAAAGTTTTAAACGATCATTTCTGCGCCGTTAGTTTTGAACGAGAATTTTTAAATGAAACTGACATTTATTATTCTACTGTCACAATTTGACATGACAAGGTATATTGATCCTACAATCAATTTTTTTGCTCCAACATGGCGGATTATGATAAGTTGTTGCCACTGTCCTCCCCTTATGACCCTCTCTCTCTCTCTCTAATTATAGTTCTGTGACGTACACACCAGCAGACAAACAGAGCGATTGCTCAAGGCTAATTTCATTGACCTGTTAAAAATTCCTTAAATTTAATTACGTATAAGTAAACTAGTCGGATTTTTTATAAATTCAATTTCTAAAATAAGGCTCAAATGAATGAAGCACTTATCCTGCTACATTATGGTTTAATGTTACCTGAACTAATTTTGTTATTGTATTATATATATTTTATGTGACACAATTAGATCCATTAGGGTTATAAATAGAATAAATTTGAAAAAGATTGTGTCTCCCATTTATAAGTAGGTAACTACCTAACATTTCCATTAAGACCGACGAAAGGAACTTTTTCTGAATAGCGAATCGATTAGATAATGACGGAAATTACAAGTTATTTGTGTACTTGCATGAATGAGTATCAACCATTAATAAGCAGGAAACATCCCTTAATTTTGCTTTAGCAAATAAGGTTCGATAGGGAAAATTTACTTCATTGTGACCGTGGGAAATCTGGTATAATTGTAGTTTTCGTACTTATAGTTCGACATATATGGATCCGACCGGAAAGTTTCCAATTTTAAACATTTTGTGGCGCCAGATCTGAATATGTCTGGGGTGGCTCCGAAATGGAGCCACAGAAATCTATATTTCTAGGTAACCGAAAGGGTGCATTCACCCTAGAAATGAGTACGCTGGAGAGCGTTTGTTTGGGAAATCTTGTAAAAAATGTTTGGGGATTTCGTATTGAAAATGGATTTCTGCGATAGCTAGTAGCCATTATTACCTAATCCTGCGTTTTCAAATAAACCATTCATATTGGGATCGTGTTAAGTATAAGAAGGAATTTCTGGCATGAATTGTTTAACGAGTTCGTCTATAGCTAACAAGGAAAAGTCATTCTTCTCACTATAATAGGTAATGTTAACTTGTACATTGTTGACTGAGGAGGAAATTCCGCGAGGAAGGAAGCTTTCACAGGTTTTGATAGAATAACTAGAGAGTACTTCTATGTACCTACTAGGATAAAGAATCTTTCTTCCTCTTTCCACAAATTAGTCGGGGTGAGTGGGTAAGTATTCCAATTTCAGTTGTAATACGACAAACTGTTATTACCTAAATGATGTATAAAAGGCGATGAATTGAATATGTCTGTGACCTTTTGGTAATACACCCAAAGAACCACTTTGCGGTAGCTGATCTAATCATAGCGCTGAACAGATTTCTCTGGCGTGCCCATAAAGTGCCAATTGCTGAATATGAATGTAAAATTCAGTTTTCTTTTTCACGGCGTACCTTAATTTAATTGTGAAACATTTTTTAACAGCGAACAGCATGATGATATTAAAATCTAATTTAATCCATGTGGGAGATTCAAAGCATACACTACGAAATCCTACGGCTGGTTTTATTAAATTTTATCCTTTGAGGTCTCAATATTATCGCGTTGTATAGTCTGGTGAATAATTTGATGTCAAGAACAATTAAAGTGTCGTTATGTGATACGAAAGGTACCTACCTATTTAAACTAAGAGACTCTGTCTATAGTAGGAAAGTTTGTAATTATAGGACGCGCAATTTTATTCAAGGGTTAATTGGATTTTTTGAGGATTTGGTGGCTGCAGTATAAGTAACCTACACGTGCCTGTCAGTCTCACGATATTGTTACTCCCCATTTTAAAAAGGAGAAGCGTTAATTTTATTTCTACGTGTTGCACTGCGGAACTACTGTACCGTTGCAACGATCCTTCTAGAAGCACCTTCGCTTCTTCACCAGCAATAAGGAATGACAGCAGACTGACTGATTCTCCATGAAATATAATATGCTCAATCGAGGGTTCTATAGACGCATTTCTTTGCTATTATAAGCAAATAGAATGGTGTTTAGTTTCAATCTTAAAATCGATGTCGAAGTGATAAACAACTTGCCCTCGTGTTATAAAGAGTTGTAAATTAATGGTAAATATAGCTGGCTCAGTCTATTTATGGAAAGTGTTACAAATGCATCAATAATATTGAGATAGAGGGATACAATGTAGGCTAAAGTTGCCCCTTTTTGTGACTAACAAAACGCACCTGAAATTTTTTGAAAATCTTAAAACAACAGAGATATCACCGAAAAACGTAAAACGTAAAATTTTGTCATTTTCCCTGGCTTAAACAGCCGGAGACGGTTTCAGTAAGCATTTTTTATGGGCACTTTTTCGCGGGGAATCAGAATTTCCATAGCACACCCTATATGTAGAAGTTACAGGCTACAATTTTGTTTTGATGTGGACGCCATATTGAATGTTAACGGAATGAGATAGAAGAACAAAAGAAATTCATTTAAATGCATCGCCATCATAGATAGCCATATTGATTCAGCAAGATTTAGTTACCCGTGGATGTTTGTTTGAGAAATGAATGTCATTTCTCTTATAAATTTATGCAAAGGTATAGTGTGCCACGTCATTACTTTTTAGCGCATTTTTGAAAAAAATACACTATTATATTCGTTATGGCTGGCTGGCCGGCTGTCCGAGTGAGATCTCAGCAACTACAATAGCTAGAGACTTCAAATTTTCACTAAAAGCTTTCTGCTATAGTGTAGATGTGCAGGCTCTAGTCTATTTTGAGTTAGATTACTTGTGAGATTGATAATTTAAGAAAATAATTTCGATATGGTTTTCGGAGGTGCTATAATTTTACCGTTAGATAGCGCTACCAGTATAAAAACTTAATTATTTACTTTGTAATTTTTACAAAATAGAGACGTACCCTCAATTGAAATTAAATAAAATTAATTATTTAACGCAGCCAAAATTACTCGTGAAATCGATAATTTTAAACTTCGCTAATAAAATACTGGCCTGTATTACCAAAAATGCGCTTTAATCATGCATATTCTGATTTACAACTTATTTTTGTCCTCGTTTCGTAACAATCCAACATGGCGGCCATCAGAAATAAGAAAGTAGTATCTTGTACATTCTACATCTAGCGTGCTATGGAAATTCCCTGGGAAATTCAGATTCAGATTTTTCGAAAGAAAAATGCCGAAAAGTGCTAACGGGAATCGTCAATTTCCGACCTAAATTTAAGCTAAGGAAAATGAAAACGGCTTTTGACATTTTCAGTTTTTCGGTGATATTTTTCAAAAATTTAACCTACACTGCATCTGTCACCGTTGCGTTGCGTAGATCCCAATGGTGAACCACGAATTTGAACCCCCTTTACAGTTTAAGCAATCGGATTCAGTATGTACCGTATCAACTCCAGTGCACAATTACAGTGTTCAGTTTGAGTGCACAGTTTTGTGTTCCATTTCACTATACAGTGTCAGTGGTGAGATTCTGTGTTCCGTTTCCGTAATCAGCCTCAGTGATTAGCCTCAGTGATCAGCTTTATAGTAATCATCTTCAGTGATCATCCTCAGTGATCGGCTCCAGTTTCAGTTCCGTGATCAGTTTTTTTTTTTGCGATCGGGTTCAGTGTTCAGTATCAGTGATCATCTTCCGAGCTCTTTTTCGGTGATCAGTTTCAGTGTACCGGGTGACCTAATAAGACTCGGGAACCGTTCGTCGTATGAAAAAAAATTATTGGGTAAATCGGTTATGAAGAATCGCTGGAAAATATTATCAAGTTCTTAAAATGACCACCAGAGGGCGTAACTGCCATCTTAAATTTTAAAATTGCATTTTCTTTAAATTTCGCATAATAAACTAAACATTCTTTTTTCACATTTTTAAAGAGAACCAATTTATCTATCGTTTTCGTAAAAACAAAAACTCAGTTATTTCAAAAATGGTGTGGAGCGTTCAATTGTTTTTGCAATAATCTGCTTTAACTTCTTAATCCTTTGCCCGATTTTAACAAATTTAGTATGGTTGAAAAGAACATTCCTTGGGCAATGAGAATCAACCAAAATGTAGATAATTTAGTTGAATCCTTCTCCGCCAGGGGGCTAGTTTTGACACTATAACCCAAAATCTTAAAAAAATCAAAAAAATCAAATGGAATGATATGACTTTTTCTTTATGTAAAAGTAGACAAATAACACCCAAAGAGGCCAGTGAAAACCGTTTTTCAAAATATCGTTCCTAACCTCTAATATTGGGAAAATGAGATTGATTAATTAATTAATAAAAATGCTTAAATTGTATCTTATTTGACGTATTTCCGGTATTTGTCAATGGCGCGAAAGATTGCTTGGAAAAGGACCCTACACTTTTAGGTAAGCCTTAAAATTAAACACATGAAACACGATGCATTATAAAATAATAACAGCCGTAATTTGTAATTTATTCTGCAGTGTTTACATTCAGAAAGAACCAAGAACCTGGCGGCGATGGTTCGTGGTCGATTCGGATAACGCAAATAGAAGATGCGGGTAGCGATGGTCGCATTTTGAAAATACTCAAAATATATCGCCAGCATATTAAATGCTTCTTGATTAGAAATCGGCATTTTAGAAAAGATTACAAATTCAAAAAACTGCACTTTCTGAAGTCATATGACGAACGGTTCTCGAGATTTGGCCAAGGAACAGTCTTATTGGGTCACCCGGTACAGTTTTAGTGATCGCTTTGAGTGTACATACAGTGATCACGTTTAGTTACATATTCAATCTTCAGGTTCTATCTACAATTCCAGTGTTCAGTTTCAGTGTACAGCTAATGCATTGTTTCAGCGTGCAGCACTGTGTTCCACTTCGGCGATCAGTTTCAGCAATTAGTTTCAGCGATCAGTTTCAGTGATGAGTTTCAGTGATCAGCCTCAGTTGCCAGTTTCAGTGATCGAATTCACTATACACTTTCCGTGTTCAGTTTTTTAGTAATGGGCTTTCGTGTACAGTATCATCGAACAGATTCAGGATACTGCAGCTTTTAAATTCAGTTTCGGCGATGAGTTTCGCTGTACAATTTCAGTGATCGGATTTAGTGTGCAGTAGCAGTGATCAGATTCCGTTTCCAGTTTGAGTGGTCTGCTTCAGTGTACGCTTTGAGTGTACAGCCTACAATTTCATTTCACAGAATCCATCTACAGCTGCAGTTTCCAGTCTACTGTACTTATCAGTACAGAGTTCCCACAGTTTCGTTAAATGTTGTAGTTGTGGCGAATTCCACTCCTGAAGGTGTACTGTTACACGAAGGAAATTTTATTTTTTGAGGGCAGGTCGACCAAAAAAATATCCAACGTTAAAAAAACGCAAACTTTAATTTACGTTTGTTTTGCTATTTTTTGTGTTTTATAATGCAGATAGTAATCTTTGCGTTTCTTTACGGTTTGTTTGTGTTGTGTATGCAACATGTTAATTTGTTTTTGTAAGTTTCAAACTTTATTTTTGAAGTTCACTTGATTTAACCTCAATGTAGGATCATGTGTTTGGTACCGTTAATCTTTGAAATCGTGTACGTTTTTGTTGGAAATTTTTCTAAATTTTTGTTTATCACATGTTTCGATTACATTGACGGTTCAAATTTATATATATTTATCACTCTTAAAAATTTGTTATCGAATTATTTGATGGATGTATGAACTTGTTTATAAACTTTTCGCCTTGAAGAGGTGGTCACGGGGGTAGTAAATATCTGTAACTACATTAGTTACGGCACCCAATGCCGAATGCCATGCAGTGGCTCTAGGCGTACATAATCTCCAAGACCGACCTTTGAATTAAACAAATCTGGATACACTTCTCGACTGTTCAATCAATTTGAGTAGACAAAGCAATAAATCTGATATATGTCACTCGTTACCGTGGCGAGGAGGAGTTTTCAGATATAAATACAACCGTGTAAGTAACTGGCGGACATCACCAAACGGATGGATGGAAACTTCCGTTTAATCGATCATTTCCCGACAATAACAAAATTTGAATTAATTTATGTAAACTAGACTAGTTCGTCTTTGCCGCTCACGTTAAAAAGGCCGACACGCGCGGCCTTGCGCAATCTAATTAACTATTAAATATTGTGCATATAAATGATTTCATAAATATGAAAGCAAGTACGTAACACGGATATAATTCGAAAAGTTTGATTAGAACTTCTCACTCCTTCCTTCCTTCACTAAAACTTGTTCTGCTGGACTAATCGAGTGACTTCAGAATTTTGCATGTACGGATATGTTAACGCTAGAAACCATTCCAATTAGTTTTAGCTTTATTCTTTTCTATTGCTCTATTTATAATTGATTTTCGCCACTGAACTTTTTGACACCCCGCATCGTTGGTTTACGAACGGGCAAATGGTCCCATTTGTTTATATGCTCAAACAGTTTGAAACCAATGCAGGCAGCGAGCGACAAACACAGACGGACGGAAAAAGTCCAAATGTCCAAAGTTTGATCAGCCTACCTATATCTGAAGGCGCAAATTGGAAAATTCGGAACCGTTCGCGAGTTATCATGTACAGGGTGGTTCAAATTCGTGACTCACCACTGGAATCTCCGTAATGATGAGAGATACAGCGTAGGTTAAATAGGGGCAAAGTTGTCCCGATTTGTGACTAAAAAAACACATTAAAATTTTGACAAATCTTTGAAAATAACCCAGATGTAAAATGTCCAATTTCGTTTTCCTTTTCCCTAGCTTAAATGGTTAAAAATGGACGGTTCCTGTTAGCTAGGTTACTATACTTTATAATTTCTTATGGACGCCATACTGGATTTTTACGGAATGAGATAGAGGAAAAAAAGATAGAAAAGAAAAATATTCACGTGCCACATAAATCTACAAAAAAATGTCAAACTCAAATTAGTCCGGCAGCCAGGGTGGAAAACCCCTAAATTTCGTATTGTTTTTTTCTCAATGAATTTCGTTTCACCAGATGGTCTTTTTGTAATCACTGACTGATGACAAACTGTCACCTTTGGGCAACTTGAGATATACTCGATTTTCAATCACGTAAGAAATAGTAAAATTTTGACTATGAGATTTTGATGATTGAAGGGTAAAATCAACAGTTAAAGTAGAATATAACTCCCAGAAAAGTAAATGTAATTTTTTTAAAAATATATGGATTGAAAGAAACCAATAAAATAACAAAATATAAAGACATAAAGATATAAGAAGTTTAAACGATCTAAAAAAGACTTTTTGGGTGTATCTATCAGTATGATAGTTTATCCCAATCAGTGTGATCCTGGTTATCCCCCTCGCCTCCTAAAACATCTTCAACTTCACTCTGGTGGTTTTCATTATCTCCTACAAGCTGAACTGCATGTGTTAACTCATTGGTGCATAAGTAAAATATGGTGCAAGGCAAGACTGAATTTTTACAGCTACATCTTTTAGTTTTGCATCGTGGTTTCAGAAAAACGAATTTTCCTCTGTAGATTTCATGCAGTAGAGGATCTATATCTAAAGGATCAGGATCAAGTAAATGTTTCCAATACGCGTTTTTTAAGTGAGCATATTTAACATTCTCGGTAAAAGCGATGGTGACAGCACACCGCACAAGATTTTTTTCTTCACCTTGCCGAGATTTACTTGCAATTTATATGGTTCGTTGTTTCTTAGTATTTTCGTTACCTCTGGCGTTTCATCAAGGGAAAGTGCAAGAACTGAGGATGCCTTATTCGGAAAAGCTATGACACTGGTAAATTCAGGTAAAGAGAGCACCGTAAGATCCTAGGTAAGATCAGTGAACTGGTTTTTTAGCATTTTTGGGAAATTGAACCGGCTGAATATACATCCCTCATGATCAGTATAAAATTTGTGAATTCCACAAAGTTCTAGGTGCGTTCTTTATCGGCCAAGGAGACCATGACTGTTTGATTATATGGGACTTCAAGCACTACCCTTTCTTCACACTTAAGCTATGCGACTTTAACTGCATGTAACCCAATTTAACGCAATATATCATCAATTACCCAAAGATGAGGAAATGTCATCATGCATTTCCTTATAACCAAACATGTACCAAAACATATTCTGAAGTAAAAAAAACTTAATACGTAATTTACCACCTAAGCAAAAAATAGTGGTTTGGCTGCCGGACTAAATGTTTTCGTAGGTAATCATTACCCACGGGGCGTTTCTGGAAGAATTCACTGCTGACAGCCAATAAGAATTTAGTATACTAAAATAAAATTGTTTTCTTCTTGTCATTTATCTACAAGGGTATCTCATTATATAAATACTAATTAAGAAATAGGGAGGAAAATGCACAATAGCTGTATTAAAAAAATAAGAATTATTTAATACAAAATTAAATACAATATTCTGTTATCAAATTACGATAAGTGTTTTTTTTATTATTGTATATTTTTGATATGTAATTTTATATCCAAGTGCCAAAAACCTAAAGATGCTGGGCACGTTAAATACATATTTAAAAAAGGTTTTAAGTGATACATAGCGAATATTCTACAAACTGCCAAAGGAGTGTGCTTCAATCTGTTGCCTGAAAAGTGCAAGCTAAGATCTGAAGCTGTACATAAGCATTTTATGGGATCGGAACAGCTTACTTCTGCGACTTAGCGGAAAAATACAAGTCTTCCACATTATGGACTCGCTGTTCAATTAGCCCCAGTGATTGCAATACTTGTACTTGTAATTACTTTTGTAGCAAGCAAATGCAAGAATCTTCCCAAGCTCTGTGGAGCAAATACCTCGGTAAACACATTCCATATTCAGCCATTACGCATGCATATCGGGTCCGTGAAGTTGGTAGAACATTGGCCGCACAAATCTTTGAAGGTTATTAAAATTTTAGTTGTTCTGGGAACCTAATACAGGGTGGCCAACTAAGAATGCAGGGTACTGTATCTGGGAACCTAGTCATCGTAGAGGCTTGCGGTTACTAAAAACCAAGTGATAAACCTAGAAAATATTTTCAAGTTTCTGAAATGGCCGCTAGGGGGCGTGACTGCAATCTTGAATCTAAAATAATGATATATCTGTGAATTTCGCTATACCTATTAACCAAACAAAAAATCCCTGGTCGTTAAAGTCGTGGATAATCTGAATCTTTTTTGTTTGCCAAGTTTCCGTAAAAAACATCCTGTATCTTCGAAACGGCTGAGCCGATTTTAACAAACTTAGGCTAGTTGAAAAGAGTTATTCTTGGACTACAAATATTACAATATTTGAAGTTTTGTTAATTTCACATGTCGCCGCTAGAGGACCTTTTTCGACGTTCCGAAATTGTTAATTTTTTCAATAAAATTAAAAAATCGAATTTTTTGTTAGATTAATATAGCGGAATGCGCAGAGACATCACTTTTTAGATTCAAGATTGCAGTTACGCCCCTAGGGGCCATTTCAGAAACTTGAAAATATTTTCCAGGTTTTTCTGTTGGCATAGTACTCACTTTTCTGCTGCAAGTCTCTACGATGGTTAAGTTCCCAAATGCAGTACTTCGCAATCTTAGTTGGTTACCCTCAACCCTGTATAATTTAGTCTGGTAGTTTACGTAATAAAACCTATTTGGAATGAGCATGTGTTATTTGAACGCACAGGTTCAGTGATGCTGCTCTGAACTTGTAGGAAGTGTATAATCACCAGCGTAACAATACATTGGCAGCCTATCACTTACGTCCCATTGATTAACTTGAGTTTGTGTAAGCTTTTTTCTTACCAATGTAAAATTTCAAATTTATATGTGATATTGGTACGCCATCTAGGTGTTTCCTTTCTAAGCCCGTTTAGTTTAGATATAAATAGTTCTATGGGGGATACCTTAAATTTAGTTGTTTAGTGCCGCTAGAAGCCATCCAAGTGTTATAGCCTATAGGTTTCATTAACTTTACTTCGTTGTCTTATCGTTAGAAGTCACGAATTGTACCTTGCTGCCGAACGAACTTATTAAGGATCCTCAGATCCTTTATAGTTTTGTATTGTCGTCCGTCCGTCCGTCCGTCCGTCCGTCCGTCCGTCCGTCCGTGTGCGCTCTAACTCTTTTTAAAAGTGGCCGATTGTGTTGAAATTTGGTATACGGGTACGTTGGACATTAAGAACGGACGCTATTGATTTTCAGGAAGCTGGTTCAACAGGAACAAAAGTTATACGGCTTCGAGTGAATCGGGAACAGGAAAAACTGCGAACTCAATATAATAAAAATCAACATATTTCATTCCCTAGGTCATGTATCGAGTTCGGACTTTCGCTAGATTATTCCCTATGACTCTTAGATGTGTAACAATTCAATATAACTCTTCTCTGTGGTCTCGGTCAAAAGTTTTAGAGCAAAATGTACCCAAAATTATTCTTTACACATGAATTTAGAGTTGTAAAAGCTTTCAAACTCATTATCTTGATGCTGAAAGAGTTGATAACGTGCACGTTTGATAACCGCATGTGTGTGATTCAAAAATGTTAAATTATTTTTCTGAGGCCACATGGATTTTGATTAAAATATGTCAAAATCGTTATTATGCACCAAGATCGTTGGGAAAAAGACTATGCGCATTATCTCAATTCCCAAGACATGAATTTGATGCATTTTTGGCGACCACGTGGATTTTGATCAAAACATGTCAAAATCGTTATTTATGCACCAAGAGCGTTGGGAAAAAGACTAAGCGCATTATCTCAATGCCCAAGACATGAATTTGATGCATTTTTGGCGACCACGTGGATTTTGATCAAAACATGTCAAAATCGTTATTTATGCACCAAGAGCGTTGGGAAAAAGACTAAGCGCATTATCTCAATGCCCAAGACATGAATTTGATGCATTTTTGGCGACCACGTGGATTTTGATCAAAACATGTCAAAATCGTTATTTATGCACCAAGATCGTTGGGAAAAGACTAGGCGCATTATCTCAATGCCCAAGACATGAATTTGATGCATTTTTGGCGACCACGTGGATTTTGATCAAAACATGTCAAAATCGTTATTTATGCACCAAGAGCGTTGGGAAAAAGACTAAGCGCATTATCTCAATGCCCAAGACATGAATTTGATGCATTTTTGGCGACCACGTGGATTTTGATCAAAACATGTCAAAATCGTTATTTATGCACCAAGATCGTTGGGAAAAAGACTAGGCGCATTATCTCAATGCCCAAGACATGAATTTGATGCATTTTTGGCGACCACGTGGATTTTGATCAAAACATGTCAAAATCGTTATTTATGCACCAAGATCGTTGGGAAAAAAACCAAGAGCATTATCTCAAAGCCCAAGACATGAATTTGATGCATTTTTGTTAACTATAAAATGTATTTTGTAAGATTAAAATAAATTGTCGTTAAAAGTGATTGTAATACTGAGGATCCTTCGATATTTCGTTGTATCGGTTTATTAATTAATATGGACTGCTGATCAAACACGTTTTAGTTATTTTCTAGGGGAATTTTCCTAGAGCTCAAGTTTTGAGACTATTGCAGCCTTGGAAAATGACATGTGTCACAGTAATTTATACGTGAGGTTAATGCTTGTTTATTAGTTGATTTGAATTTCGCGCCAAGTCATCATGGCTGCCCCCATGTAGGTGTCATTTGTCAATTCAGCATTAGCAGTCCATTTTAATTTACAAGTTCGTGCTTGCTGCACTTCTTTCTATCTATTCTTTCTAAATTTTATCTTGCGCATTCCCTGTATTTGTATCGTTCATTCATAGTGGTTACCTGCAAGTTTTCATGATGCACCATTACTTTTACTTGGTTAATTGCCTACCTGAAAAGGGTTTTTGATATTGCCTATCATTATATTTTTTGGAGTGTTTCTCTCTACTTAAGATGTGTTGTGGCAACTCGAATGAATACGCATAGCGGATTTTTATATTTCCAAGCATATACAGTTATGACTCAGTATTGTTCTCCCAATTTTCTCTTCTGGATTACTTTTCCGTTATTATCTACTTGGATATTACTTAGACAGAACCTGGAAATTTGAATTATTGTTCCTGAAGTTTAAATGCAAGTATTAACAAAACCTTAAGATTTTATTGCTTCCATGTATCTGATTTTACGTACATTACCTTTTTATTGCTACGAAGAAGATACGTTCCGACACCCGATCTTGTCTACGTTACTATTGTTACTCCCACTCCCCTACGAGGAATTTATTTGTGTTATCTTATTAACATTTTGAATTAATTAGATAGTTGGTATTGTATACAAATTTAGTTATTTGTACTTCGTAAAGTAGTTTTCTTGAATTACCGTAATGTTTATGCTTTTATATATCCGATTTGTACGGACGATTCGTTGTCGAGTCAAAATTTTGCCTTTGTTAAATTGAATTATTGATTCGTATCACACGTTAGATTGTACATCGCTATTCACTGTCCCTCTTGTTTGTGCTTTTTATCTGTTACATATAAGGCCGAAAAGAGTTCATAAGTAATTTTTTTTTTTGACAACCCCTTGATACGTTTGACTACATACGGATTTTCGATGCAATCAAATTGTAATATACCAGCACCTATAGGCCTGTGTGATATCCTACGAATCAGCATTAGTCTAGCGAAATGTAGAAATGCTAAGTATACAAAATTTAAAAACACATTCTGCATCAACCGGCAACCGAACCAGTCCGCGTGGAGCTACAACGATTAGAGGAACTATGACGACGACAAGCATCTTGAGTTAAACTTAAATGTTGACATTGCAGATCTTGATATTGCATTACATTACATGGAAGTAGAAATGCATTGTGACATTATCATTAACAGCTACAAAGAAGGAAAAAATAGTTTACAAAAAGCTAAATTAACTAATGGAAATTTTTGATATATAATTTTTACCAATATTACTTATAGTAGGTACTGTATAGTCAAACGTAGCACTGAGCAATTCCCAAACGGTATCTTTGCTAGTAAACTTTTTACGGCACAAACCGGCACAAACCAATCCACCCAGTATCGAAATTTGTGTCGACAAAAGTGTGCGAAGTTAGCAGAACATCAAAAAATCGACGTAATATCCAAACGGTATATTATGTTTTGCTAGTGAACATTTTACGGCACAAACCAATCCATCTAGTCTCGAAATTTGTGCCGCCAATGTCCTGTTAACAATATACTGGTTAATGAAACAACAGGTTGGCAACTCGTACTTGTTTCAGTTTTTTTAGGGGTTCTCCTCGTCTGCCAAGAATGTGATGGAGACCACGAAATACGTTGTTTTACTTTATGACGTTTTAGCGGGTTGTAAAGAGCCTCCGTTCACATTAATCGCAACGCAAGACAAATCATGAAAAGATACAAATCATGAGTGTATCCCCAAATAAAAAATTTGTCGTGGAGTACTTGAATGTTGGTGCTATCTACGAGGATAAAACTTTCAGCTGGCACGAAGTCAGTGGGTCACGGCAATGAAATGTCGCGCCGGGTAAAGTAGGTGTCAGAATACTGTGTATTGAAGGATTTCAGAAATGGGTGACCTTTTATCCAGTGGGTGTCGAGAAGTAGCCTATGTTCGATTTTCTTACCCAATGCAATGCAGTACAAATAATCGGTCTACTGTTGCAACACGTGTCGAGGTATAAGCATTCAGGAGCTACTTCGCATATTGAACACGTTCCAATGCAGCAGGAACGAAAGTACAAATCTGTTAGGAAAGGCTGCAAAGATGTGGGTATTGCACGATTTCTAGGTAAATTTAAACCTTATCAGAAGTACAGAGCAACGCGACACTTGCAATTCTATTTACAGGTACACTTATAATTAGCAATTATTTAATTATGGCATATTCCAATTTGACGAACTTTTGCTAATGCCAACAGTCTAAATTAATAACTAGAAGTAAAATTGAACTCTAGAGCTAGAGCTCGTAATCTTGCTCACTTGCGTGGATACACGTAAATTTAGTCTACTATTTATGTAGTCAACATTCGTGATCTTGAAAGTAATTGACTTGCCCAATATTTATATTAAAGCCAATATTTACAAAGTATCAGCGCGTCGAAAAGGTCGTCGAATAGTTAAGATAAACGAATTTTCGAGCAGTGTCTGTAACCAGGACAACGTGTTTGTCCTGGCGTCTGAGGTCGACCTTAGCACTACTGACGTCAAACATCGAAAATAAACGATTACGGAAAATAAATAGGGGAAGGAAAAACTTTTCCACTTCTCCGCAATTAGAGATCAAAATTAGTGCCGCGTTACAGAAAAGAATGAAATCGGATATCGATGTTGATACAAGTCACAGGTGGATTCAAAAGGTAGATAGGAAATTAGGGCACGTTCTTCGGAAATCGCATACACTGGACTTAGGATTACCATTTTTATGAATTGTTCTTTTTGATTCTGGACGAATTTTCCAACATGGAAACACACACGACTTATTTTAAAGTACCTAAGGGCAGATCTTTTGCTAAGGGTGACATAACGGGCGAAGAGTCGTTAATCATAAGTGTGAATATCGACTACCATTTTTATTGTGATGAATAAGTGCATAATTGATATGGATGCCACAGAGTTTAAAATAAGATAAGCTCTATAACAAATGCAGTAAGCAGGAATCGTAATCCGCAAGTTTTTTTCCGATAATGGTCGCCTACGAAGGAATTAAAGTAGCATACCTAAGCTAATTCATAATTCAAATATCCCATACCTTTCATGTCAATTCGAAAAGATTATATAATTATTTATTATTTTTTTATTAATTTGTTTAAAGACTGAAAAGCAGCTCTTACATTCCTAAAAAGAAATTAAATACAAAACCATAGAGTAATAGTTATTTGTATAACTAGAGAAGAAGGTGGAGTTTTCTTCTCAAGGTTTACACATAATTTAAAACATTTTCCTGGTTAAACCGCAAGGTCATTACCTTGGGGTTTCTCCGATTCCGTCACAAGTACCTTGTGAATTCCTTTGGGATTTTCTTAAAGTCATGTGACGTCGCATGTTTTTGGGCTATTGCCCCGGGATTCTCCAGGGTCGTGTCTATGGGTTTGCCCAACGTCCTGAGATTTTGTCCCTAGGATGTGGCCTTGGGATTCCCCTGGTTACGTCACAAGGTCGTGACCTTAGGATGTGTGTTTACAAAGAAGAGGAAGAAGCAAGCAAGCAAAAAATAAATATAGTGGCCTCGGGTTTCCTCAAGGTCGTGGCTTTGGACTTTGCCCTTGCGGTTCCGCCCAGGGGTTTTCCCAAGGTCATCCCCTTGACTTGTGATATTGGATTTTCCTAAGATTTCCTTTGATTTTGACGTTCGGTTTTCTCCAAAGCCATCACCTTCACTTGTGAAATTGGTAAACATTTTCGAATTTAACTTTTTATGTTGGTCAAAAGCTTTTAAGTTGTAAGAAAATATTCGAAATAAGTTTTTTAAGTGTTAGGAAAGCATTTGAAATACATTTTAGAACTTGCAAGCATTTTCGAGTGTAACGTTATAACGTGTGTCCCAGGTTGAAGTTGAAGGCACCATAGGCAAACATACATCATGTATTTTTTTGCGAAAGATCCACGAAGTAATTGATATGTATTTGAAGTTAGGATTCACTGTACGTTATTCCGCTTGACTGTTGCTAGAGAGAGATTGAAGTAGTACGTCGAATGCTAATTTCAAAGGTCTCGTGGATCCTTCGCTAAAAAATACATTGCCGTTTCCCTATGGTACGCTCTACCTGGAACACACTCTATGTTGATAAAAACTTTCTGTCTCTTAAAACAATTTTTTTGCGGTTCGATGAAACAGGTTAAGTGACGTAGCTAGGGGAGATCCCAAAGCCACGACCTTGGGGTAAAAGTTCAAACAACTCAAGGTCATGACCTTAGTTTAGAATCCAAGGCCACAACTTTGACCCACCGCTCAAGGTCTTGACCTTAAACCAAAGTGAGCGGCTATGACGTTTGGAAATGCCAGGGTCATGCTCTTGGAAAATTCCGAAGCAATAACCTTGGGAAGGCGACGCCACAAGACCAAGGTCGTAACTTTGTGGCGTAATCGGAGAAACCCCAAGGGAATGACCTTGTAACGTCATAGGGGAAACCCCAAGGTCATGACCTTAGGACGCGACCGGGGAAACCCCAAAGTGATCATCTCTCAGACCGAGGGATACTAGTGCCCCACCGGGGAAAGGGGAAATAATTGCTTCAGGTCTAATATTTTTGAAACTCACGCCTTCAAGTTTAAGTTGGATGTACTGCCCGTCTCTACTTGCAGAAATCAATTTCACGTAGAAGGTTTTCTGGAATACGGGATCCTGGAACGTTCATCAAAGACCTTGTTGTTGCAATCAATTCCAGCTTTAGCAAAAACAAAACGTAGGCAAGTAGAAAACAATGCAGGCTCAACAAATACAACAATTTGAAATGTGTAAGGTAGGAAATGAGTGCTTGTGTCAGCGTTTGCTGGCGTACCTCATACTAATATGTAAATGGAGGAGGTGGTTCTGAAATGGAATGTTCAATATAACCCTGCACTAGAGGGTGATGTTTAATGTTAAACCTAAATGGCTCCGATAAATAAACAATCCAATTTATTCAAGAAATTAAAGAAGCTTTTCGGTTAATTTTAGTTAAAGTACACGTAAAAATAGAAAACTTAACTTGAAATTCCTTACACCGTAATAAGGTACGGTTTTTTTACTGGAAACAAATACAAAAAATAAATTCACAATGCCTCTTACTCCGTATTAATTGAAAACGTCATTAATATCTAGAGATTCCTGCATGGTGGAAAAAGTTACCCTAGGGCAATGTCAGCGCCCTTTGGTAATTGCAGCTCCTTTATGAAACAAAGGAAAACTCCAACAGTGTTTACAATTGAAAAAATGCGGATGTCCCACATTAAAGATTCATTCTTTCGCCAGGCCAAAGATCTACGCGAACCAGTTCGCACTCGAGTGTTGAATAGATGCGTGGTGTTTCGAAAAGTTTACAGCAATTTTATTCAGGCAGTTACCTTAGTGCATTACGAATATTCATTCATCCACGCGGAACAAACCTCAACCTTCTTTTAATGTATCATTGTTATGGGCACCACAGAATTTAACTTTTCCGTAGTCGGATCTATATATAACTCTCGCCAGGAAAGATTGCCGGGCACAGAACACTTGATCCCGATCTACAATCTCTGTTTTTCGTAAGGTGCTAGCGACTTCCGGGATAGTATCGTGTCAATGTTAAACGAAAAGACTTTTTCTTAAACATTAGCACGATCCTATTCCAGAAGTCGCTCGCATCTTAATAAAAACAAAGATTGTAAATCGACACAAGGTGGGCTGTGACCGGCAATCTTTCCTGGCGAGGGTTATAGATATTTTTAGATACGCGATGAATGCACGAATAATTAGCGTGTACCGTAATAAATGCAATTCACGAGCACTTTTTGCGGATCTCCTTTCAACAACAATTCTGTATTACAACATTACATAATAATGAATGTAAGCCAAGAATAAAAAAACCGTAAACGGCCTTAGAATTTGTAAATACTCGTATAAACGCAAAACGTTTCAATGGACCATAGAAAACAAATCACAAGAGAAAAGCTTCACCAAAATATCATACAGCCATTGGTTGTCGTAGTGCGGGCGTAGAAGGAAACATCTGCACGATCTCTAGCGGGGAAATAAAGAACTTGTGTAAATAATAGTAGATAATGTATTAAGGGATGAAACAAGAGTATAATTCCCTGAGAGAACAGAAATACTCCGAGCGACGTAGTCGCGAGGGTATTGCGTTCCCCGAGGGGAATTATATTCCGTTTTATCCCGTGGTACATTCTACGTTTTATTTTTTATTGATAATAGTAGAATTGCTGTTGAAAAGTAAATTAATTTGCAAATAAAAATTTCACATCTGATTCGCGTTGTTGCATATGGGGTTGGCTGCGACTACCATGGTTACCTAGTTACGTATATAAACAACAAAAAATGCTGCGTCCGTCATTTTGAAAGCAATTTTTGTGTCGTTTGGCTTTGTTCAAGAACGGAAAATGTTGGAAGGGAATGAAGATGATGATGTTCCCATGAGGGGAATAAAAGAAGCCGAAGACGCTCTTAAGGAGTTAGTGCCGGCGACTTCAAAAACATTATATGAAAACGAATATCCCAAGTTTTGTAAATTGTGATCGGAAAAATCCTTGAAGATTGTGAACGAAAACATTCTTTTGGCGTATTTTAGTGAACTATCTAAGCAGGGAAAACCGTCTTGTTTGTGGACCTACTACTCCATGCTTAGATCCATGCTGCGTGTGCGAGAGAACCTAGATATTTCAAGGTATTATTTATACACATTATTAGTCGAATTTGAACAATACTAAGACGTTCTTTTGGATTATAGTTATGGGCAATTGAAAACGTTTTTAAAAATAAGAATCAGGAATTTTAGCCCAAGAAGTCTAAGATTCGCCATTCACTGTCTGAGGGAAATCTGAAAAGTACCTAGATGTATTTCAAAATATTGTTTTACACACAATTGCTACGACAATGGATCTGTATCACAACCTACCAAATGAATAAAGTTAAGTATCGTAAAAGAAGACCATTTTAAGAAATATATTAACATGGTTACCATCTATGAAATGTCATTCTCGTTCCTTCTGTAGGTTTTGACTTATATTACACGATTGACAGCTAACCATTGTGTTTGACTTTACCGTAAATATCAATTAATTGTCAAAGTAGTCCTATTGTTCTGACAGGGAATTAGATTTTATAACTCCCGTTGTTATGACAGCGGGAATTATGGGTCTGTTTATGTGGCTATAGATTAGTATTTTAACCAGCATGTAAATTATCAATAAAAAATAAAACCTATAATACCCAACTAACTACATCTAAACTAAACGAGTTTACAGAGGAAATACATAGGTGGCGTAAGAATGTCACTTAAATGGGAGTAATAATCGAATGTTAAATAAATGGAATATAAATTTGGAAAAAAATACGTTACATATTAATTTCGAATCCTTACATTGTGGAGAATTGCGGATTTTTTGTACCTATCAATCATTTACATTTCCTTCTACTTGAATGGTTCGAAAATGATAATGGAAAGATCATAATTAATTTATTGACAAACACAGCTATACAAAGGGTTACAAAATAAAGGAGTTGACCTGTCTTAAATAATCTGAAATTCCTACTTTACTGTAAAGAAGCTAATGGATCCACGGCTAGCTTTACTATAAATTTTTACGACAAGTGTTACTACTGAAAATTGTCTTTATCTGGTGATGATGAGGGACACATGGGAAACGTGTGTTCTAGATTATTTCTCCACGGATAAATTGATCTACATACGTTAACCACAACTTTTTTCAGCCATACGTGCAATTATATTCGTCCTCGACCGATAACAACTGTCTTTTTATTTCCACGGCGGAAACAGATTTATTACTTTCCCTTACTGGCGCAAATAAATCGTTTAGGCGTAGATTTCAATAACACGTTTAATTAACTCTCTTCGCGAAACGTTCACTCGGCTTAAATTTGACCGAAGAAAGCTTTTGCGCTTCCGGTTTTTAGACCTTTTTTAATTGTAAATTCGCGTGAAATTAACACTTAAGAAAACACCCTAACCAGAAAATTGGGTACCTGGCTTTTTTCTGGCTTGAACCCAAATTTACTCAAACGTGAATTCTACGACAACGACGGAATCTCCCTAAAACTCTGCTTTAGATTAATCCCTGCCTATCTTTTTTTATTTACAAAACAGCCACAAAATGGCGCAGAGCAATCAATCATCCATCTTTAATCACAAATGAATCCTATTGGTTTCTGTCCCACGAGGGTCATAACTCAAAATGACTTTACAAGTTGGCATTTTCTAGGCCAGTACACACGTAGGACGCTTACAAAAATTTTCAAGAAGAAAAATTTTAAAAATTTAGACGTACTAGAATTTTGGAAACACCGACCCTCTAATTTTGACATTTCTACTACCAAACTTCCCCCTAGCTGTCAAAATGAGCGTGGTTCTGCAATTTTTGATTTTTTTATACTACTTATGTATGTTTCGAAATTCATTTGTATTAATAGCCTAAATCCCGCACGCATCCCTTCCTTTATCTACCATTGTTGCAATATCATCTTCAATAATTACATAATCGATTTTCACAACTACACACAATTTACTAAATTTAATAACTCACAAGCGCACCTTTATAGTTGACATCCCAAAATAATAATGTTAAAATTTTCCAACGCCGCGCTGTTGAATCTCTAATTAAATTGCAATGGTTTAGCAAAAGTCACAGGTCTAACATATCATTGTTAATTCCTTTCTTTAATTCAGACTCTCACTCAACTTTACACTTATACGAGTATCAGTTGTCTTAAAGGGTTTTTTTGTTGTCATCGCCATATAGAGCCTAATTTCTCTCGAAGACGCCCGCCTAAAGTTAAATGTATAATAATGAAAATATCCCCTAAGGAAGTGCTTTAATCATCTCAGTTAAGAGGGTGTCCTTTAATTGTGTCAAGCCTTTGTTAGATTGCTCATCCATCGCTCTCGCCGGGGAAAATTCATCATAATATTGTCAAACGCTTGGAAAAATAATGTAGATTTATAACTTTTTACGACCAACTGTAATCATACAATTGTGTATATGTAATTCCAAAAACCTAAAGCTTATCAAAAATGTATACCCAATTTTGTGCATTTGTCCCGTAATATGCTCAGTCAATATTTGTTTCGAGAAGTTACGAATGACACCGATCCAAAAAAGAAGAACAAACGACATTGACATATTTTAAAATAAGATTTAACGGAGGACTATAACGACTTATATATTATTCATATTCTAAGGCAATATTTATCTAGGGAAATGGAATTTCAATAGAAGGGAGTTGTACCGCCGCCGACAGAGAACTTTTGTTCGAATGTAATTTTACCCGGAGAGCCAATTTATTTTCTATTACCAGTATCCAGAAGGAAAACGGCATTGGAAACAGTGTGTATGCCGTTAACGGTAATTAATTGCCAATACGACATCAAAATGAAATTTTTATTCTTGTCATGCTCTCTTATACTATATTTGAAACACGATGTTATTGATTGACTTTTTCTTTGTAAATGGGAAATCGCGGCGAGTAAGAAAATTTGACGTAAAATGGAGCATTAATAAACAATTGAGTATTCCCTACAAGGCTACAACTGCGGATAATTTGAGTGTAGAAAGATATTTACTAAATTACATGTTTGAAACTTTAATTAGGTTCGTAATTACATAATCTGTTTCTACTATAAATTAAATAATAATAAAATTGGTAATTGATATGTCAAACAATTCTAATTTGGTTACTTGATTAAGTAAAATGAATAAAAAATGGAGACATTAATAGTGTAGGGTAGATCTTTGACGTTTTAGTCATGTCAGTTTCCATGGAATCGTTACACAAATTTATTAGTAAGATTAATGAAGAAGCGATAGCACGTCAATTTTCAAAGCTGCTAGTTAGTTTAGTAATTACTGTCGGATTAGAAGGTATGTGCGGTCGAGTTTGAAAAATATCCCTTGGGCCAATTTTAATGAACTGGGTATCAAATTAAAGCCTGTTTCATTCTACGTCATTTAACCCTAACAAAAATTTTTAAAGTAATATTCAAGTATTATTATGAAATTGGCCTAAATCGAAATCATCCATTTTTTTGCTTGGCTTTTGATGACGTTTGACGAGAGGTTGGCCTTTTTGTACATCAATATGGTGGATTTTAGGGCCACGCGGTATTTTTGGTTACTTACAGAGATTGCAACAAAATCGTGTTTAGCTCATTTAATTTGAATCATCCGCTTCCTAAAGGTATAGGTAGTCCAGCATGCAGATAATTTTGACCTGCAAAAGGTGGTGTAAAAGATTTTATCGTTTTAAATGGTCCATTTGGGCCCAAATAACATGTAATTGAAGAGTGCACACACATTTTTTTCCCGGCACAACTTTTGGCAGCCAAAAAACCTCAAAATTTTCGGACTTTTTTCAGTTTTTCGCTCAAAACTCGAAAACGGTCCATATTATATGAATAACACTTCTTTAGTAAATTAAAGAAAACAAAATTCTGCGTCGATCAAAAAAAAAACAAACAACATTTTTCTATTGGACCGATTTTGTTTGTTTTTTTAAGACGGCCGATAATTAAAAATCAGAATGTCTTAGTTACATACGGTTTTTTTGCTTTTAAATAATCCAAATAATCTGGTCGTGAATGGTTTGCGATATCAGGCGCACTTATCAAAAACACACAGCATTCGGTGAAAAGGAAACTTGACTTCGCTTTTAACACTCCACTATTCGCAAGACAAACGTATACCCGGCACATTAAAACTCCGCGGGCGTTACATTTAATTGACCTGTTTTTCCAACGCCTTCTTCTATGTCTCTAAGGCATATATTTTTTTTATAACGTTGGGCCTTTTGTGCAGTTGTTTTACCAAAAAAATACTTCCTTTATCAGTGAGGATACAGGTTGTAATCCACACAACGCTTTCTGTTTCAGTCAACATTGTCTGATATTGAACTATTCCAGCGTTTCTTATAGATTTTGACGTGTAAAATCCAAATCGACCCAATTTTTTCTAGATCGGAACAGTAGGAAGATAAAAAGTTATAGCCCTTCCTTTTTTTCTTGACAGATCGGTTTTTTTCCCATAACTTTTGACATAGTGGTCTTCTTTGTCACACTTTATTTCGAAAGTGATGAACTGCGTCTTCAACAAAATTAAGTGGGGCAAACACCACGTAAGCAAAATTATATGCTCATTTCACCGTCGCGAACTAACAACAGCCCCAATTTACTTTGTCTCGCGTATTTAAGAGAGCACCGCTTCATTATAGAATAATCTCCTTCCTCCGGTATCGCAAATTACGATTAAATCCGGTTGCGAAGGAACGCGCCACTACTTACGCCGAAAATAATGCACAAACAACGTTGACCTCCCGCATGTTATCTGTACCAGAACACGTGCGTTTATTGAATCTTATCCAATAACAAAACTTCTTATCGCAAACGACCAGATGTGCCTACATTTAAACAGTAAACATGCAATTTCACGTTTTACAATTAAACTACACTAAACGGTAAACGATATTTTTAACCCTGCGTACAGGATGCATGGTGCCAAATACATGCATGCGGTAGGTGAAATAGCAGAGTGCGACATAAACGAAAAACAAAGTTTTTTTTAAAAAAAACCTATAATTCGATCGATCCCAGTTGTGAATTTAAGCCATCCGGAAACACACAGAGACACAAAAAATTTCATCAAAATCCGTCCACGCGTTTAGGAGTTCAGTTACAAACATACACAAGAATTCCATAAATAAAGATAAATAGGTCTAAGTAAGCTATACGCAATTTCAAACAATTCTAAAAGAAGAATACTACCTCCTGCACTAGAAATAGTCTACAAAGTCCATAGACCAGCTAAGCGAATTACTAAATTAACCAACTTCAATTTCAAAAAAGCAGATTTTCTTAAAATGTACGTCCTTTTTCGCGATATTAATTGGAACGAGTCTCTTATCCTGAAGAATTTCAAATTGGAAGATGATGCAGTAACTAGCTTTAATCAAACGGTAATGAACATTTTCGATGAATGTGTCCCCAAAGTTACAATTAGGAGTGCCAATAGGTATCCTAGCTGGTTTAATATAGACATTATTAAGAAAATCAAACAGAAAAATAAGTTTCGGTTACAGGGCCAATCGGAAGACTTCATTGAAGCCAGAAAAGAACTCAAAAGAATGATCCACATTGCTCATAAGAGGTACATTAATCAAATTGAAATGGATCTGCGGAAGAATTCCAATAAATTCTGGAACTACATCAAGTCGTTGAGGAAGAATAGTCAACTACCTGGAGTTTTTGAGTACAAAGACACCTCGTTAACGGACGCCAGAAGCATTGCGGACGCCTTTGCATCCTTCTTCGAGTCAGTCTACACTGTTGAGAGGAACGATGACCCGGAAGATGACGTGGAATCGGACCTGGTGTTATCCAAATTGCACTTGACTCAGTTACATGAATCCGAGATACTGGAAGCAATTAAAAAATTGAAACCGAGGTCGGCTATGGGCGAAGATGGAATCCCACCCTACATCGTGAAAGGATGTGCATCTTTATTGGTAACCCCCTTACTACATCTATTTAATTTAGCTTTGCAAACATGTACATTCCCTGAAGCTTGGAAATGCACCAGAATAACACCAATTCACAAAAGTGGAAGCCGAAAATTAGTTGAGAATTATCGCCCAATTGCAATTATACCAGCAATAGCGAAAATTTTCGAAAGAGTGATCTATACTAGACTTTATTCCCATCTCAGCAGTATAATTGCAGATCAACATCACGGTTTCACGCGGAACAGATCAACGATTACCAATTTAATGCAGTTTACGCACTTCTCAGCAGCAGCCTTGGATGAGAGAGCCCAGGTAGACTGTGTTTATACAGATTTTGCGAAGGCATTTGACACAGTATCCCATCAAGTCTTGCTCCGTAAACTTGTTTTAAATTGCGTAAGTAATCCGACCGTCAAATTCCTGAAATCATATTTATCTCTCCGTAAAACAAGAGTGAAATTCAATGGTGTGAATTCAGCCGAATTTTATCCCTCATCAGGCGTTCCCCAGGGAACACTTCTTGGTCCTTTTCTGTTTCTCTTATACATAAATGATTTACCGCGAGTGATAAAAAACTCGAAAGCACTACTATTTGCGGACGACCTAAAACTTTTTAATAAAGTCCAATCCGCAAGTGACTGTTTAAATATTCAAGAGGACATTAACTCAGTAATTAAGTGGTGTATCAAAATTAAACTAAAACTAAATATCAATAAGTGTAAAGTCCTTACTTTTACTAGATCGAAAAATCCCTTATACTTTTTGATTATAAGATGAATGGAAAGGTCTTACTAAGACTCACCTCCGTTAAGGACCTGGGCGTGTTTTTCAATAACAACCTTAACTTCAACTTACACATTGAATACCTAACAAATGAGTGTTACAAACTTCTTGGTTTCGTTATCAGAAATACACTAAATTTCACGAATGTACAGACAATGCTAACCTTATATAATGCGTTTATTCGATCCAAGCTTGAGTATGCTGCATGTATCTGGTCTCCTCAAACTGTCAAATACTCAGACATGATCGAAAAAGTGCAGAAAAAGTTCATCCGAGTAATGTTTTTTAGGTCAACCCAAAATTATCCACATTTGATCTCTTTGCTTAATTACTTAAATAGTACTTTCGGCTTAAATATAACGAGGTTAGAAACCCGACGGTGCATTGCCTCCACAATTTTTGTCTTCAACATTTTACACAATTTGTTAAACTCTTCCGAATTACTTCAAGATATTAAGCTTAAGGTACCATTTGTTAAGCTAAGGCAAAATAATACTATTTTTGCAGTTAACAACACAACTTCCCCACTTATTAAGATCTTGATCACTTTAAATAAGTTGTCCTCAGTTAATGATATCGACTTTTTTCACGATCCCCTAAATTCAATAGTAAATCAAATTAGATCTTAAGTCCTAATATTTGTTCAGAGCCCCAGTGCCATGTAATTGGAATTTTTATTCTGTATGGTTTCTGGTTAAACAAATAAATAAATAAATAATAGATTTACCTTACTAAATTAATAAATCCTCACATACAGGGTGTCCCGTGATTATTTTAGGTGTTTAAACCGAAATAAGGTGTAAAAGTTGTTTACATAACAATACGTTCAACAATTTAGGAAAATTTTCAAATATCGACCAGATCGAATGGTTACTCCTTATGAGAAGACAGACTGATTGTAACCAGATTTCGTAGGTGAAATTTTTATCTCTGCAAAAACCATAAGGTAAGTTCGTGTATTACCAATTTGACTGAGCTAGTCGGTGCCACATAGTGACACATTTTATAGTAACCATTTCAAATGTAAGTAACCATTACAATTACTGCTTCACTTGGGGGCTTGAAAGAAAGGAACCATTACAAGTGTTGGTAAAAAAAATTAAATTAAATTTCCTTTTATTCCCCAACAGAAAAACAAACATTCCAATTACAGGACAATATGACGTGTGCAAAAGTGAAATAATAGCTTAAATCTTAATAGAATAATACCTTAATGTTCTATATAACAAAACAACCAAAAACAAAACAAAAGAAAATTAATAAAATGAAAAACTATGAATGCATTTTATGGTATTGTACAATCAACAATTGCTTTAACTCCCTAAGGGTGTGAAACTTTATATCACCTAACCGAGAAATTTTGTTGAATGTACTGCACATGTGAAACATCGGCGACTTTAACATTAAATTAGTACGAGCGCTCTTACAATAAAAGGTAACAACATTCCGAGTGGCATGAAGTGGAACCGAAAATGTGATCAAAGACATCAACTCAATGCAATCCACCTTATTCGACACTATATTGTATAGAAAGGTCAGTCCAAGAACTAACCTCCGAACTTCCAAAGAAAGAAGTTCAAACCGTGCGTTGAGTAGCGCGTTCTCATACCCTTGAGGAGGGTAAACTCCATCGCACTTAAATGCGAGATATTTCAATAGTCTTCTTTGCACAGATTCAATTTCATGTTTCATATTTTTATAGTGCGGACACCAAACTATAGCACAATACTCTAGCTTAGATCTAACAAAACTGATAAAAAGGTACCTATATGACGTTTTGGTAACCCCATTTAGAGGAAATAGTAAAAAGTTCTAGGACTGCTTTCCTCAAATGCGCATATGTGCAAATTCGTAATCAGGACTACCGCAGAAATTTATAAAAGCACAAACGGACGTTTCTGGCGAATAAATCATAGTTAAAGGGGCATTTCGATTATTAAAAACTCAAATTCGTAAGAGAAAATTAACCAGTTTCGGAATTTTAATTGGATATTACAGTCGAAATTGAAGCTATCAACCAGTTTATAAAATTTGAATGGAATCTCGAAGGTCGGCTTCTCATACCTCCGCGCGGACGGGCGTCTAAGTGAACGGACAGACATTAAGAACGACGTATCATATTTGCTCAATGAAACACAATGTCAATTATCAATCTTTATAACTAAAAATAGGACCGTAATGATAAGATGTGAGCTTATCAGCCGAAATAGCTCAGTTGGGAGAGCGTTAGACTGAAGATCTAAAGGTCCCCGGTTCAATCCCGGGTTTCGGCAGATTGATCTTTTGCTGTTCAAAATATTGAAGACGGTTATACAATGCGATCAAATATGAGTTGCTTTCGAGTCACCTTTGGAATTTTTGTTTACATGGGAATTCGTCTTAGACCATATAGTACATGGACTGCTAATTGTAACTAAAATATGGTCAAGGACATCGCCTGGGTATGTGAGTTTCAGGGTAAACGAGTCTGGCCGAAATTGTCCGTTGAGACACGATTTGACGCTGTCAACCTATAAATTAACAAACGTCAATTAATTAAATGCCTAGATATGGCAGAAAAAGCAAATCTATTCTTATTTGTGGAAGTATAGAAGACAATCAAGAGTATTTAATGCTTCCCGTACTACGCGGTTACTATAAAAGCTACTCTTTACGCGCTCCGAGTGGTGCTTACACGACTTTAGTTTACCCTGAGATTCACATACCCACGACTACAGTGCCCTCTATCCGTGACCACGCATTTTGTATTGAAAGCATAGGGCTAATAGCAGTCCATGTACTATATGGTCTAAGGAATTCGTATTTAACTTGAACTTCCAAAGGCGACTCGACAGCAACTCATTTTTGATCACCCGTTATTCCTCTATACCGTTCAACCTGTTGCCATTGTCTGCTGTCTGTTACCATGGAACGTCGTATTCGATATTGTTTTTGTATATCTCCGATTTCTGTCGGGAAGATAAAATCCCAAAGGTACAAGCCTTCGACTGAAATTGATATAATGCATGAATGTAAAATGTAACAAGTTAAAAAGTAATCGTAAACGATTTACATAAAGCGCATTTCCACTTGCATTCATTTCCCATTTGTAAGATGCAACTTCTGTTAAAATCGTAAAAATCCGGCCACAAATATAAAAGATAGCGTTGCACATGGGCAATCCATTTTTGACGTGCTACTTCAATTTCAGTTTATGAGAAGAATTTCATTTCAATGCTTTTCTAAATAGGAAAGTTGGAACTGCGCATGCGCAAACCTAAATTTTAAAACTAATGTTAGGTTTTCCTTTGTTCCAAGCGCCTAAGTATCAAATTTCACTTAAATGGTGCCATAGATAAAAAACTGGCATGCGCAAAATAAATTTTTGAAACTGGCGCTAGATTTTCCTTAATTCCAAGTGCCTATGTATCACATTTCATTTAAATTCTTCCATAAACAAAAAAGTTGGCACTGCGCATGCGTAAAGCCAATTTTTGAAACTGGCGTTTGATTTTCCTTTATCCCAAGTGCCTATGTATCAAATTTCATTCAAATACTTTTATAAGTAAAAAAAGTTTGCAATTCGGTTTA